>NW_011888986.1:2291247-2309401 GCF_000151845.1 Pteropus vampyrus | reverse complement strand
TTTTAACACTTTTCAAATTGTGAAAATCTTAAACTGAATATATGGAAAAGTTAATAATTTACTCAAACAATTTAGACATTTATTTGGAAACTAATATGTTCAGTGTCTTTGCTTGTCATCTTCCATATTCTGTGATGAACACTCTCTGTTCACTTTCAAAACTTAATAATCTGCCAAAGCTTTATTTGCTGGGAAGTTAGCATGTTTGGGAAAATAGTACTTTTTAAAATTTAGTTATGTTTAAATGTTTTTTTTTAATAGGATACACATTTTTAAAAGAAGATATCTTTAGCAAATCTGACCCTGAAATGTATGGGTTCACATCTCCTCCCATTTTTTCTATACTTTTAAATAATCTCCCTTTGGAGGTTGAAGAAGGAGAAGAGGTAGAGCCCCATGTCACACAGGAGCAGCAGTTGAGACTAGGAGAATCAAATATTCAGGGCTCAAACAGACTCATGGCTGGCCTAGTAGAAGGAGCTAGAATCCCTCTGCACCAAGGTCCTGGATGGAAATCAGCAGCATGCATGTGAGTGTGACTGACTTAGCATCATCACAGCAGCCTGGAGCCAGGTCATTAACTCATGGTTTGCTTGGGAGCCATGTACTTGTGGGTCAATATGAAATTGTGTCACAAGGAGATAACCACAACCCAGGGCATCTAAGAAGTAAAATTACTACAGAGGATAAGCTCACACACAATAATTGTAAAACACATGGGAAAGTACAGTGTCATGAAAAATAGTCAGAAGACCCATGTCTGCTGTGTACAGCCCACAGGTTGTATACCACCACACAATTACAGGTGTGTCAGTCACATTCACCACAAGATGCAAAACCTTAGGATAGGAATTCCAGAGCAACCTGAGAAAGATATACAATTGATAAAGGAGTGAATGGTATCTATGAAATAAGAACATTAAAAATAAAAACATACCATTATGGCAAAAGAATAGGTCAGTATGAAAAAAATCAGATAGCTTGATAACTAAAAGTCTCAGAATATGGACTAAATAAAGGACGTATCTAGCAAATGAGAGATTTAGTAAACTGGAAAAGATTTAGTAAATTAAAAAATTAGAAAATCTCCTAGGACAGCAGAGATGAAGAAATAAAAATGAGAAAAACTAATACAATTAAGAGATATGATATACATTTAAAGAAATATCTGAAGGAAATAATAAAATTATATTAGACCCATGGCCAGTCAAGTCAATAAAATTAACCATTATAAAACTGAATTCTGGAGAGGTGATAATTGAAGAGATGGAAGCTGAGATTTTCTAAAATTGAAGGGCATGAGTCCTTAGATGAAAAATTCTACCTAATGTTAAATGATAATAATAATAACAATTAATAATTAATAATAATAGTAAATTCCTAACCAGACCCATCATAGTTAGAACTCCAAAACTTTAAAGAAAAATCTTGAAAGATACCAAAAAGGAGTCAAAAATAAAAAGAAAGCAGTCCATTTGCTACCAGCGGAAGAAGGTAGGGAAAAATGCAAACTAGTCTATAGTGACAGATAGCATGGTACAGCCACTCTGAAAATTGATGGTCAACTTACAGTTACCATCAATCCCAGTCCATGGTAATTACACAAATAATTACCATGGAAAAAAATAGCAAACTCATAACTTATTCCATCTCCAAAGTTGAAGAAGATCTGACAGTTACTAAAATAAACAATTTCTCAATTGTGTTCTGGTGGCGGTAGGCCCAGTGGCCGGGAGCCTGGTGGCCACAGCAGGAGTGTTGGAGCGGGGAGGCCCCCAGCTGAGTGAGGTCCTCATTCAGGACAGGCACAGTCCACTTGGCTGAGCAAGGCTCAGAGTAAGGCAGTGTTCCTCACAGAAGAACACATCCAAAAAGTTGGTCTTCTTCTACTGGTCTGGTATGATTTTGACTCCCTGGTTACTCTCATGGGAGCTGTTACCTTTCAACATTTTTTGTGTAATTTTGCTTTGATGTTTCTGGTGAGAGTGAAAAATGCATTCTCCATATTGATATTGGCCTTGGTGCTGGTCTCCATGAACTTAATTCCATAGTCCAGGGCCAGCTTTCTCCCCGTTCTTTGGACACTTCTCTCTCGTTATTCATGTCGCACTTGTTCCCAAGTATCATCTTTTTGACATCTACAGAAGCATGCTCCTCAATGTTCAGAATCCAATTTGGCTCTTGTAAAAGGACTTCTCATTGGTGATGTCACAGACCAGAGTGATGCCCATTGCACCCCCGTAGTAGGCTGTTATGACCGTCGACACTATTCCTGGCCAGCTGTGTCCCATATCTGTAGTTTAATTCTCTTGCCATTGAGCTCTATGGTCTTCTAAGTCAATTCCTATGATGGAAATGAAAATGGAGTTGAAGGTGTCCTCGGAGAAGTGGAACAAGACTATGTCTTCCCCACCCCCGAGTCCCTGTTCAGCAGCTGATTGAACAGGTAATCACAGGTCTTCGCCATATTACACTCTCTGTCCGATGGGAGATCCCAGCAACTTTATTAAAATTATATTACCAAGAAAGATTCAGTTTAATGATATGTAAATCACTTATTCATATTTAAAGTAGCAGAAATATCTAAATTTGAACATGAAAACCACGGATTTGAAAGGTATACTCTGTCTGAAATCGCATATGAGGAAAGACCAGATTTGCATAATATTTTAGGACAAGCTGTGTAAATACAGTTCATGGAATTACCATTACAGCTTAAATTTGGAGAGAGTTAACAAAATTTGGTTAAACTCAGATACTTACAAGATCATGTCTCTTATTTGTCTGTTTTTCATCAGCAAAGGCTTAGCCAAAGGCAGTAATCACCCAGCTCTCTCAATGAGCAAGTTGGGGCCCAGTGCCTTATAAAGTGACTTAGTGTTGCTTTTCCTCTTGCCTAGGATGGATGCAGCCAGTTTAGAACCAAAGCTCCCTGGCCAGTAACAGTTTTGATCACTCATGGGGTCTGAGAGGAGAAAGCTACTTGAGGAGGAATTGTCTACAGTAAACCCACTGACTCATTCAACAAGTAGTAGTGCCAGGGTGGGTAGGGTGAAGATGGGTGATCTGTACCAAGAAGACAAGGGGGTAAATAATTGGGGCTCAGTAGGTGGCCATTCCAGCCTAGCAAACCTGTTCCTCAGAAGAAATATAAGTCCATGTGTTTGGTTTACAGATTAGAAGCTTAGACTTGGAAAGGTGAACCAATTTACAATTCAAACAGCTAGTGGGTGACAGCACTCACGCTCCAGACCTGGCCTGACCATGCTGACATGAGAGCAGGCAGCAGGTTGCCCAGGAGTAGGGGCCACACAAGTGGGCGTCTCTGGGAGACTAGCTCAGTAGTCGCCCTCTGTACCCCTCTTGGCTTGCACTGGGTCCTTCCCAGAGGTGAAATCAGATGGACTTGTTTCCATTTACACATGAACTGTGAGTACTGAAGCACACAGCCTGTGCTTATCATCCCTGTGAGAGCAGTGTGTTTGCCTCCTGTACAAGCACAGAAAACATCACCCATGAGTTAGGAGGAAGGAACCAATTTGGAGAATGGCAGACAATGCACAGAAGGCGGGAGAATCAAATTTGGAAACCTCATGGGAATCAGGCCACCAAAAACGATTTAAATGGATGGACCCCCACCCCTCATTCTGTATTTATACTAGTCCATAGGAGGCAAAATTCCAGACAGACCACTGTCATGACACATGCCCACCATTGACTGCTCTGCTAGAAGAATCCATTGGCTTTGAAGTGGGAGAGCAGAGTATTTTTTTGTTTGGACTTCAGATCCCTTTTATTTGTTTATTTTTTAAATAATTTTTTATTTTTCAATTACAGTTGATATAAAATATTATATTAGTTTCAAGTGTACAATATAGTGATTAGACATTTACATAACTTATGAAGTGATCACCTGATAAATCTAATACCCACCTTACACCATACATAATTATTACAATATTATTGACTATATTCCTCATGTTATACTTTACATCCCCATGACAATTTTGTAATTACCAGTTTCTACTTCTTAATCCCTTCCCCTTTTTCACCCATTCTCCCTAAACCCCTTCTTATCTGGTAACCATCAAAATGTTCTCTGTATCTATGAGTTTGTTTCCATTTTATTTTGTTCTTTAGATTCTACATGTAAGTGAAATCATATAACATTTGTCTTTCTCTGTCTGACTTACTCCACTTGGCACACTATCTTTTAGGTCCAACCACGTTGTTGCAGATGGCAAAATTTCATTCCTTTTTATGGCTGAGTAATATTTCATTGTATATATGTACCACTTCTTTATCCATTCAACCAGGTTGCCTCTCTATCTTGGCTATTGCAAATAATGCTGAACTGAACATATAAATTCACATGTCCTTTCAAAGTAAGGTTTTGGGTTTCTTCAGATAAATACCTAGAAGAGGGATTACCGGATTCTTCTTTGTCTCTTGACAGCCTTTGTTCTAAAGTCTATTTTGTCTTATATAAGTATTGCTATCCCAGCTTTTTATATTTCCATTTTTGTAAAATATATCTTTGCATCCTTTTACTTTTAGTCTGTGTGTCTTTTGATCTGAAGTGAGTCTCTTATAGGCAGTATGTGTAAGGGTCTTGTGTTTTTATCCATTCAGTCACCCATGTCTTTTGATTGGAGCATTTAATCCATTTACATTTAAACTAATTATTAATAAGATATGTAATTATCACCATTTCATTATGCATATTTTTAATCTTTCTTCTCCATCTTTTTCTTCCTCTTCCTCTTCCTCTTCTCCTTCTCTTTTTCCTCCTCCTCCTTCTTCTTGTTTCTCCAACATTTCCTGTGATACTGGCTTGGTATTGATGAACTCTTTTAGCTTTTTCTTGCATGGAAATCTTTTTATCTATCTTTCGATTCTAAATGACAGCTTTACTGGGTAGAGTAGTCTTGGTTGTAGGTTCTTGCTTTTCATTGCTTTGAATATTTTGCGTCGATCTCTTCTGGTCTGCAAAGTTTCTGTTGAGAAATCAGCTGACACTCTATGGGAGCTCCCTTGTAGGTAACTAACTGCTTTTATTTTGCTGCTTTTGAGATTTTTTGTCTTTAATCGTTGACATTTTAAGTATGATGTATCTTTGTGTGGGTATGTTTGGGTTCATCTTGTTTGAGACTCTCCGAACTTCCTGGGGTTGTGTGTCTATTTCCTTCACCAGGTTAGGGAAGTTTTCCATCATTATTTCTTCAAATAGGTTTTCAACTCCTTGCTCTCTCTCTTCTCCTTCTGGTACCCTTATGATGTGAATGTTGTTATGTTTGATGTTATCTCAGAGGTCCCCTAAACTATCCTCTCTCTCTCTCTCTCTCTCTCTCTCTCTCTCTCTCTCTCTCTCTCTCTCTCTCTCTCTCTCTCTCTCTCTCTCTCTCTCTCCTTATTTGGGGTTCTGGTCTACCTTCTCTTCTAAATCACTGATTCAGTCCTCTGCTTCATCTAATTTACTGTTGATTCCCTCTAATGTATTCTTCATTTCAGTTATTGTATTCTTCATTTCTGAATGGTTCTTTTTTATGTTTTCTACCTCCATTTTTGTTTCCTAGCTCTGTTAAAGTTCTCACTTAGTTCATCTACTCTTCACCTTAAGTTCATTGGGCATCTTTATAACCTTGAATTCTGCATCTGGTTGATTTTTTATCTCCATTTTTAGTTCTTTTTCTGGAGCTTTGTTTTGTTCTTTCATTTGAGACATGTTTCTTTGTCTCCCCATTTGGATTGCCTCCCTGTTTTTTTTCTATGTATTAGGTAGAGCTCCTATGTCTCCTGGTGTTAGTAGAGTGGCTTTATGTAGTATGTGTCCTATGGGGCTCAGTGGCACATTCTTCCCTGGTCGCCTGAGCCAGGTGCTCCAGGTATGGCCCTTGTATGGGTTGTGTGATCCCTCCTATTGTAGTTGAGACTTGGTTTCTGTTTGCATGTCAGTGAGAGGGACTGACCCTGGGCTGATTGGTTATGAGGACTGGCCAGTGAAGGGGTTTAGAGCAGGATTCACTTTAGCAGGTCTCTTGTGCCTGCTCAGTCTGCCCTGTTTGTGTGTTGTCCTCGGATGCAGCTCCAGTGGTGCTCTGGCTCACTTGGAAACCAGCCACCAGGTGTGCCAGCCCCAGGGCCTTTTGGGAGGGGTCCCAATGAAAGCCAAGTTCAGCTGAAGATCATACCATGCACTGGGCCACCTTGCAAGAGTCACCAAGCAATCTGCAGATGGCTACCACCGGCACTGGCCTTAGAGGTGCCTCGAGAAGCCAAGCCATGAACCAAAGCTGGCTGCCACTAGTGCTGGTCTTGGGGCTGCTCAGCAAAAGGTACAAGGCACACCGAGTCCAGATGCTTTTGTTTGGGTTATGTGAACCTTTGAGCTATTTTAGGAAAGTCTGAAGCATGGGCCAAGACAGGCCATTTGTGTGAGAAATCCACTGGAAAAGGCTTTGGTGGACTGGAAAGTTGGGTGGGGCGGAATTTCAGGGCATCACTAGGGCAGGGCAGCCAGTGTTAGCCAGGTTGATGGAGACCCAGATATAGTGGCTGCTGTGTCTACATTTGGAAGTAGGCAGGGCTCAAGTAAGGAACAATGGATTCTGCCGGCACTTCTGTCTGAGAGAAAGCTGCCTCTCCAGCCCTTGCCCTGAAGCCAGATAACTTAGTTCCTACCCATATGTCCCTGGCACCTTTCAAGCTGCTGCCCCAGCGCTGAAGCTCAGAGTGAATGAGTCCATCAATGAGTATATCCATGCACCGGCCCCTTAGAAGGAATGTCTGTGACTCCAGCTGCCCTCCATCTCACTTAGCCACAATTTCTGCTGGGTTTTACAGCCAGAATTTGGGTAGACTTCTCTTCCTGGCTCTAGAACCCTGGACTGGGGAGCCTAGTGTGGAGCTGGAACCACTCCCTCTTCTGGAGGAACCTCCACAGTCGAGATATCCCTCCCAATTTTCAACCACCACATATGAGTATGAGACCACCCTGTTCTGTGTCTCCACCCTGCCTGCCAGTCTCAAGGTGGCCTCTTCTATATGTCCCTAGTTGTTGGACTTCTGTTCAGCTAGATTTCAGGCTACTCCCAATGATGGCTATTCTGTAGTATAGTTGTAATTTTGTTGTGGTCATGAGAGGAGGCAAGCTCAACATTTATTTTCTTCACCATCTTGACTGGAAGCCCCAGGTCCCTTTGAGAACAGAGTATTTTCATTTACAGTCCCACCAAGACTCATCTAGAGGAGCAAGGGAATTTCTCAAATGGAACCTGTGATGCTGATAGGGAAAGAGTGATGGTTACCATGAAGGCAAAATAAAGCTCTGTTCAATTCACCACAGCATGGTAGTCTGTGGAGCTGCCAGTTCTTTAGGGGACATTTATACCACCATCTGTGGACTTACCACCCTCAAGCCCTCTCTCAGTTTGCTTGAGTGGCTGGGTACAGAGAGGGAAGGTGAGTGAGTGTTCAGATTCATCCTGGTCTCAGAGCTGGAGAGGGTTTTAGGAATTTCTAGTCCAAGTCCAGCTTGGGTTGCCTGCCAGGGAGAGGAAGGCCAGATCATGGACACCCTACAGTTGATAAGAGAGTGGGACCTATGAGAAATGAAACACTTTGACTCAGGCATTGAAAGGATCACTTAAACTGCAGCCTAGAGACCAGACTATGGGGACCACAGTGGGGAAGCTCTTGGCATTGAGGGGAAATGGGGTGGCTGAGATGGGAGTGGGAGTGGTCACAGGAGGGGCACTTGCATCTGAAGACACTCAGAAGGGGAGGCAGTTGGACAAGCTGGACTCAGGCTAGAGAGGACACATGGATTGCCCTCTAGGCACAGATGCTAAAAGGGTATCTGCTCTGAGCATCTGGTCACTTAGGGCACCTTGAAAGACATTTAAACAGCCTGGTATCAATTTAACTGTTCTCAAAAGAAAAATTTTAAGACAGAAGGCATTATTCCATAATACTAACAAGAATTCAATATTGTTTGCTTACTGGTTTGCTTATTCCTTATCACATTTACATTTAATGTTCCTCCTTTCTTTCACAGGTTTTGTTGATGAAGACCTAAATTATGCAGCCAAGGAAAATTGTGCCCATTAAGAACTTAACTAGGAATTTTTCAAGTTTAGTAAACAAATAATAGTTCAAAATATTATAAGGAAAAGACAAAAGCTGAGGAAGAATGAGAAAAAAATCAAATGGAGGAAAATATTTTATTAAGGAAAAGGGGGACTTCTATGAGCAGTGATACTGAAATAATAATAATTGAAGAAAACAACTAGATTGTTATTATTTTTACATAGATTTTATTTTTTAGACTTTTAAGTTTAGAGACACAGCAAAATTGAGAAGAAATTACAGAAATTTCCCATATAACTCCTTTCCAACCCCCCACCATGCACAGTCTCTTCCACTATCATCTCCCACTAGAGTGGTACATTTGTTACAATTGATGAACCTACACTGACACATCATTATTATCCAGAGTCCATAGTTTACATTAGGGCTCACTCTTGGTGTTGTACATTCTACAAGTTTGGACAAATGTATAATGTCATCATAGTGCAATACAGAGTATTTTCACTGCCCTAAAAATTCTCTGTGTTCCACCTATTTATTCTTCTTTCTCCCGTCTGTGACAACATGGATGGACCTTGAGATAATCATGCTAAGCAAAATAAGCCAGACAGAAAAAGTTGAAAACCACATAATATCACTTATATTTGAGATATAAACATAAAAGCAATAAATGAACAGGACAATCAGAAACTAATGGACATGGGGAATAGATTAGGGGTTACCACAGGGTGGTGGGGAGAGGGGAGGTAGATAGGGTAAAAAGGGTAAAATATGTGCTAACAGAAAAAAATCTAACTGTGGGCGGTGAACACACAATGCAATGTATATATATGCCTTACTGTTGAAATGTACGCCTGAAACTTACTGGATTTCGTTAACCAATATCACCATAATAAAAAAAATTTTTTTAAATTTAAAAAAATGTATAAACTAAAGATGTTGTGATAAACTCAAGAGGTACTGGGTCACTAAGAAGAGAGCCTTTGATTCAGGGAGAAAGGGAAAGTAGCAGTTATCCCATGAACAAGGGAAGAAGTCTTTAGTTACTCACTTGAGAAGACAAGAAGCATCTTGGAAAAGAGCTTTGGGTAGAAAACCCCTGAAGCCTTCTGGGCCTCAGTTTCTTCTTTTGGGGAAAAAAAAGAGAGGGAACTAAAGTTGATGATGGTACTCATTAATTTGCTTTCCTGCTATATAAATATTCAATAATTTCTCATGTAAAATCGGGTTTAATTAAGGTACTCAAGACAATGAGAAATGACCAGTCCAACCTCAGGCACTGGTATAGAATACACTAACGCTGGCCATGAGAAAGGAGGATGCAGCACCTTTGAGATCATCCACACACTGTGGGGCCCCTAGAGATACTCCACAGACTCCTGATATGCTTTCTGCAGCTTCTGGGCTTGCTTTGTAGTCTGATTTCAGCCATTCAGGCATCTCCTAAAAAGAAAATATTCCAGTATTCGCCATGGTTATTTCAGAGATAAGCTGAATTCTGACTTTTTTTTTTTTTGAGAAACATTTACTTCCACATTATCAGGACTCTATCCTGGTTTTGACAATCGCTTTGGAGAAATTGTGGCAAATTTGGTGTTTTTCTTACAAAACCAGACAAACGATGTGGAAACCCTCATGATCTGCTTCTAGGGTGTTTATGAGGTCACTTCAATACAAGGAATGTAAAAAATAATAATAATGAGTCATGTTATAGTCCTTCGTAACCCCTAACCCCTATTAAAAATAATTGGAATTATTTTGAAATGTTTCCACTATTACATAACGAACTTTTGACAAAGTAATTTTATGGTACTTAAACTAGATCAATAAATTCTGGTCAATACCAATGAAGGTGAATTTGCCCAATAAGGCAGCCACGTAATGGAACACCAAGTGCTTTTAGAATCAATGAAGTCTGAACATAGTTCATCTCTGTGACTACAACCGATTTCTCAGAGAAGTAAATCAAAATAAAGTTATTTCTCAAAGCCATATACAGGCTTTAGTTTTTAAAAAAATATCTAGCTTCAATTTCTCAAGGTGTTAATTTTGCCTATTAAAAACACCCATACATTTTAGAGCTTAAGGTAAAAATTCTAACATTACCACATGTAACTGGGTCTAATATATTTCAATCCTTTTTTCTATTCATAAGAAAAACGGGAGATTTATAAAATTGACCTAAGAGATTAAGCAGATACCCCCTCTTCAGTCTCTGATGAATATCTAAGAGACCTATAACTCCCATCTGGTTATGAAAATAAAAGTTTAAAACCTAGGGTTTTATAGTTACTTTAAAGAATCAAATCCTTTATTTGAAATAAGAAAACTAAAAGCCAATTTAGGGAGGAAGCCTTATGTTCCCTGGAGCAAATGTGAGTCTTTTTCAGTTGGAAATAACAATGAGACCAACACACTTACTTCCTTTAGAGAAACTACGACCAGGACTGAGTGTCTCTCAGCTCAGGCCTGCCATCCTGCCCCATAGCCTGGAATTTACCGCTTGGCACCACCCTTGGTTTCCTTTAAATTTCGACTTCTGAAATTGGCTTGGAAGTTTACATTGGAGGACACATGTATTTTACTTTCTCCATAGAAATTTCCCATGTCTCCCAGTGAACAATTATCTAATCTTTAAGTTTTACTCAATACATCTGAGGTTAATGTTTTTGTCCAAGTCTATGTACTTGGCCAAATTTCTGTTTGCTGATATGTATAGTGACTGAAATTCTTTTCTTAGTTTCTACAAAACATTAAAAAATAAAAACAACACCAAATCCAAGGCATGTTGTTTCTCTTGAACTGCTGTGTATGTTTAGCCTGGTAACAACGGCAAAAGGATCAGGGACAAAGCGTTTGCCTTTGGAGCTGCAGGAGTACTAAACCTACTGAATATATTGTCACCTTTGGAGCAGAGGCAGTTGCATCGCCAGGTTTAAGAAAACAAACAGTCGCAAATGGGATCCACACATGAGGATGGGTCCAGCTGCTGGCCCTGTGGACATTTCTTGATGATCCTCAGCAATTAAGACACTGGAGACTAGAGGGGAGGGCCTGTCCCATCCACAAGTCAACCGAAAAAGAGCCCCCTCTGATCTGCTCTGCTCCATCACCCTGTCTTGGCCCAGATGTTCTCCACAAGCACCCTGAATCCTGGTGCTTGTCCACCTGCCATCATCACTCACTTCCCAAAGCTCCCTACCTTTCCCCTCACTTTCCGTTTGTTCCACGTTGCCCAATGCAGCCTTTGAGCAGATATAAAAAGCATCCTGTACCATGTCAGTCCTTCTGAAGTCTACAGACTAATTAACTGGAGAAATAAATGATACACATACCCCTCACACCAGTGATGTTCCAGGTGAGACAATTTGGCAAGACCTGGATGAACAATTCAGCTGTTCCCATTATTGGGTGTTGCATACAAACTACCCAAACTTTGGGACCAAAAACCACAGCAGTTACTTTATTATCATGCCCTGTGGCTCTGGGCCCACTGAAGCAGGTCTCAGGCAGCTACAGTCAGATGGTGAGTCTCTTCTTCACTGGCTCATCTTCCTGCTGGGCTGGGAAGACTCCAGGGCCACAGTTTCTCAGCGTCCCAGCACTCTGTGGTCTCTTCATCGCAGAGCAGCCTCTAGGGTGGCTAGACTTCTCAGACAGCTGCCTAGGGCCTGCAGCCAGCGTCCTAAGGCAGAGGACAG
Organism: Pteropus vampyrus; assembly: GCF_000151845.1. Lineage (NCBI taxonomy): Eukaryota > Metazoa > Chordata > Mammalia > Chiroptera > Pteropodidae > Pteropus > Pteropus vampyrus. Next base: position 2,297,612 of record NW_011888986.1, on the reverse strand, counting down.
GGTGAGCATTCGGCATTTTCCAATCTGGTCTGGGAATTTTTGCAGCATCAGTCCCACCAAATTCCCTATGTCACAAAACCTGCCCAGGTTCAAAGGAAAGAGATACCATAACGATGCAGACGCTTTATCAAGTCAATGAAAGATCACATGATATCAGGCCTGGCAGCTGGGCACTCTGAAGGAGAGGATTGGAAAGAGTACAGAGCTTGAATGGTGACTGTTATACAATGTGCTGTGTAGAAAAGGGCCCACAGCCAGCAGAGGTGGGCAGGGAGCCACTGGGGCAGGTGTCCACTTTACGAGGAACTCTGGTCACCTATTGCTATGCAGCAAACTGTCGAAGTTTAGAGGCATAAAACAACCATCGGTTTATTACAGAGAGATTTTGTTGTCCAGGCCCTGAGGCAGGGCTCAGTGGGCAGTCCTGCCTTTTGGGTGGATGGGGGCCAGGCAGTGGAGTCCACTGGCTGAACTGGCTGGCCCACAGGGTCCAAAACGGCATCCGTCACATGCCTCACGTTAGACATTTCTCTCTATGGCACGTGGTCCAAGTTGGCCTTGTCAGCTCTCTCACCTGTTGATTCTCGCACCCTTTATTGGCCAGAGCACTCACAGTCTAGGCCAGATTCAAGGAAACAAACCCATCTCTCCACGAGAGAATGTTAAAGTGTCTACAGCTATCCCAAATTCACCACATGGAGTATATTGTTAAATGACAAGGCTAGACAGGCAATAACAGTGGGGACCCTATATGTATGAGGGAGTTTATTCCACTCAGTACTTTTCGGGCATTTCCCCGGGTACTCCCACTGACAGCAAGCTCGTCTGCAGACAGAGGGTTGGGAATAAACCAGAAGCCGTTAAGTGAGAACTATACTTGAAGTTCGTGACATTTGTTTTCCACAATATCAATGCTTATTTTACTAGAAAAGCAGTATTTTAAGAGCTTGCTACTAATAGATTCAATGTCTCAGGGGCCTGTGCTCGCTCACGCCCCTCGGTCAACACTGGGTTTCCCTGCATGTCTGCCATGGGTAGGAGCACCCCAAGATGAGAGGCACAGCGGGAGAGTAGTTAGAGTCCTCAGAGTGCTGGCTGCAGAATTTAGGGGTGCTACTCAGACAAGGCAATGCCAGGTGGACAGACTGGAGGCCTCTCACAGACCTTTTACTCAGTATTCACGAAGTAAATCATTTTTACCTTTTCTTAAAATTTTTTTTCTGATTATACAACTAATATATGCTCATTAAGCATTTTCAAACAATTTTTTAAAACATAAGAAGAAAACCCTGAAATCCCACCAAACTGAAATAACCTTATGAACATGCTGGTTTCCGTCTTCTTATATAGATTTCTAGGCTTGTATGCACATACATCACTTGACAAAAATGAGATCATATCATAGTTGCTGTTTCTACCCTTTTACTGAACATTTTTGGGGTTCTTTTTAAAAATACTTTTTGCCCCACTCTCTACCAAGTAAGCTCATTGTTTTTTCCACATATGTATAGTCGTGTACTAATATATTAAAAATAATTTTGTGTTTCTATTATTTTATTTTTCTGAAAGAGATTAATATTTACAAACTTTTCTGTATCTTGCTTTGCTCACTCACAGTTTGGAAATATCTCCTTCCCACATGAAACAGAAGCTCACACATTCCTTGTGAGGGTTACATCATATTTCATGGAATATATATCCCACAATTTTTCCCAGCACTGCTCAACTGATGGATAATACATCATTCTCAGGAATCTTGCCACATGGTATATGTAGAACAATGCTGAAATAATTGTCTTTATGTTTATGTATATGTTGGTGTTTTTATTTCTATTGCCTAGATGCTCAAGTGCGTTCTAGCTGTATTACAGGAATACATAGGTTTAATTTTAATGCAGACTGTCAGATTACTCTCCGAAGGGCGATAGCCACCCACAGCCCCACCAGCAATGAAGGAATATCCTTTTCCACACATTTCTACAAGCAATAAAGGTTATTACTTTTTATCATTTTGTAAATTTGCATATGCTAATTTTAGCATAAATGACAAGAATTTAGTTCTACTTAACAGCTATTCATATCTTTCATTTTTCTTTTTCTTATTATCACATGTTATTTTTATATTATGGTATTAATCATTTATCTTTCACATGCATTACAAATATTTTTCCAATTTAATGTTAATCTTTTGACTTCTTCGGTATCTTTTTAAAATTTTTGACTTTATTTATTTTTTTAACTTGTTTTATTTTTTTAATTTTTATTATGGTGACATCGGTTAACAAAATCCAGTAAGTTTCAGATGTACAATTCAACAGTAAGACATAATAACATTGCATGTCTGTTCACCGTCCATAGTTAGATTTCTTTCTGTCACTACATATTTGACCCCTTTTAACTCATCTACTTTCCCCTTCTTCTCTCCCTTTTGTTATTTATATGTGTCTATCATGTGTGTATAAAGCAGGTATACATTTTTAAAATTTTTATAGAGTCAACTATGTCTCTCCAGAGTTTCTGGTTTTTAGTTTGTTGTTAAAAGGTCTCTCTGGCCCCCAAGTTTACATATATTTTCTAAACATTGTGTTATTTTGCTATTTACCTTTACTTTTCTTCATTTGTAACTGTGTATGTGATATAAGTAGGATCCAATTTTGTTTTCCCAGATAAATAGTTCCCATGCCCAAACCATTTATTACACAAGCCTGCTTCTCTTCAGAGCTAAGGCCCTCTGTGACTGCCAGTGACCACCAGGACCTTCTCCACCCCACAGCTGGCTCCACTGTGCTCTCTTGTCCATTTCAGTGTCATCATTATGCTGTCCTGACTATTAACTATTTTCTCTTTTTAGTCCAAATTCTACATTGCAGCACAATATGGAAGTCTTGCCCCAAGTCTGTTCCTTCTTTCTTCTGAGCACTGTTCCCATGGACAGAGGTAACTCAGGGGGTCACATAGGGTGATGACAGCACCTGAGCCAGAGAATCACTCACCTATGGTCCATACTCTGATTTCTGTGTGAGGAGGAGATACACTTCTGACTTTTAAGCATCTGAATTTGGGGGTTCTCTTTGCTACTGCAACCTAGCTCACCCTAACTAAAGCAAGTGTGCACAGGATCAAAAAACCACACCTAACTAAAGGCAGAAGTGTGAACAATGAGATGAAAATGAGATGGGACATCAATTTTAAAATTCTTAATCCTTTAGCAGGAAATGAAATTGGACATCTCTTTCAGAGTTAATCTTTTTAGTAAACCTAGTTAAGTTTTCTTCCCTCCTTTCTTTAGGCCCTCTCCCTCAAATCTCGAGAATTTCCCTGACTCAAATCCTCTGGCTATTGATGAGTCATCAGCCCATTGTTAAGCAGAAATGGTGTTAAGCCATGTAGGGCCCTTAGAGTCTGAGGGGACGGGGAGGGGACTTTAAGCCAAAGGTCTTTCTTTTTATTCTTTAAGAAACCAAGCCTGTTTCCCTTTATTCACTTAATAGGCAAATCAATAATAGAAATTAATAGATATACGATTTAAATAATGAGTTTGTATCTTCTTTTCCTTGTCTAGGGACGGAGGTGGCACTTCAGCAGGAAATCCAAGACCCCACCCTGACTGAGGCAGAAAAGGAAAGAGCTCCATGAAACTCCTGTAGGCAGGGACTATGGCCATTCTCAGCAGGAAGCAGATAAGGAAGAAGAGATCTCCCATCCCTCAACATCCATACTAGTAAGGGGGTTCATGACTCTTAGAAAAGAGGTAGGCAGCAAAGTTAGTTAGGGGGTTTCGAGTCTGCCTGCAAAGACACTGAGGTCATCCTATCTTAGAAAGGGTCTACTCTAATCCACCCACAATTAAGCAAGCCAGATGGCATTTTTTTAACTCACGCAAAGAAACCAGTAGGCAGAGATTTAGGTACCAGTTTAAGCCATTCACTCACACCTGCACAATGAAGACCCAACGACCTTCAACTCACCTGAGTCTCATTATACCATCATTATAATATGATGCATTTGCTCGGAAGTTCATTATCATTATAACAGACTGAATTCTGGGAGCAAACATGCACAAAAAGCAAAATGATGAATCACTGAGTCCTGTCAATCTTAGTTGTCAATCAAGGAAGTCCACTCCTCTAAAAAAAGTAACCACCCACAGCAAAAAGGAATAAAAACCCTGAAGTCTTTGTTACCAGGCCTTTTGAGCCACGCTTCTCTTGCTCAGACCCACTTCCACATCTGGAAGTCTATTTTCCCTTCTAATAAAACTTTTCTTTTCTACTGTATTTCGGTGTCTTGATCAATTCTTTGTGCGAGACATCAAGAACCTGGACAACGTGCCGGGAGAGGACTCCACTCTCCGATAACAGAACCTCCTCTACCTACCAGGAGCTGTGTTCCCTGGAGCTTTCTATTCAAAATGCAGTCCCCTGGGAGCACTACAGAAAAGCAGAATTGAGACCTCGCTCAACCCTACTGAAGGAAAGTCCAAGTTTTAATAAGACTGGGAGACTGGAAGCACATAGCAGCATGAAAAGTAGACCTGTGGCAGCCCTTGACCTAGTGCTGACTTGATTTATCCGGATTTCACCACCATATCTCAAAATAATGTGCTTATCTCACCCACCCTTGATCGATAACATTTAAATACTAGCTACTGGCTTCAGGTAATTCAGTATAAGACTCATTTGCACTAATCCAAATTTCCTCTTACTTATTAATTTTCCTAGACAAGAGCCTTCCACGTCCCTCCTCTTCCCCAAGATTCATGTACACCTACTATGCAGAGCTGTGGAGTGGCACAGGTGTGTAGCTGCCTCAGTTACCTGCCAGATGTTAACCATTCTCCTGGCCTTCATTGCTCCTTCCCCCCACACTGCAGTATCAGGTTCTGGCTGGTGGAGTCCGCCCATGGAGGTCCTGGACTTGCCTTTGGGTCTGTAGCCACTGGTCCTTCTCCAATAATGCCTCTGATTTATTTCCCAGTTTCCAAAATTAAATGGAATTTCTAGATTTACTGTTCACATCACCTCCCATTCTCTTCACTCTCAGTGGATTTTTCTATAGCATTATTTTTTCATGAATTACAATTGCCCTGAACTATTTTGGTGACAAGCTTTTAGGTCAGCCAAGAGACGTACAGGACAGTGGCTCCCAAACATCAGCCTATGATGACTGAGCCACTGCCAGGAACCAGGGAGAGAGGATCAGAAGGAACTAGCCCCTGCACCTTGATCTCAGGCTTCCAGCATCATAACTGAGAGAAAAAAACAAAAACAAAAACAAAAAAAACTTCTGTTGTTTGAGACACCCCCACCCCCACCCCTTCTGTGGTGCTTTGTTACAGCAGCCCTAGGAAATTAGCATACCACTCTCCAGAGAACCCTCAGAACTGCAGGCTGGGGCTTTGGCCCGGAAACATTTCAGTCCTCTGTCAGGGAGACCAGCCTTTCAGATGCAAAGACCCAGCTTGCCAGTGCTTGTCTTTGCTCGTACTGAAGGTATAAAACTTTTGCATAAATAACACTTGAAAATAGTTGTTGCTAATTGAGCAATAATTGTCTACAGATTGAACAGAGTTCATTATTTTAACCTTGAAATAGACCATCTTCTCAATAAGCAGATTGCTACTCTTTGGAGGATTTTGTTATAGAGTGTTTCTCAGATACCCACTCACCTCAGCTATTCAGGTCCACAAGCAAATGAACCAGTGTTTTTTAAGTCACTCTGCTTGGCACTGAAACGATTTAAATAAAACTATGTAACTCTGGCTACTTGCACATAACCAGCACAGGGCAGCTAGTGGGATGAATCCCAGGAGTTTCAGGCGTTCCAATCAGAAGACTTAGTATGGAAGCTGTGACAGAAAGGAAGGGGTAGCAAGCTGGGCCCCCAGCGAGGGCAGCACTGAGGTGGGACCACTGAGTACTGAGTATAAGAGCATCTAGTACTGGCCAGCCCATGGGGGCGTGACCACACATCCCCCAAGGCTCTCCTCAGCTGTGTGAAAAAACTCTCAATAGTGCACGCCCAGAATGTCACTCCCTCTAGGACTCTCACAGGCTCAAGGCCTGTTGGAGGCTTGGGGGCCTTACTTGTCACCTACAGTAGTGGTGCCTGCCTGATAGTCACATAGTGAATACACAGCATTTTCTTACAAGGACTTTTCATGGCTCCTGTATTTTCGAGTAGAAAATTATGTTGATAATTTTGGGCTTGTGCACAAATTGGTTATAATACCATAGATTTTTTGTAGGATAGTAAACAGGATGTTTCAAAATGTCTTTTTAGGGGAGGATGAGCTGTTTTTGACAAAGTTGGGGACCACTGGTTAGGGATGTAATCCCTTCCATTCACAAAGGCTTAGAGTCTCT
>NW_011888986.1:2287697-2290292 GCF_000151845.1 Pteropus vampyrus | reverse complement strand
ATAACATTTAAATACTAGCTACTGGCTTCAGGTAATTCAGTATAAGACTCATTTGCACTAATCCAAATTTCCTCTTACTTATTAATTTTCCTAGACAAGAGCCTTCCACGTCCCTCCTCTTCCCCAAGATTCATGTACACCTACTATGCAGAGCTGTGGAGTGGCACAGGTGTGTAGCTGCCTCAGTTACCTGCCAGATGTTAACCATTCTCCTGGCCTTCATTGCTCCTTCCCCCCACACTGCAGTATCAGGTTCTGGCTGGTGGAGTCCGCCCATGGAGGTCCTGGACTTGCCTTTGGGTCTGTAGCCACTGGTCCTTCTCCAATAATGCCTCTGATTTATTTCCCAGTTTCCAAAATTAAATGGAATTTCTAGATTTACTGTTCACATCACCTCCCATTCTCTTCACTCTCAGTGGATTTTTCTATAGCATTATTTTTTCATGAATTACAATTGCCCTGAACTATTTTGGTGACAAGCTTTTAGGTCAGCCAAGAGACGTACAGGACAGTGGCTCCCAAACATCAGCCTATGATGACTGAGCCACTGCCAGGAACCAGGGAGAGAGGATCAGAAGGAACTAGCCCCTGCACCTTGATCTCAGGCTTCCAGCATCATAACTGAGAGAAAAAAACAAAAACAAAAACAAAAAAAACTTCTGTTGTTTGAGACACCCCCACCCCCACCCCTTCTGTGGTGCTTTGTTACAGCAGCCCTAGGAAATTAGCATACCACTCTCCAGAGAACCCTCAGAACTGCAGGCTGGGGCTTTGGCCCGGAAACATTTCAGTCCTCTGTCAGGGAGACCAGCCTTTCAGATGCAAAGACCCAGCTTGCCAGTGCTTGTCTTTGCTCGTACTGAAGGTATAAAACTTTTGCATAAATAACACTTGAAAATAGTTGTTGCTAATTGAGCAATAATTGTCTACAGATTGAACAGAGTTCATTATTTTAACCTTGAAATAGACCATCTTCTCAATAAGCAGATTGCTACTCTTTGGAGGATTTTGTTATAGAGTGTTTCTCAGATACCCACTCACCTCAGCTATTCAGGTCCACAAGCAAATGAACCAGTGTTTTTTAAGTCACTCTGCTTGGCACTGAAACGATTTAAATAAAACTATGTAACTCTGGCTACTTGCACATAACCAGCACAGGGCAGCTAGTGGGATGAATCCCAGGAGTTTCAGGCGTTCCAATCAGAAGACTTAGTATGGAAGCTGTGACAGAAAGGAAGGGGTAGCAAGCTGGGCCCCCAGCGAGGGCAGCACTGAGGTGGGACCACTGAGTACTGAGTATAAGAGCATCTAGTACTGGCCAGCCCATGGGGGCGTGACCACACATCCCCCAAGGCTCTCCTCAGCTGTGTGAAAAAACTCTCAATAGTGCACGCCCAGAATGTCACTCCCTCTAGGACTCTCACAGGCTCAAGGCCTGTTGGAGGCTTGGGGGCCTTACTTGTCACCTACAGTAGTGGTGCCTGCCTGATAGTCACATAGTGAATACACAGCATTTTCTTACAAGGACTTTTCATGGCTCCTGTATTTTCGAGTAGAAAATTATGTTGATAATTTTGGGCTTGTGCACAAATTGGTTATAATACCATAGATTTTTTGTAGGATAGTAAACAGGATGTTTCAAAATGTCTTTTTAGGGGAGGATGAGCTGTTTTTGACAAAGTTGGGGACCACTGGTTAGGGATGTAATCCCTTCCATTCACAAAGGCTTAGAGTCTCTCTATAAAATTTTCACCACTTCTAAACTCCCTCTTTCTGTGCCCAGCAATAAGACAATTTTACTCAGGCACTTAAGGAAGCAAAAGTTCTTTTGCCTTTTTCCTGGGCAGGGTCTGTCTACATTCCACGGACACATCCAAGATTCACTCAAAGATGACAATGCCGATTTCTGGTGGAGAAAAGAAAAACATTTATTATGTTACAGTTCTGGGGAAGAAAGGAAGGAAACATCGATTGAGCGCCTAAGGCATGCTCAGTCCTGGGCTATGCCCCTTTATACATTCTCTCATTTAATCCTCTCAACAGCAGTTTCTGCTTTCTTTTTCCTCCCAGCATGTTTCAGTACCTGACATTTTACATAGTTCTTAAACTTCTCTCATCATCACCTCTAAATGTGAGCTCCAAGATAATAGAGACTGTCTGTTTCACTCACTGCTATATCTCAAGTACTTGAACATCGTAGAACAGAAAATATTGAAAAGACGTTTGTTAAAAAATAATGTTATAACTTACATATTGCCAACATCTTTTGATGCTTAGGAAACTGAAGTTTGGAGATGTTATAAAACTGTGATGGTTAATTTTATGTGTCACCTTGACTAGGCCATGATGCCCAGTTGTTTGGTTATACACCTGTCTAGGTGACTTCGAAGGTATTTTTTAAATGTCTACTGACATTTAAATCAGTAGACTTTGAATAAAGCAGAAGAAGGTCTTGAGAGCAAAGGCTGAGGTTTCCCCTCCAAGGAAGGAATTAAGCCTCAGACTATAACATAGAAACCCTGATTGAGTTTCTAGCCTACTGGGCTGCCCTGCAGATTTTGGACTTGCCAGTTTCTGCAATCGCATGAGGCAATT
>NW_011888986.1:2283982-2286902 GCF_000151845.1 Pteropus vampyrus | reverse complement strand
TCATCATTTATTCACACATGGTAGGACGGACCTCATTAAGCAGGGATTTCAGCCGCCATCAGTTGGCTAGGATCTCTAGCTTGCCAGGCAGCCCCTGAACCCTCGCACGGTCAAGCCCCTCACCACAGTCTGCCAGGTTGCCTGGGGTAGGCAAGGTTAAGAGACAAGTGCACAGGCTGCTGCTTATGGACACCGCCGTCACTGGCCTCCATTCCTGGAGGACAGCCACCACCTCATTCTTCTGTCAAGGCACCTCAGCTGGGCCAGCATTGGGCCCAGAGTGCATAGAAATGGGCTCTGGATCTCTCAGGGCTTTATGGGGAGCTTCACACACATTCACAAGGTGCCTACTAATTGTCCTGCACAGTACCAAGAACATCATGGCAGATAAAGCATGCTTCCTGCTGCTCAGAGCCACCATATGTCTAAGGAGGCCCACAGTCAATGATCAGCACACTCTGAACCATGTGCAAGACAGAGCTTATTGAGGACATCATTTAAAACAGCAAAAAGCAAGGCGCAAACTGTGCTTAGTGACGAGATCAACTCCGGGCAGGGGATAGCAAGGAAATTTTATTTCTTAGAATTTTCAATATTTTCTAGAGTATTTCATAGTGAGTGAATATCACTTTCATAACCAGAAAAGACATTTAAAGAGCTTTTTCAACCTATCCTCTTCATACTGAATATTGTCTTTCTTTTTAAGCTTTGTTTATCTGGGAGGCCAGGAGAGGAGGAGAGAGAGAGAAGAAAGAAATACAGAGACAGAGACACACAGAGAGAATTCTTTTGATTTGCATGTCCTTGATTACTAGTAAGGCTGATACTTTTTGCATACAATTAGCTTTTGCACTTCTTCTCTTGTGACTTCAATAATCCATCTTCTCCTTTGTGTTGTTTCTGTCTTTCTTATCAAGGTGTAAGATCTACTTGTTGTATATTAAAGTTTTTAATCCTTCGTCCATCACATATGTTGCAAATGTGTCTTTGACTTTAAACTTTGTTCACTGTTTTATCACAGAGCAACATCTTTATGGGGACAAATCTAGTCATTTTGATGTTTGCGATTTTTGCCTTTATTGTCAGACTCAGCAAAGTCTTCTTAGATCATATGAATGTCGATCTATGCTGTTTTTATAGTTTTATGTTTTTATTTTTGCCATTTACGTATTTAAACCATTTCAGATTTATTTTGACGTAAAACATGAGCAAGGGATCCAACTGTTTTTCCCCTAATGGTTGGCTGATTGTAAAAATCACAGTTGGGTAACTCTTTCCCCTCTGATGTGAAATTCTTGATTGTTTTTAAAAGTTTAATAAAGTCATGCATATTTCTATGTGATTCTGGACTTTCTTATTTGTTCTGCTAATTTTTTGGCCCAAACGCCAGTACCATACTAATTATTACAAATTTTACAACTATAGTAAAGATTTCTTGGGAAAAGTCACCCTTACTGTTTTTATTTTTTAGAATTTTCAAGATATTTTTCTATATTTATTTTTTCCTGAGTGAACGTTAGGACTTTTTGTTAAATTCCTCTAAAGAAACTTTGGTTTGAATTTTTTTTTAATTTCTAAATTTATAGACACTTGATTCTAGCCAAAAGGCCAAGAGATAATTCTAAATTTATAAGCAACAGTTAGGTTTCACATCCATAAAGGAAATGAATTTCCATCTCAGTGAAAAAATAATGGCTGAGAACATGGACTTTTCAGTTACATGGTCTTGGTTCAATCCCAGCTTAGAACGTTTCTTATTGTGTGAACTTGAGTGAAATATTAAACTTCTCTGTGCCTCAGCTTTTATGTATGAAACATGGGTAAAAAGAGTAACCATGCCATAGGATGGTTGTGAAAATTAAATGAATAGATGTTTGTCAGTGGTTAGAATATAATGCATAGTATGTTCTTAATGATGTTAACTTTTCATATTTGTTACTTTCCTCACTAATATTTTATTGTGACCCATGTTTGCTCCACACAAGAACACTGGGAGGATTAAATGAGTTGATATGCAGAAAAGGCAGCAGAGCACATGCCTGCGGTAAATACTCAATTATACTGTCTTTTTAACATCAAATGGTGGAGTCACCTCTTTCTACCCCCACCTGTCACCTTTCAGGAAAGGCACGATTACATTCTAACTTTTAGCACTGTAGGAACAAAATACAGGAAAAACACCTATCTGGGACAATGGCCCTAATTTTCTGTACACTAAAAATCTCCCTTCATGTACTTTTGTGTATTTCAAGCCTGAGATTGAGTCTCTCTGAGAACATGTAGTCCTGGTGAAGGAGGGAAGGAAACTCAGAGTTTCAACTACTTTGTTTTGTTTTAAATTTTATTCCCAAGCTAAGGCTATGCTTTATGGGTTTCATCTGGAATGGAGTTCTCCCACCTCATGAATCTGTGAGTATGAATGTTGGACCAGAAATGCTCTGAGACCCTCATGTACAGTCATAGCTGCAGATCTCTTTACTACAGGAAAATCACAGCATTAATCTGCATTCTTTGTGGTTCACCAGGTCAATAAATTACAGCGCTTGTTGAATTATGCTTTGAGTTAATGCAAGATGCCATAATTAACCCCAGAAGGCACATGCATTCTGTCAGGCCTCTGCAATCACAAGTCTCCACATCACAGGTATTTCTTGCACCACATTTGCTTTCTACTGAGCCTCATTTGTGGCTTTTAAGGATTTGTTGGTATATAGTTAATGAACAACAGCAGTCAGTCACACACACCTGGATTGCCACGGGATTTTAAGAAATATTTTTTCTTCTCATTCATTCCTAACAAAAATGGACAAAAATTCACACACACAAAAAAGTTCCATGAGTGCTAACACTTGAAGTTCTAATTTTTAATGGCAGCTGGCTCACAAATCAATGTGATCTTATTAAGTCAATCTTCCAAAAG
>NW_011888986.1:2281480-2283932 GCF_000151845.1 Pteropus vampyrus | reverse complement strand
ACTTTCCTCACTAATATTTTATTGTGACCCATGTTTGCTCCACACAAGAACACTGGGAGGATTAAATGAGTTGATATGCAGAAAAGGCAGCAGAGCACATGCCTGCGGTAAATACTCAATTATACTGTCTTTTTAACATCAAATGGTGGAGTCACCTCTTTCTACCCCCACCTGTCACCTTTCAGGAAAGGCACGATTACATTCTAACTTTTAGCACTGTAGGAACAAAATACAGGAAAAACACCTATCTGGGACAATGGCCCTAATTTTCTGTACACTAAAAATCTCCCTTCATGTACTTTTGTGTATTTCAAGCCTGAGATTGAGTCTCTCTGAGAACATGTAGTCCTGGTGAAGGAGGGAAGGAAACTCAGAGTTTCAACTACTTTGTTTTGTTTTAAATTTTATTCCCAAGCTAAGGCTATGCTTTATGGGTTTCATCTGGAATGGAGTTCTCCCACCTCATGAATCTGTGAGTATGAATGTTGGACCAGAAATGCTCTGAGACCCTCATGTACAGTCATAGCTGCAGATCTCTTTACTACAGGAAAATCACAGCATTAATCTGCATTCTTTGTGGTTCACCAGGTCAATAAATTACAGCGCTTGTTGAATTATGCTTTGAGTTAATGCAAGATGCCATAATTAACCCCAGAAGGCACATGCATTCTGTCAGGCCTCTGCAATCACAAGTCTCCACATCACAGGTATTTCTTGCACCACATTTGCTTTCTACTGAGCCTCATTTGTGGCTTTTAAGGATTTGTTGGTATATAGTTAATGAACAACAGCAGTCAGTCACACACACCTGGATTGCCATGGGATTTTAAGAAATATTTTTTCTTCTCATTCATTCCTAACAAAAATGGACAAAAATTCACACACACAAAAAAGTTCCATGAGTGCTAACACTTGAAGTTCTAATTTTTAATGGCAGCTGGCTCACAAATCAATGTGATCTTATTAAGTCAATCTTCCAAAAGAGTCATAATAATCTCACAGTAGTTTTGATACTTCATTAATGTAAATAATTATGTAAACCTCTGTAATTTTCCATGAAGAATGTATTAGTTAACTATGGCTTCAAAACAAATTACTCCAAGACTAACACAGTCTCTGAGCTCAAGAATTTGGGAGTGGCTCATCTCGGTGGCTCTAGCTTAGGGTCTCTGATGAGGCTGCAGTCAAGTTGTCAACTGGGGCTGTGGTCTCATCTGAAGTCTTGAATGGGGCTGGGGATCCGCTTTATTTATTTATTTATTTATCTATTCATTCATTTATTTATTTATTTTAATTAAGTTTATTGGGTAACATTGGTTAATACAATCATATAACCTTCAGGTGTACATTTTCAATTGACTTCTGATATTCTATTGTGTGTTTACCACCCAAAGTCCATTTTTCTTCAGCCATCATATATTTCATCATCTTTACCCACTTCACCTTCCTCCTAAACCTTATATTTGAAAATACATAATTAGGAGTGAAGTTAGCAGCATTATTCACAGTGGCCAGGACATGGAAGCAACCAAAATGTCCTACGATAGATGATTGAAAGAAGCTGTAGTACATATATAAAATGGAATATTACTCAGCCATAAGAAGATGAAATATTACTATTTGCGACAACGTGGATGGACCTCGAGATAATCACGCTAAGCGAAATAAGCCAGACAGGAAAAGTTGAAAATCACCTGATATCACTTATATGTAGAATATAAACCTAAAAGCAACAAATGAGCAGGATCCACTTTAAACTATTGTTACCAGGCATCAATTTCTTACTGAGTGTGGTCTGGAGGCCTTGGTTCCTCCCCATGTGGGCCAACCTGTAGGGCTGCTCATGAAATGACAGCTGATGTCCCCCAAAGCAGGTGATGGGGTGGGTGAGGATTCAGCACCAAGACAGAAGTCATAGTTTTTCTCACCTAACCATGTAAATGACGTGTCATCATTTATACTATATGCTACTGATCACATAGACCCGCCTGGAACCATGTTGGAAGGGACTCCCCAGGGTATGAAAGCCAGGAGGTGGGGTTCATTAGAGACCATCATGGAAGCTGGATACTGTAAGTATCTTATAAATGTCCAGCTAAGTAGGGATAAGTAGAATGTACTGGCTAGTGTTAAAGAAAAATCAGAATCAGTTCCCTTTTGCAAATCAGACATCAGTCACAATTCACCCTGGAAACTCCTTCATCAGTAGCCCAAGTCCTTGACCTCCTTCCTGCTTAAATTCCTCTAGAATTTACTGGTTATCACCAGCGCCATGCTACCAGTGGTGCAGAAATAATGGAAATACACCCATATTCCCTCACCTAGAGAATCCCTCAGGATCCCTTCAGCCCACTTCTGTTTTTAGCCAACTCGGCTGCCCATCTCAGTGAGTGCTGGTGAGTGGGCATCTCCACTAGAAAGGGTACCTGGTCTCTTGAGCCTGGACAACAAG
>NW_011888986.1:2279368-2281430 GCF_000151845.1 Pteropus vampyrus | reverse complement strand
GTTCCCTTTTGCAAATCAGACATCAGTCACAATTCACCCTGGAAACTCCTTCATCAGTAGCCCAAGTCCTTGACCTCCTTCCTGCTTAAATTCCTCTAGAATTTACTGGTTATCACCAGCGCCATGCTACCAGTGGTGCAGAAATAATGGAAATACACCCATATTCCCTCACCTAGAGAATCCCTCAGGATCCCTTCAGCCCACTTCTGTTTTTAGCCAACTCGGCTGCCCATCTCAGTGAGTGCTGGTGAGTGGGCATCTCCACTAGAAAGGGTACCTGGTCTCTTGAGCCTGGACAACAAGGTTCTGATCACAAGAATAAGCTCTCAGACTTTCCTGGTGATGACTACCACAGGCAAAGGCAGTGTTGCCTGGATTGTCTTATATCTCTTTCTTCTCGCTGTGCATGCATGCCAAGAGGAGTTGGGGGAATGTCTTGGGCCAAACAACACAGGAGACTTAAAAGGAATTTGGTCTATACCTCAAAGGTTTTTGGTCCTGTTTCACAAGAAGAAATGTCCAATGGCCATGTTTGGGGGCAAGGGATGGAGTGACAATTAGTAAAGCTAATACTTGTGCTGCACAGAAGACTGTCTTTGAACCTAAAATATGCTTATCCCCTGTCCTCTGTTTTTTTCTTGATATTCTTTTAAATAAAGATTTCTTACTACAGGATGGGTCCTTAAATTCAATGGAGATTTCAGAAAGTCCTTCATTTTGAAATGGCTAACGGCTGAGAGATAACATTACAACAAATACTCTAATGAAAACAAAATAACGATGTACTCATCTCATGTTTTCTTAAAAATTTTTAATATGAGAAAGGGCAATTGAAAATTGAGTCAGATAGGCATCATGTCTCCTACACCATGTTGAAATATTCAGGGATGGGTGAGAAGTCTTGTCTGTTCAGACCTGTTTCTAGCCTTGTGCTTACCAGATGTTCTGTACCAGCTCCCCTGTGAGGCCCTTTATGGGGTACAGAGACATGGCCTGACTCAAATAACTTCCACTCTGCAGGTAAAAAATCACATACAAATAACTCATATAAGCCTGGTAGAGAAGTCAAAATGATCTGGAAATTCCAGAGGAGAAAGTATTAATACCTATTGGAAAGATTCATTTATCTTAAACCTGTTTATTGAGACCTGCTATGTGGCCAGCAGTGTGCTGGGATGCAAAAAGAAAAAAATGCAGTCACCGCAGGAAGGAAGTGGATTTAGGAGTTTCAATAGCATGTGAATGCCAGATTAGCATGCTGCGCGTGGGCAGAAACAGATCTGTGTAGATGGTGATGAAGTTGGATCACAGAGGAGCCAATTCTCTCCAGAGGGTTAATCCAAGTTGCACAGAGGGAGTCATGCCTGGAGGGAGTGTTGAAGGATGAGGAGAGGGTGCCATCTGGCAAGAGGCAAGGATGTTGTATGGGGAGAACATTCCGGAAGTTGCTGCATGTATCATAATGTGGAACCATAATACATCCCAGCATATTCTAAGAATTATACGTGCTCCACAGTTATTGGATTTGTAGAATAAACAGCAGAAAGTCAGGCAGCAGAAAGAGTCATATACTTGTGAAGGAATATGGATTTTTTTTTTTTCCTCGCAGTCAGTGGGTCTCCATTGGAGTTAGGGAACAAACCTGTGAGAATCCGAACAAAACTATGACCACATTCCTCAAAATGATGCGCACACTGATACAAGTGTGCCTATAATTTAAGAAGGTTCATGGAGCCCTGTGATGTGACTTGGAACCCCACACACCCACTGCTAAAATTCAAGCTGGAGTGAGACTGTCAGATGCTCACTTCAGAATCGTGCTCTAGGTGGGCAGTGGAGGATGGGTCTCTGGGAGCCAGAGCAGGAGCCAGTGCAAGGTTGGTGTACACAGAACCTAGCATGCACCCAGCACTGATATTTCCTTGCTTCTAACATGTCAAGTGCATCACCAATTTAATAACAGCTATTTGGGAAAAAGAACTTCACATTAATGTGCATTATTTTGTAATCTAGAGTTTTTCTTTGAGTATTTTTGCTTGGAGCAATGGAAACTAACTCTGAT
>NW_011888986.1:2258644-2279318 GCF_000151845.1 Pteropus vampyrus | reverse complement strand
GCCAGATTAGCATGCTGCGCGTGGGCAGAAACAGATCTGTGTAGATGGTGATGAAGTTGGATCACAGAGGAGCCAATTCTCTCCAGAGGGTTAATCCAAGTTGCACAGAGGGAGTCATGCCTGGAGGGAGTGTTGAAGGATGAGGAGAGGGTGCCATCTGGCAAGAGGCAAGGATGTTGTATGGGGAGAACATTCCGGAAGTTGCTGCATGTATCATAATGTGGAACCATAATACATCCCAGCATATTCTAAGAATTATACGTGCTCCACAGTTATTGGATTTGTAGAATAAACAGCAGAAAGTCAGGCAGCAGAAAGAGTCATATACTTGTGAAGGAATATGGATTTTTTTTTTTTCCTCGCAGTCAGTGGGTCTCCACTGGAGTTAGGGAACAAACCTGTGAGAATCCGAACAAAACTATGACCACATTCCTCAAAATGATGCGCACACTGATACAAGTGTGCCTATAATTTAAGAAGGTTCATGGAGCCCTGTGATGTGACTTGGAACCCCACACACTCACTGCTAAAATTCAAGCTGGAGTGAGACTGTCAGATGCTCACTTCAGAATCGTGCTCTAGGTGGGCAGTGGAGGATGGGTCTCTGGGAGCCAGAGCAGGAGCCAGTGCAAGGTTGGTGTACACAGAACCTAGCATGCACCCAGCACTGATATTTCCTTGCTTCTAACATGTCAAGTGCATCACCAATTTAATAACAGCTATTTGGGAAAAAGAACTTCACATTAATGTGCATTATTTTGTAATCTAGAGTTTTTCTTTGAGTATTTTTGCTTGGAGCAATGGAAACTAACTCTGATGAACTTAAACAGGACAAAAATGTATTCTTGTCTAGGGAACCCTGGGTATCTCTGAGAAACAATGGGGAGGCTTACACTCCAGGCATGGGAAGGGGGGTGGGGGCAGGCAGGAGCCCAGGCTCTTAGGAAGTTGGAGTCCTGCATATGGTGGGCTGCTGTGGGTCCACCCAAGGTGCTCTTCCTCAGGGACTAACAATTTGTTGGCATATTTGGATCCAATCCCCACCATGTGATGGGCAGCCCCACCCAATTCACACAGAGTGGTTAAGAACAGTGCAGAGCAGTGCTCTGAAACAAGAGGGTGGGGAGCTGTACCGTTGTCAAAAAACATAAAAAATTTAAAAAATTGGAAAGGATGATGGCAACCAAAAAACAACAGATATGTACCAAACTGACAAAAGCATGTATTAATTCTGATGCTTACATTTTCTTCTTCATTATCAGACCTTTCCTTGTTCTACAAATATTTACTGAGCACCTACTTTGTGCCAGGCACTGGGAATGATGGCAGTAAAAAAATAGACAAAATCCCTACCTCCCTTGGGTCTTGCACTGCAGTGGAGGGTAGACTCTCAGATGTCTTTAGGGTCAGACTCTAAAGATCCCAGTGTGCCTGGAGTTAAGGGACACTTGTCATAATCTACTCAAGTCCTTGACCTCTTTGCAACAGTTAGTATCACCAGTACAGTTTAGAAGTCCACTGAAGAATCCATATTTTCAGATGGAGGAAAGATGGCGTAGATGATAGAGGCTTTGCTCATCCCTCTGGCGACCAAATCAAAGTTGTGACAGAAATGAGGAGTAAACAGCAAGCAAAGTTGCCTGGGATCTAGATGAACAGAAGCATTACAACTAGGGAGATAAATAATTAATCAACCTGTAATGGTAGAAGGTAGGAGGGGATGAAGATGCGAAGCTGCCCAGTCCCTAGCAGTTGAGTGGGACAGAGGTTATGGCAGCAGCAGGCAGCAGCTGCAGACATCTCCTAAAGGGGCCGTGTCTGCAAGCAGATGTTTGCAGTGATGGACTTGCGTGCTCTGAGCACCAGTACTGTGTTGGCTGCTCGGGGGACACCAGAGACTTACAGGGGGACACTGAGTCATAGGAGTGAGGGCCAGAGGTGAGGCTTTCTCCCAGGCAGAAATGCTGGCAGTATCCACTGTTCCTCTGTTGAGCCCTCCCCACTCCCAGTGTGCAGACTCAGTGCCGGCATAGCTGAGACATTATCAAACTAGATAAGAGGTCACTCCACCCAGAGTATTCCCTGAAACTCTGCCTCCCCCAACTCACCGCCCCACCCAAGCCAAATCCAATTCTGTCCTCAGAGGAGTCCAGTGCCCCTTGCTGAGCCAACTCTAAGACTCACACTGGTGGCAGCTGGCCTCAGTTTCTGGCATGGCCTCTTGAGGCAACTATAAGCACAACTTCTGTGGACTGCTTGCTGAATCTTAACAGGGGCACAAGCTGGGGTTAAACTTGGCTTGCAGCTGAACCCCTCTCAGGACTGTGCCTCTGGACATCTACTTCACAAAGCCACGCTAATAAGCCTGGGACACTTAGGAGCTTTGCTTAGTACTTAGAAACAGACACAGAAAGGCAGTCAAAATGGGAAGACAAAGAAGCAGTAACCATATGAGACAACAGAACAGAGATCCAGGAATAATGGAGTCAAGCAATCTAATAGATGCAGGATTTAAAACGCTGGTTATAAAGCTGTTCAATGAACTTAGGGGAAGTATAGATAAATTCAGTGAGAACTTTAATAAAGAAATGAAAAACATAAAAATGAAAATTATAAAAGGGAACCAGTCAGAAATGAAGAACACATTATCTGAGATGAAGAATATATTAGAGGGAATCAACAGAGTGGATAAAGAAGAGGATCAAACCACCCATATCGAAGAGCAGGAAGCCAAGGACACTCAATCAGAATGGCAAAATTGAAAAAAGAAGCCAAAGACTATAATAGAAAGAAGCGAAGACTATAATAATAATTTAAGGAGCCTATGGGACATTATTAAATATAAAAACACCCATGCCATAGGAGTATCTGAAGGAAAACAAGAAGTTGAAGAGCTATTTGAAGAAATAATGATGAAAAATTTTCCTAACCAGGTGAAAGAAATAGACATATAACCCCAAGAAGCTCAGAGAGTCCCAAAACAGATGAAGCCAAAGAGGCTCACATCATAAGTAAAATGCCAAAGGTTAAATACAAAGAGAGAATCTTAAAAGCAGCAAGAGAAAAGCAGTTAGGTACCTACAAGAGAGCACCCATAAGAATGGAAGCTGATTTCTCAAAAGAAACTATGTAGGACAGAGGGGCTTGGCACGAAATATCTGATGTGATGAAAACCCAGGATCTACAACCAAGAATACTTCATCCAGCAAAGTTATCATTTATTGTTGAATGACAGATAAAGAGCTTCCTAGAAAAAAATAAGCTAAAGGAATTTACCAGCACCAAGCCAGTATTACAGGAAATATTGGAGGGACTTCTTTAAGAAGAAAAAAAATATGTATCAAAAACATGAATAAAGAATGGTAATAACTACATTCCTATCAACAAGTACCTCAAATGGAAAAGAATTAAGTGCTCCAACCAAAAAATAGAATGGCTGAATGGATAAGAAAACAAGACCCATACATATGCTGCCTACAAGAAATTCACTTCAGATTAAAAGACACACACAGACTAAAAGGAAGGGGATGGAAAAAGATATTGCTTTGATGGACCTAGAGGGTATTGCACTGAATGAAATGAGTCAGATAGAGAAAGACAAATATTGCATGATTTCATGTACATGTGGAATCCAAAGAACAAAATAAAACAACGACAACTACAAAAACGGAAATAAACTCTTAGATACAGAGAATATTTTGAAAGCTACTAGGTGGGAGGGGGTGTGGGAGATGGCAAAAAAGGGCAAAATACAAATGGTAGTTACAAAATAGACATGGAGTTATAAGGTGTAGCACAAGGAAAATAGTTAATAATGTAATAAATATGTAAGGGGGAAGAGGGGTACTAGATTTAGTAGAGTGATCACTTTGTGAGTTATATAGATCTCTAAACACTATGCTGTAAACTGAAACTAATATATTATTGTATGCCAACTATAATTGAAAAAACTCATTGAATTGTACAATGTAAATATGAACAATGTAAATATAATTGTCTATTATATTTCAGTAAAGTTGAAGAAAATACATGCAACTAAAAAAAATTCCATATTTTCATCTATACTTCCTATTTAGTTGAGTTCAAAGTTTTGTTGTCTCTTTTTCTGGTTACCTATTGCTGGGGATCATCTGGAGGTTTCTGAAGAGGGAACTTGCATGCCTAGGTAGAGCACAACAGTCAGGCATGGGATGCGTGCTTCTGTCCTCTACTTTCAATTCCATTATTGGACTGCACACATCCAGGCATCCAGTTAACTGAAAATAACTTTCTCTCTCAATGTTGCATTATGATGTGACTTTTCAGTATAAACCAAAGACATCGAAATTTAAGTTAAACCTCACCTATTAGTGTCACCACTAATACAAACAATAGCTATTGCTCCCGCAATGACACCACAATTTACCTCCTGGCTGGTAGCAGTGCCCGGGCTTCAGAAACGTCAGGGGTACATAACATTGAGCTTCTCTCTTTTGCCCAAAGTCAGGTCAGTGGAATTCCCACATTTCCAGGTGTACAAAGCTGCAGGCAATCACAGAACAGGGAGGTGAGCCATCAGGGTCTGACAACTCTCAATGGCCCACCAGCACCATGTGAAGACTGAATGTGATACAGGCAAAGGTGTACTCATCCTCTGTCTTCCTGCTGAGCCCACTGTGCCCTCAGCCAGGTATCCAGAATCTGCATCTCATTCCTCTCCAAACTCTAGCTGCCCCAGCTCTGAGCACAGCCTGAGTCACAGAGGTGGTGGGTGGTGGAGTGAGCAGCTTGACCCAGGGAAGTGGATGGTCTAGGCTATACCACAGGTTCCTTTGGGGAATGTGGAGTTCCGGAGAGCTAGGGTGAACTGCAGGGTAATTGGAGCTGGAGGGAAGACTGGAATGCAGGAACATTCCTTTGCAGGCTCCCATGACGGACTCTGCAGAGCTGGAGGAGATCCACAAATATTTGTCTGATTGCATAGCTCAGCCATGTGAAAGTCAGACTCGAAAAACCTGCTCTTTAGTCTCTATCCAGAAACGCTATTTGAACTGTGACCCCTGGCACTTCCTCTCCTCTCAGCCCAATTTTTATTCTGTTCTCCATTATTTCACTTCACATGCTTTTGTGGACTTTGCTAGAAACGTGAGTCCTGCCTTGAGCCCCAGTCAACCAGTGATCAGTATGTTCCTCTAACATCACCAAAAAACTGCCTATCGCATTTAGGATTGATTTGAGGTGTTCCTCTTCCCCAAAGAGGAAAGCCCAAAATGGGGCTCTATCTGCACACCCCTGAGTGTGGTAAGAAGCCCCTAGGCTAGTCCTCTGCCCCCAGGCCACACGGGCCTCCACTGCTCCTTGAAAAAGAAGTGTTTCCCACAGGTCTGGAATTCTTGATTGTGTTTTCATCCATGTGTGTGAGGTGAGCCCCAGTGCCTTGTACTTGTCACTCTGCTCCGACCAGCGGTTCCCAATCAGGTAGGTTTCAGTGGGCAAGTGGTCCCTTCCCTCTCGAGGTGTGCAGGAGGGCCTGAACCCCCCAACAAGCATTAGCATGTTCCACTGAGGCTGGAGACATGGGAGCCACACAAGAATGACCCTGTCCCAGCAGGTTAGATGGTAAGAGTACCAGTTGGACCTAGGAGAAAACTGTTTTTAGGGAAACCTTTAGGGAGAGTGTCTGCACTGAGGTGGCCTGCCATCCAGGGGAGCACAAGGGACGTCGCTACCTGTGAGGTGCGTCTTGTATCTGTATGCTCACTTCTGTGTGGGCCCGAGGCTCCACCTTCAAGTCTAGGGGCAGAACTCCAGAGGCCCAAGAACTTAGATGGGGAAAAAATTTACATCTTTATTGTTACTAACTTATAACTACAGTTTAGACTTCCTACCACTGTGACTGTGGGTAACAGACCACAGCAGCATCAGTGCCTCTTGGTGTTTTGTCAGTTCACTGTGTTAATTAAGAAGCCATGTTACCACATCGCAAATTTATTTCTTATCCATAAAACGGATCTTTCTTGTAACCCAAGTGTTGTTTTAAGCATTATCCTTAGGTGGGGTCATGTAGTGGCCTCCATCAGTGTATCCCTCATATCCCTGGATCTCATTATCTCAGTTCTACCTTGCAACTGCTTGACTGTATCTTGTGGATCCACGAAAGGGCACGTGCCCACGAGCACAGAGGGCAGAAGGCATGGAAATTGAAGCATCCACCCCCGAAGCCCCTCCTAGGGATTAGAGGTTGCTGTAAATGGCTAGTTAGCTCACCTCATCACTTGGGCGGGTTTCCTCTAGGATTCACTATAGTCCTCCCCCATAGGAGTTGGCTTCACAGTGCCCCTAGCTTCACCCCCGCCCCCCAAACAAATGACCTGTTCTCAACTTTTTGTCTCTGGATCCACTTCTGGGAGAATGTAGACATAGTATGCGGGCTACACCAGGCTGCAGAAGAAGTTAGGGCCCCAATGGGTCAAGGATCCCATGCTAATGGTCCCCATCCCTCGTAGTTAGCCTAAAATCATACCTTTCTCCAGGGTGGCATTTTTCCAGCTGGAGTGAAGAGGACATAATCTCAGAGATTTACAGGTTTTCCATAGAACTTTAAAAGTTTACATCATTTAAATGATAATCTTTGAAGAAGTATATCATTACGTTTTGAATCATTTCCTCAGCCCTGGTAACCCGGTACCATTAGGAGATCCAGTGCCACACCTGTACATGTGTTTATGATTGAGTTGCCACCAAGCAATGTTTCTTGAACGATCACAAGAAAAGAACACATAATGATACAATGTGCAAATGATACAGACTGGCCAAGAGAAGACCAAGAAAAATGACAGCAGGCTTGGACAAGTTCTAGTAGAAAAAAGATAAATAAAGCGCCTCATCACATGACCAGCGTGGTTCAGGTGTGCAGGCTCAGAACACATGCCATAGCTGTGTGGACCACAGCGACCTCCAGAGCCACAGCCGAGTTGGAAAAAAATTAGCATAATATTCTTTTCATTTTCTTTCTATTCTAGTCACACATTTTATGGAGTTTCATAAGAACTATGAGCATTAGGTGTTCTATCAAATTGGTATATATTTATTCCAGTTAGTATTGCCATGTAAGAAATCACTCTATACTTGGCGGCTTAGGACAACAAACAGCTGTTTCTTTTGTTCTTGATTCTGTGCCTGGAGATTGGCTCATCTGGGTGTTTCTACTGGGGAGGTGGGGCTAGAGTCATCTGAAGACTCTTCTGAATCAGACTTCCAAAGCAGGGCACTCACAAGGCTGGCTGTGGCCTGGGAGTGGAGTCGAGGCCGTCACGGAGACACCTAAGGTTGCCTTCCTAGCATGGCAGTTTCAAGCAGGTTCAAAGGCAGCTGTTTGGTGGCATCCACAGTGAATGATAGCCCTTCTACCACACTCTACGAGCCCGCCTAGCCTCAAAGGAGGGATGCAGTGTTCACCTCTTGATATGATGAGTATCATAGAATTCAGGAGGCATGTTTGACAAAGCACAATATTTAATATTATAATAAATACAAGTCAAATTAACAATAAAGACCTTTAAAGAAAATGCATATACACTTGAATTTGGAACACAGTGGCTGGAGACTGTAGGCCACCAATAAGAATCCTATGGTGTTCCAAAGGCCTGGATCTCCTACCAGACAGTTTCACTGAAGGTCAGTGAGTTGCATACTTTTCTAGAAGGCCTCTGTTGATCCTCTTAAACCTAAAGAGAGTGGCTGTGTAAAAACAAACTGCAAAGGAGGAGAAAACCCTACAGAACAAGTGTTTGGATTCCTTGCTCTAAAAAAAGGTGGTGGTTGAGAGGAAACCACAATACTCCAACATTTATTTAAAACTCTAAAGTTTATTAAAGACCGTCACTTAATTTGTCTCATCTAAGCGTAATTTTATAAATAACTAAATGTACTACCAAAAATAAATACCATGGGTTAAGAGGTGCCTGGAAGACTTGGGACAGAATTTTCCTCCTCTCATACCTAAGAAAATAAGAGGGAGGAAAATTAACCAGGAAAAAAAGAAAAGAAAAGAAAAGAAACTCACCAACTTCCAAAAAAGAAAATGTATATAATTCAGTGTACCCAGCCTAAGAAATCTGAGGTCAAGTGGGGACCAAAGTGTTCAGATCACAGCTGAAGGCAGAGGTAGCAAACTTCTTCTATAAAAGGCAGATCATAAATATTTCAGGCTTTATAGACCATGCCTATCCCTGCAAGAACTAGAAGAAAACGACAATGGGATGGGGTCAGAAAGTCATTCGTTTCTTTATTTAAAGGAAAAAAAACTCATTGCCTGCCTCCCGCATGCCAAGGGAGGCTCTGAGGATGAGGAACCAGCGGACATGAAAGTGTCGCTGTCCTGAGTGCTCCCCTTCTAACCGGGAGACAAACGAAGATGAGGTTGAGGGTGGTCAAGGCACAAGGCTCAGACCAGAAAGGGTCTGAGAGTGCAGCGTCTTCATCCTGAGAAACTGGACGCCTTGAGCTTGGGAGGAGCAGTGAGTGGTTCTACTTACAGGACATGTATGAGCTGTTAGTGGCAGGGGGTTGGAGCTGGCCTGGGACGGGGAACAGGGCCAGAATTCTGGGACTATGAAAGATGGATCAGATGGGGGAACTTTGACGAAGTGAAAGGAATACAAGATGACTCCAGTGCTTGTGGCTGCAGCCCTGGAAGGATGGAGCAAATGCTTGCTGAGACATTTGCTGGAACAGCCTGAGGAGCAAGTGTGGGATTGCAGTGAGGGTGCCGGAAGAGACCAGGTGGCAAAGACCTCTGTTTCTTGGACAAGTTACATTAGGGACCTGTGTTAGTCATCGAAGTTGAGAGGTCAACTAGGCCCTGGATACGCTGGAGCTGTGAGAGGCACCAGCTGAGAATGTACATGGTCATGAAGAGATGGCTTCAAACCAGTTTACCCAGGGACAAGGGAAAGCAAAAGGGCAGTGGACACTGAGTCCCAGAGGACCTGGCCCAGACTGAACTGGGCGACTGGCAAGCAGAGGGGACCGAGAAGGAAGGTCTCTGAAGAACGTGTCTGAGGAAGAGTAGGGTCACACTGTCTGGTGAGCTGATAGCCAAGAAGGACGAGGGTTAATGTGAGCAGTGTAGGCAGAGCCTGGTGGGAGAGAGTTAAAGAGAGACTGTGGCTATGGAAACTATTTTGCGGCATTTTCCTGAAACAGGAAGGAAGATGCTGGGCAGCAGCTGAAGGGTGAGCTATGTGTTCCTGAGGGCTGGCAAGCCAGGAAGGGGTTGCCAGCAGGAATGACAAATAAGAGAGGGGAGGGAGTGATTGAGGACCCCGGGCTGTGTAGAAAGTGACATCACAGGCTGTGTTTGTCTCTGAGTCTGGGTGATGCTCAAGTGGTCAGGGAGAGGACATCGGGCCATCTCTGTGAATTCTGAAATCCCAGAAACTAGGACAGGAGTACTGTTGGACAGTAGAGAGTGTGCCAGGAAGGAGAGAGACCTGCTAGGGGCCTGAAGACAGCTGCAGCAAGGAGCGGGTGGTGGTTGTGAGTGTCCATAATGAGAGAGTCAAAGCAGGAGATTTTAGAAAGAAAGGGGTGGGAATGATCTAGAAGAAGCATCAAGGAGCCAAGGCACAACTGCCATGTCCAGGCTCGCCAGTGCAAGCAGAAGGAAGGAGAATCCCGGGGCAGGAGCTGGAGAGCACAGAGACCTGTAGGGAAAGGGCCAAGGCAGAGTTTGCTCTGGCACTGTGTTAAGAGCACGTATGATACTATGAAAGAACATATGATACTACGAAAGAACATATGAGATAGTTAATTATGATACTATGAGCGTGAAAAGCACATGTTCTTCCTATAAACCCAGAAAAATAACCACATATAGGCACAGTCTCTTATTGTTATGACTAAAAAATAATCTGACCCAGAAATATG
Source organism: Pteropus vampyrus (assembly GCF_000151845.1). Taxonomy (NCBI): domain Eukaryota; kingdom Metazoa; phylum Chordata; class Mammalia; order Chiroptera; family Pteropodidae; genus Pteropus; species Pteropus vampyrus. The sequence goes on along the minus strand of NW_011888986.1, from coordinate 2,269,409 downwards.
TTTATATTTACCATCGGCCCATGGGCTCTAATTAGATCCTTGTGTCTTCACATTCCGTTAAATTTGTTGGGTAAGTCCCTTTGGCAGGCCGTGTGTTTTATCTTATGAAATGCGCTGTCCGTTGACCATCATTGGGATTCAATCTGCTGTAGAAATTACCTGTTAAGTGAATTGGGCAGACAGGCAAAAGTCAATAATAAAATACGCTTTGAATAGGAAGGCCAGCCTGCTTCAAGAAAGAGAAAGAAAATTTTATAACAAAATTTGTGAGACAGTCTTGAAAGATACAATATTCGTTCTTAAGTTTCATATTTTGGGTTCAACCAAGCAAACATTTATTGACAAACTATTCTATACTAGGATGTAGGAACAACTCTGGAGGAATGCATAGCTCACATTAAAGACATGTGATAATTCTAACAACAAAGATAGGAATGCAGTGTTGTGGAAACATGGTAGAAGCCTGGGAAAGAGGTTGGGCAAAAAATTCCTAAGACCTTGGAAACACCTAGGGGGTTGTGTTAGTCAGTTCAGGTTGTGTAATAAAGCTCCACAGACTTGGCAACTTAAACAACAAACATTTATCATCTCACAGTCCTGGAAGCTGGAAGTCCAAGATAAAGGTATTGGCAGGGGTGGTTTCTACTGAGGCCTCTCTCCTTGGTGTGTAGGTGGCCATCTTCTCCCTGTGTCCTCATGTAATCTTCCCTCTGTCCTGTCTGAGTCCAAATCTCCTTTTTTTATGACACCAGTCATATGGGAATAGGGCTGACTCTAATACTCTCATTTTAATCACCTCTTTAAAGACTCCTGTCTCTAAATACAGTCGCATTTTGAGGTACTAGAGGTTGAGACTTCAACATATGAATTTTGGGGGACAAAATTCAGCCCTAATAGAAGGTACCCAGGGAAGGCGACATAAAGAGGAAATATTAACAGTGTGGGTGATTGCATATACCCAGACTGAGAGGGGACCCAGAGTCCAGGGCAAAATATGTCCTTGGCTTTGCATAGTCAGAAATCCAGTTTTGTAAATGCTTAGTTTCCAGGGGAACCTTGTGTAACTGAACTAGCAGGGGCCAGTTTTATCTTTTATGGGAAATAGATTTCAAACAAGCGGAAATACTCGCACTGGCTGCTGGTCCATTTCCTCCCAGTAGAAGAAAATCTCATGAGACACAATGTTCTGCTCAGGGGATTGAGCTGTAAGAACATAGAAAGAATGATCCAAGCAGCATCTCTGCAAGGTACAGTTATTCATGGATCCCTAAATTAAGTCAGTAGGCTAACAGCCATTTTTTTCTAATGGAATCTAACAGGGGTGAATAGATTAGAAGAGAAAGGTCGAGAGATGAGATATATCACATACGGTAGAGGCAAATATTGTCTCATCCGACTTTCATTGCAGTGTTTTATATGTCAGCATATGTGTGTGTACATGCACGCTGTGTGTGTGCACAAATGAGCCCCAGTGTAGAATGTATTACTTTTTTTTCCTGTAGCTTGTGTTGAAAGATAAAAGTTTAAAATATCTTACATTAAATAAACTCAAAAGCCAATCCTTCCACCTGAGGTACTTTCTCCACTGTAGGATTAGGTGTGCCCAATGGAGGGGATATTTTGATTTTCAAAGTAGTGTGTGCTTAAAGCTCTTAGTTGTAAGAAAGAAAAAAAAAGTAGGGATAGTCAAGGGAAAGGGCCAAGTTACTATGAGAATGCTGAGGAAGTGGACCACCCATTGGATTCAGGGCAGACTTCAAATGGGAGTAGGAAAGAGCCCGAAGCTTCTGGCCTCTTAAGATCTGGGTCTTTTGCTTTCCCAACACCACCAGACAAACAACACAGCCACTGCAAATCCATTAGCACTTTTTAAGCAAAGGACCTGGCCTGCATTCTTGGGCGGGGGCAACAGTGGGCTTAGGTGTCCCCTGTCTTGATGCCTCATTCTGTCCACATTTGGATGTCCTTGACACATACATTTAACCATCTGCATCTCTGTTGGCTGCTCCGACTCCAGCTGCTCCTCTCCTTGAGCGGAGCCTGAAACTTCCAGGAGCAGGTCCACTTCCAAGCCCTGACGGTGCCTCGTTATATTTTCTGTGAATGAACGAGATGGGGCATATTCCTCAGAATGGAGTTAGGAATCTTTAGGGCCTTTTAGGTTTAAGATGACATACTAATTGGAGAGCTGTGAAATCGTCAAAAAAGTAGGTTCCAGTAAAGAATTTGTATTTGTTAAAGAGAAATTTAAAATAAATTGTTAAAGTGGGTAAAGAGATGGCTCTTAATACATGTATAACATCTTAATTTTTATCAAATTACAAGTTTAAGTTTATAAATAAAACATAAAAGGTAAAGAAGAAAAAAAGAGGAGGCAAGGAAAGAGGGAGGGAGTTTATTCATTTTGTTGGTGTTGTACATGGTTTCTATTTATCGCTAAGTGATTCCATTGTATGGCTATATCCTTTCTAGTATTCTAGTATAAATGGCGTATATCCATTCATTTATCCATTTTTCTATTGATGGGTATTTGAGTAGTTTCCAGTTTGAGGCTATGTTTATTCTAGTAACGTGTGGTTATTTTTGTTTTTCTTGAAACAGTGGATGTAATAGCCTTCAATTTATTAGATAAAATCTTTAAAACAAGTACGTGATGGTGCAACAAAAATACATGACTGTCATAGGAGCCATGTCTTTCTTTAGTTGCTCATTAAGCCCGGAAACTTTTTCCTAATTTAACAAAGGAACCACTAGTGCAAACTGACCTACACTTATCAGATATCATCTATGGATATTTGTGGAGGTGACTTCAAAGATTACAAACAGGAACTCCCTGCTTTGTCCACAAACGTACTCACTGTGTGCCCTTTATGGCAGTTACCTCATTAAGTAGCACATGCCTTGAAGGCTTGGCTTTAATATATAATATAACCTTCTGCTGTACAGCTCAGTTCATCTCTTAACTTCTAGGATGGAATACATCATTGTAAAGGAGCCTACTCAAACTGGTACTCAAAACCTTGTTGCCTTTTCCAATCCCAGGTTTTCCATTGCTTCTCACCTCTTCCTCTGTGCAGAAACCTAGAGCTTTTGTAGTGAAGGCTTCACATTAAAGGACACACACAAACCTCCACAAATTTCTACTGTGACAAAACTATATTCTCACAGACTTCTAAATGCTAAGGTCAAGTGCGAATGCCCTACTGTACTGCTTTCTACAAGGTTCACATGATGTTTGTGGCATCTGCCTTTCTGTTGGCCCACTCACCCTGAGGAGAACAGCATTCATACTGTCATGTCTCTTTGGTGGGTGGAGTCTGGGGAGGCTATAGGTCCAGGGAAGAATTCCTCCACTGCCCTGGGCAGAAGCATCTCCCTGAAGGAGCTGCCCTCTGACTCTGTTGAAAATCAGCGACTAAGTCCTGGGTATCAAGCCTTACTATAGTATCCAAGTTCAGGACATCAGGGTGCTAATGGGATTTCCCTGCTCCACACAAACCAGAGCACTGCAGGTGCTTAACATTGCAATGATGTTTTTCCCTCTGCCATAAATGTCATCTTTATCCCTTCCACCTCCACCTGGTCAACCCATCTCTTCGGTTCTGTCCTCAGTAGCCCTCCACTCACCTCTGTCAGAGTGCTTACCACTGCTGCCCACCTGCCTGTCCCTTTGGACTTGGGGCTTCTTGAGACAAGCACCAGGTGTCCCCAGTGCCTTGGTGGACATTGATGAATTCATGAATCAGTTTGGGAAGATGAGGAAAAATATTCTGAATTATCTCTGAGCTCAAGGAATTGGATGACAGGCATTGATGAAAGAACTAAACATCCTGTCACACTGGCAGTGCTCAAAGCGAAGGCTGGGAACACTTGGAGTTCCCTGACACCCTTTCAGGAATCCTACAGAGTCAAAATTCTTTTCATAATAATCGAAGAGAGGGGCTGACAAAATTTTTCTGAAAAGAGTGAGATAAATATTTTAGGCCTTGCAGGTCTACTGTCTCTGTCACAACCACTCAGTGCTGCTGAGGAAAGCAGCCTTAGAGAAGGGTCAATGGTGGGTGCCACTGGCTTCAATACAACTTATTTACAAAAACAGGCAGTGGGCCAGAGTTTGTTGACCCCTGACCTAAGACCTATATGCCTTTTTCACACTTATTCTCTCACAAATGTGCTGGAGAGTATCCCAGAAGCTAAATGGTGTGTAATACCACAACAGGCTGAACGTGGAAGCAGATATAAGAGTCCAGTTGTCTGCCATTAAGCCAGACATTGAAGTGATCTGCAAAACTTCAAACAATATCACCCTTCTCAACTAAACTGATTTGTTTTAGAAAATATAGTTATTTTTAATAAATGTTAACATTGAATGAGATTGTTACTTCTATCTTTCAAAGAATTAATAAGTAGGTTAAATTTCTTGGTTTTAATCTAATATGATAAATGTCTGTAGATATAATCCACATGAACAAAAGCTCTCTGAGATCTGCAGTGATTTTAAGAATGACATTAGAAGCAAATAGTACCAGAAGGCTATAGACATCCACAGAAAACCAAGGCCTCTCCTTGGTTTTCTCTTTGTTCTATTTGACTATTTCGTCTTGGTTATTTCCCCCCATTGGCCCTGGACTGCCTGCTATGCACCAGAATAAACCAGCTCCTAGAGACTGGTGCCCAGTGTGGACAGTTCAGGCAAAGTCTTAGCAGGAATTTTAAAAGCTGCCATTGCTTGAGCACTTCCTGTGAGTCTGACACTCAGCTGGATACTGTTCATCCCTAGACAGAATGGCTCTCACTTCACAAGTGAGAGGACTTAAGAAGCTAACCTATTTACAGCTCAGAGGGTAAGTATTGGGCCCTGATAACTCTCTGTTCCTTCCTTGTGCTGCCTGACTCACCTCCCAGCATGAACCTCACACCTCCCCACATTTCCTGGGACTCTTTGCATCTGAACTTAGCTGGAAGTGTCCAGAGTAGCTTGATGGCTTCACGAGTAATGACAGGAGTTTTCCTGAGTACACACTGCAGGAAATGGAATATTTGTGCTAACCTAGAAATAAAAGGCCTTTCTAAGTGAGAAGTAAAAAGTATTTATTGAGAGTAATAAGAATAGCTATTCAGGACATACTGAGTCAAGCAGAAATCCAAATAGTATTTCAATTAGGAGAGAAAAACAAAGGAATATTTTTGAGAAAGGTAAGGGAAACAGTTATATCAGTAGAAGGAAGGCATTTCTATTGGTACAAATAGCATAACATAGTAATGTCAATCTAAACAATCTGGTTAATTTTCAGTCCAGTAGTCACCAGTCCAATAATCATAATATATATGCTTTCTTGTTATTCTTGTAAACAATTCTTTAGGACAAAATGTTCCTATAAGCTCAGTCTTCCTGTTTTAACATTCCAAAGATTCGAGCCATGATATGTGTAAGGCAATTCTTCTGGCATGGCAGCTCCAGCTCCATTTTAAAGTGGTTCCATTTATATGATTTTTTACACTGTCATATCATTCAGGCAAGAGTACTGTGCTATGAAAAGCAAAAAAACAAAACAAAACAAAACAAAACAAACAAACAAACAAACAAAAAAAAACCCACAAAAAACCAACCCTTTTATTTGACTACCTGGATAAAGTTCTACTCCAGGAAGACAGACATGGTGCCATTCTTCATTTTCTGCTTCCAAGATCTCAGGACAATGGCACTGAAAGGGTCAGTTCATTGGAGTGGAGCGGGCAAGAAGGGGATCCTGGTGAACGTAAACATCAGGACGGTTCTGAAAGTTAGGGCACTTCTCAGAATACGTAGGTGAGCTTTGGAGGGAAGGGCAGCAAATCAGCTAGAGGAAGAGGCTGCAGGAGGATCTTATGGTAGGAGTGAGCAGGGAGCAAAAGGTGTCTTTAGAAGTGAGTCTGCCGGCCACTGCCCACACATCGCTCAGCATTTTCCTTGTAGGAAGCAAAGAGAATGCTCCCTTTAGAAGTGGGGAAATGGTCTGCAGATACTTGGGGAAAATGTGAGAATGAGAGAGCTGAGTCCAGTATACCTCGATTCTGACATCTGACCTCGATTACCACCCCTTCATTGCAAAGAGGGCAAATTGATCTGCAAGCCCTGCCCCAGACACAAAATTTCTCCCCATGGAGGGTGGGGAGAGCTGGAAGGAAAGCCAGTAGCAAAGGAAGCCCACCTCAAAAATTAACTCAGAAAATAAATAAAATAAAATGACCTCATGTACCCTAAATGGACATTAAGGATGACATATGAAGATGAAATACAGCAAAGAAAGAGAAGGACTGAGGCAAGTGGAGCTGACCTGGGAGGAGATGAGATGGGAAGGAATAAATAAACAACCTAAAAGCCATCAATGAATCAACCAACAGAGCAGACACTCTCTAATTAGCATCATCCAAGATGTGTGGGACAGAATTCCATCTAAAAACGTTATGACAATATGAAAGAGTTCTTTCTAGTGAGATACAACTTCCTAGTGAGATACAACTGCTAAAATTTAAAAAAATAACAATGGAAGGTGTAAAAGTTAAAGAATCCTCAAGAATATATAGCAAAAAGATAAATAGTAGAGAAACTAGAAAAAAGTTAGATTGAGAGAAGCTCAAAATCTATCTAATAGAAACTTTAGGAAAAGATGAGAGAAAATAATTTTTAATTAAATTAAAGTTTTTAAAAATAATAAAATAAAAATGAGTGAATAATGCAAATTAAGTTAAATTAAAATTAATTATTTTAAAATATTTTGAAAGAAAGAAAGAAAATTTGCAGTCTAGGTCAAAAAGTGCACAGAGTATTTTGCAAATGAATGAAAAACCTCACTTGTAGATGTGTCACTACGAAGTGTCAGGACACTGAAGATAAAGGAAGAATACACGTGCCCAGGAGGAGATGGCATCGCATCACCCACAAAGGAACACTCTCTAGCTGTCATCAGCAATGTTCAATTCCAGAAAACAGGTGCAGCACCTTCAAAGTTCCAAACTAATCTTGAACCTAGCATTTGATATGCAGCTAAATTACCAATGCTGAGTAAAGTCACAAACTGCAACGGCATGGGTGTCTCAAAAACAAGACATCAAACAAAAGACGCCGGACCAAAGTGCGCAGGAAAGGGATCTTAGTGAACATAAGTGACCCTGAAGTCTTCATTTACATAAAGGGCTGGGGCAGGAAAACATCTGTGAAGAAAGTCATAACAGTGGCTCCCTGGGGGTAAGTAGGATTGACTGAGTGAGGCCATGACTGAGTCTTTTGGGGTGAAGGGTAGCAGAATGTGCCACCCCAAAATAGGCCACTTTGGCATGAGGATTAATTTGAGCTGAAGGCAAATGAGAAACAGCAGACACAGGGAAAGCTCTCTGCCCTCCCTGCCTAAAAATAGGACATAAATTCCCTTTTGTGAAGGTGCTCCTGGTCTCCTGTACCAGAAGGAGAAAAAACCATTATCACTAGGGACAAAGCACTGAGATGGGCTGCATGACAAACCTTACTAAATGACCCTCATCTTCTATTAGATTCCCCCATCTATTTACCGTCCCAAAATTTACTGCCCTGAGAAGCCACACCCCTTTTCTTTTGTCTTGTCACTTCACGATTTATTGCCCTTCATTACAGTGATACATAAACCCCAAATTCTAACCACCCCTTTGAATTACTCATCACAGAGTTCTTTCACATGTATGCACATTGCACATGTAAATACATTCTAGTTTTTTCTCTCCAGTTATTTTTGTCAGTTTAATTCACATGCTTTGATGCCTGAACCTAAGCGGGTAGAAGAAAAAGTGTTTTTTCCCAGGGGTGAAGGTTGTGTTCTATATTGTTACCTGGATGGTTGTTAAAGGGACATAAACATGTGTAAACATTCATCAGACTCTAATTTTAAGATTTGTGTACTTTACTGTATAGAGGCCATGCAATTTAAAACATGAGTGAAGGTTGACAGGCCATCACCCCGTCTTCTGACCCTGACCATGCTGTGGTAACTAGTAATCTTATGATTTGTAGAGGGACCTCTCCATCCACTGCTGTGTGTGAGAGGCCATGATCATCAAACCTAACTACAGATTTCTGCAGGATTCCTATTTTTCAGGAAAGAAAAATGTGGGACAAATGGAACAATGCCTTGTATGAGATTATTAAGATTATTTGCATCAAAGCTGAATTTCTCTTCACTCCAAGTCTGAATTCTCTCCATTGCACTCCCAGCCTTTCCTGTGTTATATGAGATTCTGCCAGTTTGCCAATATCAAATTACTATCCCTTGAGTATAATGATCAATCTGGAAATGCCATTCAAGATTTAAAGTACTGGACAAACATCCGATTTCTATTTGCTAAGAGCAGTGTGGGCTGCAAAGTTGAGAGAACACAAATACAAGAGGCAATCCTGCCTTTTGTGGGAGATCCAAAGGCCTCTGGAGCTGCTCTGGAAGTTCAGCACCAACCAGAATGCCCCGCTCAGCTCATTCCATATGGCAGAGGCTTTGGGGAGCCTGAGGGTTCTCCAGGAACTACCATGGTTCTAACCTGAAGTCTCCCAGATTATCTTAATGTCTTAGAGAGTTAGAAAGGTACCTTCAAGAACCACCTTCTCACTGTGCAAGCTGGAAAGTGAGCCCAGAATAGGGAGTTTTCTCCATGGCGAAGAGGCCGGCCAGTTGGCAGTGGTGGACCCTGTGGCACTTCCCATCACAACACTGCCTGGGAAACAGTGTCTGGCCAGGAGAGGGAGTGGAGCTGGAGCTGACAGACACCCAGAAAGAGAAATGTGGAGAGGATAGCCCATGAGCCTGTAGCCAGGCCTCCCCAGGGGGAATGCCCCCCAAGTAAGGAGAAGAATGTGGACAGCAAGGGACAACCCAACATCCCCGAGTGCTAGACAAGCTGTGGATATATCATACATGCTTCAGTGCCCCAGACCTTCCGACATGTCTGTGTGTTGTGTTCTTCTTTCAGTATGTAAAGAATTATGGTATGAGATAGTGAGAAGTCAGGTTAGACTTTTTTTTTTAACTGAGGTGTCTGTATGACATGATCGTGGTGTGACTGGTTGTGAAGATAGAGATACTCAATGGGGCTCTGTCCATGTCAGCCTCAGAACACATGAGTGGACACCTCAGCTCACTTACTTATGTTTCCCAAGTAACCACAGTCACCTTGGACTCTCTTTGTTTTTGGCAACATGAACCACACGGACTGGAAAACGGGCTTTTCTGCTGCCTGACTGCTCACTTGCTTCCTGCTCAAAGGTGACTGCATTTCTCTATGGCTTCAGGAAACATTAGTTTTCTTAATGTTGATTCTGCATTTCCTGCCAAAACTGAGCTCTCAGCGTTGAGCACTGAACCAGAGTCAGCCCAGTGGATCCCCATGACTCAGGAATGACAGTCAGGCAAGGCTGCATCCAGCTGTCGACCTGAGTCGGCATCCTCTCCGGGAAGATGAAAGGTGAGGTCATTACATGTGGTTTCTGGTGCAGACACAGCCTCCCAGACACCCAGACTGAGCATGTGTCTCATCAGAAAACATTTTGGAAGCCAGGTTTTAATCAACGACATTAAATAAATCACAGATTTTTAAAGACTGGAGAATTCCAATGGCAGCCTGTCTAGATTTGTTCTAAAACTTAAAATGTAAGTTTTGCTTGTGAAATAAGAATACCCTAAAATGCCAGCATAAAAAACAAAGCAAACCCAATCTTAGTAATAGCAACCACAAAAAGTAAAAAAAAAATTTAAACTAAATAAAACATTTCAGGTTTATCTTTGGCAAAATTTTATTTAAAAAAGCAAAAACAAAACAAAACAAATAAACTTCTACAACTGCTCAGCATTCTGCACAGGTAGGTGTGTCTTCAGCCTCCCAGGACAGTGTCGGGGCTGGCGCCACTGGGCCCTCTCCCAGGACAGCAGCCACAGGAATGAAATCCTTCATACACAGCAACACTCCCACACGTCTGCCCTGTTAGAGGATAGATCTATCGTTCTGTGGCTGCAGATCTAGGGCGTGACACAGTGACTTACCCTCTAATCCCCCAGTTCTCATAGGACAGGCATTGAGTCTGAGCACTTATACATTGGTCCCAACAGCCTTCATGTTGCCATTCCCAGACTCTCACTAGAACATTGTTATTTAATAGGCTTTATTGTTTTAGGGCAGTTTTAGGTTCACAGCAAAATTCATGAGAAGTACAGAGATTTCCCAAATGCCCCTTGCCCCGACATGTGCATAGCCTCACTTATTATCAATGTCCCCTACCAGAAAGTGCATTAATTAAAACTGATGAACCTACATGACATGTATTCATCACCCAGAGTCCATAGTTTACATTAACTTCACTCTTGCTGTTGTATATTCTATGAATTTGGACAAATGTATAATAATATGTATCCATCATTATAGCATCATACAGAACAGTTTCACTGCCCTAAGATTCCTCTGTGCTTCACCTATTGGTCCTTCCACTGATCTTTTTACTGTGTCCATAGTTTTCCCTTTTCCAACATGTTATATAGTTGGAATCATATAGAATGTAGCCTTTTCAGATTGGCTTCTTTCACTTAGTAGTATGTGCATTGCCATTTTGAGACCATGTTCTCATTTTGCTTAAAAAGCGGGACTGGCAATATAATTTGCGTGGCTCAGTGAAAAACAAAAATGCAGGGCCCTTGTTCAAAATTATTAAGAATTTCAAGATGGGCACAACTGAGCACAAGCCAAATGTGGGCCCTACGAAACCATGCAGGCT
>NW_011888986.1:2244277-2257569 GCF_000151845.1 Pteropus vampyrus | reverse complement strand
TTCCCTCAATGATAGTCTGTTCTAATTGCCCCTTCTTATGATGACACCAGTCTGTGATTGATTAATTACATGATAAAGGACACAGAGATTTTGGAGTTGAAAGCTCTAACTAGAACATGGAAAGGAGGCCTGGAAATCACCCTTTGAAATTAGAGAATGTCTGAGTAACAGGGTAGTGGAGCCCCATTCTTGGGGAGGACGACTGAGGCTGTGGCTACTTCCCCATGGCTTGTGGCCAGGCAGGGCTGGCTTGCTCCCATGGTCCATTTCCCCTGCCACCTCTTGGTTAAACTTTCCTGACCACAGAGTAATTGTATAATGTACACATTTCACTTAGAAAAAATTTAGCTATACGAGCTGACAATAAAATCAAAACGATGGGAGAAGAATATCTTGCCTTATCATTCCTGGCTTTTGTGCTGCAAGGACCCTGCTCCTGGTGGGGTAAGCCTGTGTTAGGGGTTTTCAGTAGTGATTTTACTCTACATGTGTTCTAATTACACTCTCACTCTAGATGCAGCTCTTATAAGATGCAATTCTGCTGGATTCTCACTTGTTCATTCTTCAAGACAAAATTGGAATTATTTAGTCGATATGTAAGGAAAAAAATGTTCTGATGACATTCTACAGACTACACTGACTGAGTGTGCAGCTCTTGTGCCAGCCCTGTGAGCTTGGGCAAGTCTCTAAGCCTCTGTTTTTCCTCTGCAGTGTGGAGACACCACAGGTGACCATCTCCCATGGGTCTGAAGCCAAGACTTGCAGTTACTTAGGTATCCACCTCCATAGGGGTCATGGCCCTTCCTCCCCATTGCCTCCATTTTCGAGTCAAGAATAAGCACAGTGTGGGATTTTACTTTGGCCAGAACTGTGAGGCCACCAGGACTCCCCTTTCATCAATACCACCATGCTTGCAGAGCAACTTACTAACCCACTGGCATGCTCCTGCACCTGTCACACCTGCTGGGACTCCTGCAGCTGCTAGTGATGCCCAGATCTGCAGCTGCACTGGGCATTGCAGGAGCCACTAGGTGGCAGGGTCAAGATTGCTACAGCACCACCTCCGGACTGAGCCAAGGAATACTGTGGTTCAGAGCTGCACTTGTCTTAGACCACTTTGGTGAAGCCCACAGACCCTGTTTCAGTTCTGCACCACAGACATGGTGGTAGACACCAACCATCATTTAGTTATTTATGTTCATGGGTCTGCAGGTCAGTGGTTTGGATAAGATACTCCAGGATGTCTGGGGCCTCAGCTGGCAGGACTGGGAAGACTGGAGAATGGATTGGAGGCTTCTCCACTCACACCTGGTGCTGAAGGTGGGCTCAGTTAGGATTGTCAACTAAAAGGCGGCACATGGCTTGGGCTCCTCACAGCTGATGGCTGGGTCCCAAGAAACAGTAACATTCCAAGAGACCCAGGAGAACACTGCATGGGTTTTTCTGGCCTCACCTCCCAAGTCAGGCATCATTGCCTCTCCCACATCCTGCTGGTTGAGAGAAGTCATTGGGACTGGCTCAGATTCAAGGGATGGGAATTAGAGGTTACCCTGACAGGATCTTCACACAGTCACCCATAGAAGAGCTGGTGGGATGAAAAATATTGCTGTGACTGTCTTTGGAAAATATGATCTGCCTCAGTCCCCATTCCAGAATAATTTAATGAATAAATAAAATACTTAGATTTACAAAGGAAACCAATTATATTGGAATACAATTTAAAAATATAATTTGTGGCATAGTGATATATGTACTTCTTTATTAACACATTAGAAAAACAGCTTCGAGGTGATGATGAGCTTGAATATTTTGAGAAATACATCACAACTGTGACATGCATGTATCTGTGACTTGCTATTGCCAATGAAATCAGTCCCAGCAAAACACAGCGGCCTGTGGCTTACATCGTACTTATATTTTCTTTTGTAAAATTTTCATTGTGATTATAAGTGGAGAGTAATTTAAAGAGAGTTAACATTTTAAATTTTCTGTATTTTTATCCCAGAACATAATATTATCCCATGTGTTAAAATTCAAAACTTGTTTTATCCCTCATGTGTATTTCTTCATATATACTTCTATATAATTCTTACTAATATTATTTCTAATAACGTCTGGATATTATGAACAATATTTTTCTCCCAGTTTATTTTATAACTGGATATTATTTTATGTGGAATTGCTATTGATTTTATGTGAACTTGTTTGCCGTTTTTCTTGTATCTTCATGTGTGCTATCACATTATCTGTAACCAGTGGTAATTTAGCCTTCTCCTGACCAAGTTTCACATCTTCCACTTCATTCCCTGTTAACTAGATGAGCCTCAGGACAATATTACAAAAATAGCTCATGTCGAGCCCAGGAAGCCAGCCTATTAGCTCTAACAAACAGTCCCAGAAGCTGCACAACAATCCTATAACAATTGGCCCCAAATGGTTGGGAATTGATTCAAGACTGGCAGCTTCCTTAAGTTTTGTCCCTTATTCCAATTCTGGACCAACCAGAAAAAGCCAAATATGCTCCTCTAACCAAACACGAGATGCCCTCTTCTAGTCAGCCGCCCCCACTTCCAAGGGCCACAGCCTCCACCAGGGCACACCTGAGCCTTCCCCTTTGTGCACATAAAGTTTCCCACTTCTTTGAGAGTCTCCCAAACGTAGCAATGGTGGCTGATTTCCTCACTACAGCAAACTCTGAATAGTCTTGTTTGCCCTCATTTGGGTGCTCTTTATTTACTTCCATAGTAAATAAACATTTTAGCATGTTAAGGAAGTATCCTCTCTCTGGATTTAATGGTCTGGGAGCAGGTCTTACCAAGGTCAGCCCTCCCACTCTGCTGTGGGATGAATCGTGTCCCCTTTCCTACAGACACAAACTCGTACTTTAAAGTCCTAACCTCCAGTATCTCAGAATTTGACCATATTAGGCAATAAGGTGTTTACAGAGATGGTTAAGGTTAATCTTTAAGGGCAATTATAACCATCATTCATTGAATTAAGCTAGGCATTGACTGAGATTCAAAATCAGTTATAAAAGTGTAATGTTATAAAAATGAACAGGTTCTTGTCCTCAAGTCTAATAGAGGGGAAAGAATGTTTAATATGAGAAGTCAAAGTTTCCATTTCAAATAAATTTATGTTATTATTACAGGTATCACAGAATACCCTGGATGTGATCAATTCCCTTTTGGATATGTTGAATTTGAGATGTTTGCCACATCTAAGTAAAAATACCCAGGAAGCAACAGAATAACCTAAATATGCTCCAATGATAAAAGTAGCTTCTAACTGTTTCCATTAATAGAAGGCAATATAGCACTAGTGATTAAGACCTGATTATTGAGCCAGACCACCTGGGTTTGAATCTTTGCCTAACACTTACACCTGTAACGCTAGGCAAGTTAATTGTGCCTCAGCTTCCTTTTATGTAAAATAGGCAAGATAGTACTAATTCCAAATCTTTATGAGTAAATTATGTAAAGCACTTAGAAAGCTGAAGAACATATTAACTGCTATATAAATATTTACCATTGGTTGAAATAAAAAAGGTATTCTATTTCTAGATTATCACTGACACTATTGTTTTCTGAACCCTGTTCCTTGAAAAGTCAAAGTAATGCAGAACTAATATGTAACTCACAAAGGACAAGGTGCTTGGAACAATCTATTTTTAAGTAGCAGGCTTCAAAGGCAAGTTCTTGATCTTTAAACATAGCTATTTAATTTACAATACAATTATGAGTAACCAACTTTCCCTGCACTTAACTATAATGCAACAGATAACCTTTCATTTAAAAAAAATTTTTATAGTGATTTAGAAGGACTATTTTCAAACTCATATAAATATTTTATAAATAATACCTGACAGTTTCCTAACCAATTGTGTTATATAATAAACCACTTTACATCTTTCACAAAGAAAAAACCATTAAATTTGAATAGTGAAGACATCACCCAATAAATTAGAACAAAGTTTGCTTTAAATATTTCTTTGGGGGTAGAGATACCACACTTCTCTAGTCAATTACAAGAAACATTTTTACAGTCCAGCAGTCTTATTTTTTTTTAAGCCTGCTTGCCACGAATCCAGAGAGGATGAGGTCCAGCAGTGCAGGCTCCTTTCTATTGGTTCTCACAAAGTTCTCTGGGTGGAGCAGGCTGGCGCTTCAGTTGAACCCAAGTGCCTTTCTCTTTGGCTTCCTTCTTTTCCTGATTATTTTCCTTCACATGCTTCAGGAAGCAATCTGGGCTCTTAGCGTGCTCAATATGCTAAATACATACGTTAATTTTCTTGGCAAGTATCTTGCCCTTAACTCATTCGTTTACAACCATGCCAACGGCATGCTGGGTACACTGCCAACCCTTCAGTTTTGCCGTGGGATCACTGGTAGAGTGTTTATTTTTTAATAATACCCATTCCCTTGATGTCTACACCATCATCTTTCATGTAGATTTGCGTGTTCATGGCAAAAGGAGCAACTCCATGTTTCTAAAAGCCTCACAGGACACAGAGCAGTGCCTACTCTTCCTTTTGTGTTGATCATTTTAGCGAAGTACTGGAAGATGGTGGTTCCAGCAGAAAAGCTGCCCATTGTTGATTTTTTTAAAAGAAAATTTTGCTTAGGTCATTCCTTGTTTACTATTATTGCTTATAATACAATAATTCAAAGTTGGTAGCTTTGCTTTGTAGGTTCTCCTTACAGAAGTTTTCTAAAGCGATTTGTCTTCTTGACACATTTCTTCCCCTGGCATAATTTATAAATGTCTGAATCTTTAACCTGTGTGTTTCTGTGTCCGTGTGTGTATGTGTGTGCTCACTCATGATGTAGTTAATTTCCAGCTTTATTATGTTGCACCCTGTGTTGAGAGGGGGTGACCATGTGTACTGGTTTTCCCAGGAGACTCCTAGGCTACACTCTGTGGCATTTCCCATGCTCCTGTAAAAGCCCTGCCTTCTGATGCTCCATGTATGCCACGAGAATACATCTGTAGCTTTTGTCTAGTTAATTTCTTTGACCTGAAAAAATAATAAAACTTCACTTGTCTCTCCATGAAGGCCAAATGTCACAGACCAACCTAGGTCCCTAGGTTAAACCCCTACGGTGGCAAAAAGAGAGTAGCTATCTCCCTAGGTACGGGTATTATAAGAAAGAGTGAGCCTCAGAACCCAGAGAACTCTTAAAGTCTAAAAATCCTCTTTCCCCCTTCCTGCCCGCCCCCCCAGCTTTTTGGCTCCTGGAGATTTTATTTATATAGCAAAGGATTAATTAAGGAGTCAGGCCCATTGTATTTCCAAGGAGATATTCAGAAAGGGTGGGAACAGCTGCCTCCTTTCCTTTATAAGCAGAGAAAAATCATTTTCCCTTGTCCCTCCTCTACAAAGTGTCCTGCCACTTGTGTAGGAAATATTCCCACCAGCTTACTTCACATTGCCTCAGGGTAATGGCCTGGGCCAAGGGGTTGCAAAGGTGCTGTATGCCTTGTATGTACTGTGAGGTTTAAACGACTCAGTCTCTGATGCAGAGAACCTTGTGCATGCTGTGTTCATTTACCATGGATTCCATAACAAGGTTCCACAAACTGCATGACTTAAAACCACAGAAATATATATATTTTTCCCAGTTCTAGAGGCCAGAAGTCCAAAATCAAGGTGTTTTCAGGGCCATGTTGCCTCCAAAGGCTCTAGGGGAGAATCCTTCCTTCTTTTCCAGTTTCTGGTGCTGACCAGAAATTCATGGTGTTCCTTGGCTCGTGGCAGCTTTGCTCCATTCTCTGCCTCCATCTTCACAGGGCAGGCTGCCCACTGTGCGGGTCTGTGTCCAGAGTTCCCTCTTCTTACAAGGACACCAGCCACTGGAGGAGGGCCCACCCTGCTCCAGTATGACCTCATCTTAACTTGACACCTGCAAAGACCCTATTTCCAAATAAGGCTACATGCACAGGTTCCAGGCAGACCTGAATTTGGGGGTGGGGAGAAATATTCATCAAAGTAAATACACATTCAGGCCAAAAAATAACAAATGTAAGTATTAAAATTTCAACACTCCTATCATCTCAGCACCATTATTAATTGCTCCCTCTTTCATTTCCAAAAGGGTTCTAGTTTGGATGACAAATGAGGTCTCCAAATGACAGACATTATGTCAATAATATCCGTCTCCTACTTCTACTCTCTTGAAGTTAGTTAGATGTAGCCAAGAAACTAGTTCTGGCCAATAAAATGTGAGAAGTGACATTTCTGAAGCCTTTAACTGTCCTACTCTGCAGCCATATCACAACCAAGTAGAGTGTATCTAAGAATTCAAGGATAGTTTAACATTAGGAAATCTATTAGGGTAATAAACCAGGGACTAAAACAGGGATAAATGACCATATTAATTGATAATAAAATAAAATTCAACACATATCCAAGATTCAGATGAAAAAAAATCAATAAACTTTGATCAGAAAAAAAACTTTTTAAATTGATAAGAATGTGTCTGGCAGATACTTCTAGCAAATTATACACTTAAGTAAATATCAGAATTCCCATTAAATTCTGGAAGACAAGACAATCACTGTCATTGTTGCTCTTCCATAAGATATTTGAGGTTCTGGGCAGTGGAAGAAGAAAGAAAAATCAGAGGATCCATGTTATAAATAAAGAGAGAAAGAAATATTTGTTTATGAATGTGTGATTATTTAACTAAAAAGACAAGAGACTATTGAAAAAGTATTAAAAGTAGAAACAGATCTTAGTGTAATTATCAAACGATATATGTATAAAAATAAATATCTTTACATACATTTTTAAATGTATTGGATAAAAAAGAGGCCCATTCACAATAATGACAAAAATTATAAAATCCTAAGAGCCTAACAAGAAACGTGCAAGATCCATATGAAAGAAATTATAGCTTATTGAAAATACAAAAGGTCTTTGTAAATGATAAATGATCTCGAAGAGTTTAAGACTCAACATTGTAGAAATAGAACTCCAAAAATTTAGATTCATTTTTGTTGAAAATCATAATTGGAACCCTAACTCATGAGTTTGAGGAGTATTTAGTGAGAAATCTTGAGATAATGAATCGTCGTTCTTGTGGTTTTAACTAAAGGCTGATCCTTAGCAAGTAATTGAGACAAGGAAAATTAAAAAAATGATTTTATTTGGTCTCAAAAAATCAACAAGTGATAACAGATAAAAGAGACAAGATTCTTAATTTTAAACTTATATATAATTACATGTCTTTTTCCTCGCTGCTTCTTTAATCATATTTTTATTCAGAATTAGCTATCCAAAGTGATTTGACCTTTATAGAAAAACACAAATTTAAGTTTATGCCACAGGCTTCTTTTCTTCTGTGATGAGTTTCTTTTCTGTGGCTTCCCCTCAGCTGGTTTCTTGGGAGCTGCAGCCCCTTTTCCCACCAAAGGCCTCTCTGCTTTGTAGTGCCAACAGCCTTCTTTCCTTTCTACTTCACCACAGTCTTCTTCTTGCCTGGAGCCCCCTTCTCATCTGATTTGGCTTCTAGCACTGTTGTTGCTTTATCCACTTGGAGCTTGTGGTTCTTGGCCTGGCAAAGAATGGTGTTCCAGCACATGATCTTTCCATATAGGCTTCACTTCAACATGATTCTCAGGTTTTTCCATGGATTCTTCTTCAGGACTCTGAGATGAATCTTATTGCATGGTACTTGGAGGACTCTTTGGATTTCTGGGCTTTTCAAGATTCTGCTAAGGTCTGTATTGAGCATCTTGTGCATGGAAAGGTTGTAGTTACTCTTGAGGGAGGCAGCTTTATGCCAAGTGCTATGCAGATCATTTAACTTGCAGAAAACACTTTCAGTCCAAATGCAGAAACGGCTCACATGCCCATCAGCAGCAAGTCTCAAACTGTTGTTTGCTTACATTAAGTAAAATGATTCCAGGGATGTTTCTGAAGGCTTCGATAAAACCATTGTCTTCATTACAGATGATTCAAGGTCCCCTGCACTGAATACGATGATGGTTTCTCATTTTGCCCTTACAAGCTCTCATTCACCAAGAAGCACAGGCCTTTTTGATATCATTCGAAGCCTTAAGTTTCTTAAAAAACAAAACAGCCTCCTTGGTCTTCTTGTAGCTTTCAACTTTATCTTCAACCACCAAAAGAAGTTCAGGAACTTCCTCAATATGATGACTTTTAGACATGACCAGTGCAGGGAAGGCCAAGGCAGCCGGGGAAGAGCACATGGCATATTAATACTGTACTGTGTTCACTTTGTAGTGCCAGTGACACCAGGTTTTGGTTGGTGAAAACATGTGGCCCCCACAACACATATTGCCAAAAGCACCCTGGCCAGAACGATGAGTCTCATCACCTCAAAATCTGGGAATTCGAGCCCCAGTTCTGCTAATACCCCACGACTCAGCACTAATCTGATGACCTGCTAATTTACTGACAGCATAGGGCTGTCTATTGTTTTTGCACCAGTTGGTGTGAACAAAGTTCACAATATCTGGTTGAACAGGATCCTTGAACACAGCAGACAAAGTGATATTTTGCCAGATGACTCCTGTTTTTGGAGTACACTGATATCACTGCATGAGCACACACCATGGCGGGAAGAGGAGATGCCTGTGCTCCTCTCTACATTTCTTCTTATATGTTTAATAGGTAAAAGTAGAATGCTCCTGTAATATTTAATTTATAACTACAAAGTTTGGTGATCCATATACTCAAGGGTTATCTATAATAATTTTTTGGAATGTTACAATGTTTTTTACAGAAAGTTGTATTTATTCACTGAAATTTAGAAAGAACACTTGCCATAAAATATTGAATTTGTTCACCTACATTATCATAACCTACTCACTGATTCTGATTTCTCTAGTCTTATGAATATTAACTCTGCCAATCCACAAATAATATAAACTATCTGAATAATTAGAAAAAGTACTTCTAGATATTTCTCCACGCCAATTTTTAAAAAAAATACAATACAAAATCCTGTCCTTGAACAATTTCAAATCTCTGTAGCTTAATCTATAAATTTAATACACCCTCGTGAGGATATTTTATGAAACTGGACAAGATAATTCTAAACTTTATTGGGAAAAGAAAATGCAAGAAAGAAGCCAAGAAAGTTTTCAAAAAAAGAAATGGAGAAAATGTTCTTGTTAAATATAAAAACATGACTAACCACGCATACATTACATGATACATTACACACATCCTAGCAATTCAAATATTGGCACCAAGTTGGGTACATGAAACAATGGAATGAAATAGAGATTCCTGGAACAATTACAATGGAAAGTTAGATCCTTATCTCACATCCTATGAGAATAAATTCCTCTTAAAGGCATAAACATAGAAAAATACTTTAAAAGTATAAAAGCACAATTTATAAAACTGGGGTAGAAAAGACCTTCTTTTTAAAAAGATATGAAGCACAGAAATGATAGGAGTATGATAACTTTGACTACATAAAAATTCAAAACTACTATACTACAAAAGACTATATGCAATATGTCCATAAAGGATTTATATTCAGATACATATTTACTTTAACTCCTAAAATCAACTTTTAAAAATAGATGAACAGGGCACTCTGCTACCACCACTGATCAGATCGGACTCACTCATTCATTTGCCTCACTCTGCTTCCTCCATAACCTGACAAACCCAATATGGCTGAGATTGAGAAATTTAATAAGTCAAAGTTGAAGAAGACAGAAACATAAGAGAAAAATCCACTGTCTTCAAAAGAAACAATTGAACAGGAGAAGCAAGCAGGAGAACTGTAATGAGGCATGCACCACCAATGTGCACTGTATGTTCCACAAGCATTGCTTTCTTATTTTACTTCTTTTAGCTGTTTAACTTTGTAAGATGCGAAAAGACTGGATCAAGTTTAAATGATGTGCTGCCCCTTTTCACATCAAAGAACTCCTGATAATGAAGGCTGCACCTGCCTCTCCCATCTGCCTGTCTGGCTGGCAAGGAAGAAAAAGCACTTGCATATTGGATGAAGAATTGGGTAGGACAACAGTGAAATCTAGAGTAAAAACCAAGTTGGGCCAAGGTGTACTGCAGGCTATAAAATGCAATTTAATCAGAGCGACACACACACACACACACACACACACACACACACACACACAAACACACAAACACACACACGTATTTGTGTGTGTGTATAGTTGTTGTTCAAATGGTTTCAATTACTGGAATGCACAATTTTATAATATGCAAATAAACTTTTGAAATGTGAAAAAAATAGATAAACAACCCAGTAGCTAATTAGACAAAGGACATGGACATTTGTATATCATACAAATGGCCTATATATATATATAAAAATAGTTTCACCTTTACTAATAATCATGGAAATTATTTAAAACATCTATGGTGTAACATTTTATCTTTCTCAGGTTGACTTCCTCTGTTTGATAACACACTAGAGAAAACAATAAATTGGTGCAGCCTTGGGGGCAGCATTTTGGCAGGTATCTCTGTTTTTAATGCGTGAACTTGGAGTAGAATGCATTGTTGCTGATCAGCACTCATCCTGCTTTACTGTAAGAGGAGTTCCCATATCTGTCCACTGCCATGAGACTTCCAAGGATTTTCTTTAGGTCAGGAGCACATCCTGTATTGTAAGACTTAAAATTTCTAGTGCTGCCTTGATATCTTCAAGCCTCACTGGGCCCCAAAGATCTAACCATGAGTTTCCCTGCTCTCAATAGATGTACACTGCCCCCCAAACTGCAGGAAACTTTCCCCACCTGGCTAGGTCCGCTATTAGCCAGACCAGCTGCATCCCACTCAGCCCTCAAATAAATAGGTTTCACCTCTCTGTCAGCCCATGGATTATTTAAACAAGCCAATCACATCCTCCTGCAGGAACAAGGGGGAACCTCATCCTCTTCTTATTACAAATACACCCTCCCACAGCCCTGCTGGTTCACTCTACCCCCAATTCCTCTCCCATGTGGTCCTACATGGTGTGTGGTGTCCTCCTTTTCCAGACTGGAGGTATATGTGACTAACAAACTGCTGTCCAGGTCACCTGCCCAGTGTCGGGCATTGTGTGTTAAGTCATCTCATACTAATTACTGTGGGGCGCCCTCCTTTAGCAACAGGACTAACAGGAAGTAGAACATATCCCAGCCCCACAGAAATTGGGCTAAGTCTTGTGGCATTAGGGGTATATTAGTTTGCTCAGGCTGCCATAACAAAGTATCACAGACTGGGCAGATAAAATAACAAAAATTATTCTTAGTTCTGGAGGCTGAAAGTCCTTGATCCAGGTGTCAGCAGGGTTGGTTTCTTTTGAGGCCTTTCTCCTTGTTTTGTAGATGGCCATCTGCTCCCTGTATCCTCATATGGTCTTCCCTCTGTGAGTATCTGTGTTCTAATATCCTCTTCTTAGAAGAACACCAATCATACGGGAGTAGGGTCTACCTAATTTTAACTTAATTACCTTTTTAAAGACCCTGTCTCCAAATATAATCACATTCTGATGTCCTTGGGGTTGGACTTCAACATAAGAATTTTGGAGAGATGCAATTTAACCCATAACAAGGAGCACCACAGCTTTCTTCTGGGGTTCTTATTTATGCTCTCTGCCATGAAAATCCATATTATGAACAGAGCAGCCCTATCATCTAGGACTTGGAATGAGAAAAATATAGAACTAAGCCTCACCTGGGAATAGAGGAGGCATTGGACCCTTATGCAAGGGGAGCAAGGGAAAATGTAATTGTTGACAGTGTGGACTTGTTTGTTACTGTAGTGATCCTTTATGCTACAAATACCCAGCAGTTCCTCTTATAGGTATGTGTGCTGAAGAATACTTGTAATTGGGAAGGATACAGAAGTGCATAGCAAGATTCCTAGTACAACACTCTACGTATTCCTGAAAAATTGGAAGCAATTTAAATTTCCTCAATAAAGACCAAACAATGTCAATTACACTGTGAAAGACCATGCAGCAATAAAAAAAAAATGAGAATTTCTGCATTTAATATTAACACATTCTGTATTAAAAAGCTTTGCTCTTGAATAACAATACACAATATGACTCCATTTACAAATTAAGTAAATAGCACATTATGTACAACTATAAATGTTTATATGTTCACATAGTGCTACATATGTGCACAGAACATTTATTTGGAAGTTTGCTCACTAAATAATGAAAGACTTACTTTGGACAAGGGAAAGTGATGATCAAAAGGAACTTCTACCAAAATCTATTTGAAGAAATAATGACAGAAAACTTTTCTAATCTGGTGAAGGAAATAAACTAGGAAATTCAGAGAGTCTCAAACAAGATGAACCCAAACAGACCCACACCAAGACACATCATAATTAAAAAGCCAAAGGTTAAATACAAAGAGAGAATCTTAAAAGCAGCAAGAGAAAAGGATTAGTTACCTACAAGAGAGCTCATATAAGACTGTCAGCTGATTTCTCAACAGAAACTTTACAGACCAGACAGAATTGGCACAAAATATTCAAAGTGATGAAAACCCAGGACTTACAACCAAAATTACTCTACACAGAAAAGTTATCATTTAGAATCAAAAGACATATAAAAGAGCTTCCCAGACAAGAAAAAGCTAAAGGAGTTCATTACTACCAAGTCAGTATAATAGGAAATTTTGGAGGGACTTCTTTAAGTAGAAGAAAATAATATGTTTCAAAAGTCTAAATAAAGAATGGCAATAGCTACATATCTATCAATAAGTACTTCAAATGAAGAAGAATTAAATGCTCCAATCTAAAGATAGGGTGGCTGAAAGGATAAGAAAACAGGACCCTTACATATGCTGCCTACAAGAGACTCACTTCAGATCAAAAGATACACAGACTGAAAGTAATGAGATGAAAAAAGATATTTCATGATGGACCTAGAGGGTAGTATGCTGAGTGGAATAAGTCAGATAAAAGAAGACAAATGATTGCACATATATGTGGAATCTAAAGAATAAAATAAACAAACAACAGAAACAAACTCATAGATACAAAGAACATTTTGAGGGTTACCAGATGAGAGAAGGGTTGTTGGCGGGGGGTGTCAGTGAAAAAAGAGGAAGGGATTATGAAGTACAAATTTGTAGTTACAAAATAGTCACAGAGATAGAAAGCATAACATAAGAAATATAGCCAATAATATTATAATAACTTTGTGTGGTGTTAGAGGGGTACTAGATTTATTGGGGTGATAACTTTGTGAGTTATATAGAAGTCTAATTACCATATTGTACACCTGAAGCCAATATAACATTATATGCCAACTATAACTAAAAAAAAAAAATAT
>NW_011888986.1:2236162-2244175 GCF_000151845.1 Pteropus vampyrus | reverse complement strand
CACCAAACCAGTATTACATGAAACGTTGGAGAAACTTCTTTAAAAAGAAGAAAAAAATATGTATCAAAAATATGAAAAAAAAATGGTAATAACTACATATCTATCAACAAGTACTTCAAATGAGAAATAATTAAATGTTCCAATCAAAAGATAGTGTGACTGAATGGATCAGAAAAACACCCTTACATATGCTGCCTATAAGAGACTCATTTCAGATCAAAAGACATACAGACTGAAAGTAGAGATAGAAGAAGCTATGGCATGAAAATGGAAACAAACAAACAAAAAATCTGGGATAGCAATACCCATACCAGAAAAAAATAGACGTTAAAAAGAAAGACCCAGTAATCGCACTTCTGGGTATTTATCCAAATGAACCCAAAATACTACTTTGAAGTGGAATGTGCATCCATATGTTCATTGCAGCATTATTTAAAATAGCCAATATATGGAGGCAATCCAGGTGTCCATCAATGAATGAATGGATAAAGAAGAGGTGGCACACATATACAATGGAATATTACTCAGCCTTAAAAAATTAATTAATTAATTAAAAAAATCTTGTCATCTGCAACAACATGGATGGACCTTGAGTGTACTGTGCTGAGTGGAGTAATTCAGACCGAGAAAGTCAAATGCCATATGATTTTACTTACCTGTAAATTCTAAGGAACAGAACAAAAACACCCATAGATACAGAGCTATTTGAGGATTGCTAGATGGGAGAGGTTTTGGGGGTGGGCAAGAAATACAAATTGGTAGTTACAAAATAGTCATGGGGATATAAAGTATAGCAAAAGGAATATAGTCAACATATTGTAATATCGTCATAACTATATATAGTGTCAGATGGGTACTAAAACTTATTGGGGTGATCACTTAGTAATTTATGTAAATGTCTAATCACTACGTTGTACACCCGAAACTAATATCATATTGTATGTCAACTGTAGTTAAAAAATAAAAATATTAGAAAAAACACCTAGAGATAAGAATTTGAAAAAATAATTATGAAAACTATCACAAGTATCTTTAAGAATATTTTTTGAGAGACAAGGATTATTTGATGAATTTTAAGTAAATTAATTCAACAATATCAAAAAAAGTGGGGGAACTTCTACCTAACATCTGCGTAATTGAGATAAATGAGATTGAGAAGCATTTCTGGGACGTCAGTGTGAGGAGCTCCATAGACCCCCCCAGCAAAAGAGCCATAACTAGTACAGACCAAAAAAAGGAGTTCTATGGAAAGTAACCTCACAGGGTGATCTGATCGTAAATTCCTAACTGGGCAGGTCATGGTGGGTAGTCATGCCCCAGGTTTGTAATTTCTTTAATGGGAGGTTTTAAGCCAGCCCTGTCCATTGTTCTTGTGCATCTAGGTTAACACACCTTTGAAATACCTGAAGTAATACCCCCTCGAAGGGGGTATTGACCCTCAAGAGAGCACATAATCTTGTTAACTATCCTGTAATCCATTTCCTGTCTTGTTTTCTGCAATCTTCCTTACATCCCCTTAATTTCAAGTGCATAATAGAAGCTGCAAAATTGTTATTCTATGCAGCATCTGAGATCTTATTGTTGAGTGAGGGGATTGACAAACAAAATGGGTGCAGTCAGCCTCCCTCTCAGTAAGCCATGTCGTTTCCAGATGGCCTTCGATATAGTGTCCCAGGTGACCTTAAATACAGCATTCTATGAACCTTAGATACAGCGTCCTATACAACCTGTAGAATGCATGCGCACTGTGATTGATTGTGATTGAGTGTAGTACCTGGCCTTAAGCCAACAATTGTGCACCTTGTCACAAGAACAGCCTTGCTTGTGCAGACTGGGGAGTTGGAGCTGTGCCTGTGCCTTGCTGTGTCCTGCTATGCCTGAATAAAGATATATTGCATCTGCTCACGGCTCCTCGCATATTCTTCCAGCGGCCAGAACCACATACTCCAAATTTCGATATCCTGAACCTGCAGAACACTTGCTCATCAGCATAGGTCATCGGTTTGGCTCAAATAAACTTATAAAAACTCTCTACAGGTTTAGATATTTCTTACATCTACATTAGAGAAAACTATGTAGTAAGGAGAACAAAATCTCAATCAAAATTGTCCTAAGTGCATACAGCAAATGGAGAAATATTTAGTCCAGAAAATGTACTAAATCTTGGTAAGGAAAGTAAAAGTCTGTGTCTTTTGAGCCATGGCACACTCCCACCTCTCCTGCTCGGTATGACTAGTACAACCAATTGGGTAGATGCAGCCAAGTGGATGGGATTCTCTCCCTCACCTTCTGCCTAGACAGGGGCCACAGTATCTTCCTGGGAGAGAAAGACCACCAGCATTTACATACCCCAGATCTATGTTGCAGAAATCTATTTCAGGTAAGCACAGCCAAGAAGTCTGTGCCTCCCTCTCTGAGCTCAGTCCCTACTCTGGGGCAGAAGCTCCACTCCAGAGATGCAGGCTGGGAATTCCAGGCCCCAATTACCTTCACCCAGTATCCATAAAGGACAGGGTTTCTACGCAGGAGAAAGCCAAGAAGACCAGGAGCTACTGCTTCTGTCCTGTATCAGGTCACATGACAGGGTGTCAATCTCGGAGAAACAGGGCACTGCTCCGGCCACAGGTTCCAGAAGAGTGGCACAGAGGGTCTTACTGGAGCAGAGGCATACCATATGAATGAAAGACTCTAAGGCTGTCCCTAAGGGGACAGATTTTATTTAGGAAAGTAATAAATTTAAACATAAAGGCACTGTAAAAAAGAGAGAGAGAGAGATCTTGGTGATAAACAAGAGGAGACTGGGACCTCTATGATAGCAATGAGTGAAATGACAAAGCTAGAAGTTGAACAAAGCGAACCAAAGAGAGAGCTAGAACCATCCTGGGTCTGAACACGCTCTAAAGCTTATAAGGAGGCTTAATTTTAATTGGATCAGCCTGTGGAGCAATTATGCCCCAGGGTGCTGTTGAAAACAATATAGCAATCAGCTAATTAGTGGAGGCAAACAGCTGGTATCTATTGATACCAATAGAAGTAGACCAGTCAGAAGCTCAAAAAATTAGATCACAGAGGGAGAAAAAGAGAGCCTAGCTAAAACCATCGACACCTGTGAACATGCCTGAGGCTGCACCTCTGAGGAGCAATATCACAAGATATATGTTGCAGGGGAGTACACTACCCTGAACTTGTCTAACCAAGTCAGTAAACAAATAAACAAGCAGACAACAACAAGCTTGGAGGCAGGGGCAGAAATCAGTATCTAGAGTTGCTGGAATATGTCATCTAAAATGTCAGTTTTCAACAAAAAATTATGGAACATACAGAGAAAAAGAAAAATAGGACCTATGCATTGGCAAAACAGAAAACAACAGAAATTGCCTTTGAAATGGCCTGATTTTGGTCTTAGCAGACAAAGACCTCAAAGCAGCTATTATAATACTTTTATAGGCTAAATTGTGCCCCCTCTCCCCCAAAAAAGTTCATGTTGAAGTTTCAATGCCTAGTACCTCAGAATATGACCATATTTGTAGATGGAACCTTTACAAAGATGATTAAAGTAAAATGAGGTCATTAGAGTGGTCCAGTTTCAAATGACTGGTGTCCTTATAAGAAGAGGAAATTAGGACACAGACAATTAGGACACAAAGGGAAGACCATGTAAGGACACAGGGAAAAGATGGACATCTATAAGCTAAGGAGAGAGGCCTGGAACAGATCCTTCTTTCAGAAAAACCAACATTGCTGATAACCTTGATCTCAGACTTCCAGGAGGCAGAACTGTAACAAAATTAATTTCTGTTGTTTATGCCACCTTGTTTGTGGTACTTTATTACAGCAACCCTAATGAACTAATACAAATATATTTTAAAAACTAAAGAAAATTATGCTTAAAGAATTAAAGGAAGGTATGTTGACAATTATCTTATCAAACAGACAATATCGATAAAAAATAGAAATTATAAAAGAGAACCAAGTGAAAATTCTGGAATTGAAAAGTATAATTAACCAAACCAAGCAATCTAGTCCTAGATTTATAACCAAGACAATTGAAAACAGGTACTCAAATGAATACATATATACATATGTTTGTAGTAGCACTATTCATGATATCCAAAAGGTGGAAACAACCCAAATATTCATCAGTTAATGAACATGGATAAACAACTTGTGGTATATACATAAAATGGAATATTATTCAGCCATAAAGAGGAATGAGAACTAATATGTGCTACAATGTAGATGAACCTTAAAACCATTAGGCTAAATGAAAGAACTCAAGCACAAAAGTTCACATATTATATGACTTGTTTCAAATGAAATATATAGAAAAGATAAATTTATAGAGAAAGAACACAGATCAGTGGTTGCACCAAGGGTCTGGTGGTGGGACATGGGGAACCAGGTAGAGGAGGCGATTGCACAACATTATGAATGTACTAAATGCCACTGAATTATTTACTTAAAATGGTTAATTTTGCATTATGTAAATTTCAACTCAATTTAAATATGAATACTTTATATATTACATATATTTATGTTATATATACCCAAATGAAAAACTCATTAAAGGCTTCAATAGTAAATTTGAGCTGGCAGAAGAAATAACCAGTTAACTTGAAGATAGACCTATATAGATTGTACAATCTAAAAACAAAGAAAGAAGAATGGAGAAAAATAAACAAAGCCTCAGAGAAATGTGAGACATTTAGCACACCAATATATATGGAATACCAGAAGGAAAGGGGAGGTAGGCAAGCAGAAAAAATATTTGAAGGTAATATTTGAAAATTCCCCAAATTTGATTTAAAAACTTAAATCATGTTTAAGCTCATGAAGTTCAACAAACTGCATGTAGGACAAGTTCATGAAGTTCAACAAACTCCATGTAGGACAAATGTAAAGAGATACAGACATAAGCCAAACACAAAGAGAAAATACAGAAAGCAGCAAGAGAAAAACATTTTGTGCTTACAAGAAAACCCCAATAAGATTAAAAATTTCTCACTAGAAACAATGGAAGCCAGAGGGCAGTGGGGTGACATATGCAAAGTACTGAAGAAAATTACTGTCAACCAATAATCTTATATTCTGCAAAAATGTCTTTCAAAATGAAGCCAAAATATAGTCCCAGATAAACAAAAACTGAGAGTATTTATTGCTATCAAATATGACTCATAAGAAATTCTGAGGGAAGTTCTTCAGGCTGAAAGCAAATGCCCCAGAAATTAATTCAAATCCACACACACTAAAAAAATCATCGATAAAGGTGATCGCATAATTATAAAAGACAGTATAAATACAGATTTTTTTTAAAGTGATTTAAAAAGCAACTGTATAAAACAATATGTATATAATTGTATTGCTGGCCTTCTAATGAAAGAATAGAAATGTAATATAACTGACAACAAGAGCACACGGGAGGTGGTGAAGCAAAGTTGTATTGGAGAAAGAAAATGTCACAAGTTGGTAACTTGAATCCACAGGAATAAATGAAGAGAATAAGATATTGCTACAAAGGCTAATATAGCAAACTATGAATATGTACTTAACTCCTTTTTCATCTCTCTGCATCTGTCAGCTCCTAGCTGATAGAGAAGGGACGGTTTCGGTGGTGAGACGCCCACTTGGAAGAATGCACAAGGGGCCTACATGAGAACAAAACTGCAGGCACCAACTTTATTGCTGGGAGCATTCTTCTATTGCAGGGAGCACACTTCTATTGAAGGGAATACGCTTCTGCTTCTGCTCTTCTTCTGCTCCCCAGGGGACTGCATGGGCACTACATGAATCAGAATACAATAGTGGCATTCAGTAGCACATGCGTGATACAGTAAGCTGAATTATGTTTACATATGTTAGGCGCAGGCGCCCTACTACACTAATGTAACATTCTAAATCTGGGGTCCTATTCCTAGCTGTGAGCCTGGATCACAGCCAGACCTGAGACGAGCCAGACCTGGGGCCCACGGCATCATTAAAGACAACATTTTATAAAGGAATAATTATAATAATGTCCTATACAATAATTATAATAATGTCCTATACAATTATAATAATGTCCTACCCACTACTTTGTGCCATTATTATTTACACATTATATTTATGTGTGTACAAATCCAATAATGTTGGATTTGTACACACATAAATATAATGTGTAAATAATAATGGCACAAAGTAGGGGGTAGAGGGAATGGAACAACTATGGGAATAAAGTCTCACTGGAATTAGGTTAGTATAAATCAGAAGTAAATTCTGATCAATTAAGGTATATGTGGTAAACTCCAGAACAACCACTAATAACTCAAAAACTTACAGTGGAAATAGTCATTACAGGACTTAAAATGTTACACTAGCAAATATTCACCTAATATAAAACAAAACAGTGAGGAATGAATAGTGGGGAAAAACGCTATGAGACAGAAAACAAAAGATCAAATGGCAGACACAATTTAACTATCTTACTAAAAATATTAAAAGCAAATGGAACCCAGATTGAGGACATTGTGAAAAATACCTGATTAGCACTCTTCAAAACTATCAAGATCACGAAAAGCAAAGAAACCCTGAGAAACTGTCACAGACCAAGAGACTAAAGAGATACGATGATTAAATTTAATGTGGCATCCTGCATTGAATTCTTGATGGTAAAAAAAGACTGGAATAAAAATTGGAGAAAGCTGAATAAGGATTGGAGTTTAGTTAATAGCATTGTGCCAATACTGGTTTCTTAGTTTTGACAAATATACCGTGGCAATGTAACATGTTAAAATGAGAAGTTGAATGAAGGGCATATGAAACTCTCTGTATTGTTATTGCAACTTATCTGTAAATCTAAAAGTATTCCAAAATAAATATTAATTTTAAAAAAGTGAATAGATTAAATAAATCTAATCAAGAGGCAGAGATTGTCAGAATAGATAAAAAGATCTAATAATATGTTGTCTATGGGAGACACACTCATCTCTCCTTTTTTTAAAAGTATGTTTCCTTGCTTACCAGAAAGTCATAGAGGGCAATTTTGTCTGCAAAGTAGCTTGAGAGACAAGCATCATGTGAATATAGAGATTTACTTGTACCATTTATTTTCTTGGAATGGCAAAGCTTTTTTTTTTTTTTCACCAATCCCCTCGACCCTCTCCCCTTTGCTAACCATCAGTTTATTCTCTGTATCTATGGGTCTGTTTCTGTTTTGTTTTTCATTTGTTTTCTTTTTTTAAATTCCACATAAGTAAAATCATATGGTGTTTGTCTTGATACACTCATCTCTTACCAATGGGCAGGATTTTCAGCATTCAATGACACAACATAAATATAATAGTTAACATCAGAAATTTTGAAAATGATACAGTTTCATGAAGCTGGTGAGAATCATTTGGAAACACTGCACAGATCAGGGTAAAGCTGTGGGTAAAGGATGTGCCTCTTTAAAAAGAACTATTTAACAGTTAAAGAGAAGAAGATAAACAAAAATAATTGTTGCAAATGAGAATGATTTGAGTATGAATTTAAGAGCCCCTAAGGAAAAAAAATCATTTTTAAAAAAAAAATTAAACTCTTGACATTCAGGCTGTCAAATGCAAAAGTAAAATGAAGAAAATGTCCTAGGCCAAGTTCTTGGTGTGAGCTGTCACAGAGAACCTTTGGTAGGGGACAGGTGAGGCTCAAGTGAACACCACTCTTGGGCCGACATGTGTCAGCAGTGGGCTTCTGGAACATATGCTAAGAGATCTGGAAACTTCTCCCAGGTTTTTAAGTGTCCCAGGTGTTTAGGCCAGAGCATAGTATCTTCATCTGTGGTTCAGGGAGAAGCCCAGGTGGGAAGGAGAGGAGGTGCTCATAGGGTGGTCTTGGTCCAAAATCTGGCCCTGTATATGAAGAGCAAGGGAATACTGAAGAAAGAAGCAGACTACTCCATGTTGGTAGGTGGTACATTTAATAAGCAAGAGAACTTGTGAGACTCGTCTTGGGTGGCTGAAAGGCAAGTAGATTGCCATACCACACCCCAGAATCTTC
>NW_011888986.1:2233174-2234337 GCF_000151845.1 Pteropus vampyrus | reverse complement strand
GCACATCTTGGCTCATGCTGCAGACTTTCCCAAAATCTCTCAGAAGTTCATATATCCCAAACAATCAGCCCCTGCCATCAGTCTGCCCCATGCCTCTTTCTGGGCAACCTTAAGCCTGGCATTAGCGGCAGCTGGCTTCATTTCATGGCTTGGCCTCTCCAGGCACCTCCAAGCCCAGAGTGGGTGGTGGCTATCTTTGGATCACTTTGTGGCTCATGCCAGGTGGACCTGGGTGGGGCACAGACAGCATCTGAACTTGGCCTGCAGCAAAGCCCCTCCCAGGAGGCCCCCTGGTGCTGCCATGCCCAGTGGCTGGCTTCTGATCATGCCAGAGCACCAAACAGCCACCTGCATGGGGGACACACCCAAAGGGCAAACTGAGCTGATACCAGAGACACCAAAGCAAATGCTGATCCATAGGGTCAACCTCTGGACAAAAGCTCCCCCACTGTAGTCACAGCCATTTCTCACAATAAGTCAGCCTGAGGGTCAATCCCTCCCACTGTCATACAGACAGCAACTGAGGCTCAACTACAGCAGGAAGGCACATACAACCCATTTAAGAGACACACCTGGAGCACCCAGCTCAAGTGACAGGGAGACTGTGCCACTGGGCCTCACAGGACAGCTATTACATATGGCCACTCTACCAAGACCAAAAGAAATAGCAGCTCTACCTAATGCATAGAAACAAACACAGAGAGGCAGCCAAAATGAGGAGGCAAAGAAATATGTCCCAAATGAAAGAACAGAACAAAGCTCCATAAAAAGAACTAAACAAATGGAGACAAGCAATCTACCCGATGCACAGTTCAAAAATACTGGTTATAATAATCTCAATGATCTCAGTGAGAACTTCAACAAAGAGATGGGAAATATAAAAACGAAGATAGAAAACAAAAAAGAGCCAGTCAGAAATGAAGAATACAATAACTGGAATAAAGAATGCATTAGAGGAAATCCACAATAGACTAGATAAAGGAGAGGATCAAATCAGTGATTTAGACAATAAGGTAGCAGAAGATACCCAATTAGAACAGCAACAAGAAAAATGAATCCAAAAATATAAGGGTAGTTTAAGGGGCCCTGGGACAACATCAAGCATGCCAACATTCTTATCATAGAGGTACCAGAAGAAGAAAAAAGAGAGCAAGGATTTAAAA
>NW_011888986.1:2230622-2233124 GCF_000151845.1 Pteropus vampyrus | reverse complement strand
GGTACCAGAAGAAGAAAAAAGAGAGCAAGGATTTAAAAACCTATTTGAAGAAATATTGACAGAAAACTTCTGTAACCTGGTAAAGGAAATAGACATACAAGCCTCAGAAGCACGGAGGTCCCAAACAAAATCAACCTAAACAAATCCACACCAAGACGCATCATAATTAAAATGTCAAAGATTAAAGACAAAGAGAGAATCTCAAAAGCAGCCAGAGAAAAACAGTTAGTTACCTACAAAGGAGCTCCCATAAGACTGTCAACTAATTTATCAACAGAAATTTGGCAGGCCAGAAGGGATTGGCATGAAATTTTCAAAGCAATGAAAAGTAAGGACTTATGTCCAAGGCTACTCTACCCAGCAAAGCTATCATTTAGAATTGAAGGACAGATAAAGAGCTTCCCAGACAAGAAAATCTAAAAGAGTTTATCACAACCAAAACAGTATTTAAGAATAGTTAGAGAGACTTAGAAGAAGGAGGAGGAAGAGGAGGAGAGGGAGAGAGAGAGAGAAAGAGGAAGAAAAGATTAAAATATGAATAATAAAATGGCAATAACTACAAATCTACCAACAATTAGTTGAAATGTAAATGGATTAAATGCTCCAATCAAAAGATAGGGTGGCTGAATGGATAAGAAAACAAGACCCTTGCATATGCTGCCTATAAGAGACTCAGATCAAAAGACACACACGGACTGAAAGTAAAGGAAGAGGAAGAAGATATTTCATTAAAATGGAAACAAACAAAAAAGCCGCAGTAGCAATACTTATAGCAGACAAAATCGACTTTAAAACAAAGGGTATAACAAGACACAAAAAATCCAGTAATCTCACTTCTGAGCATTTATTTAAAGAAAGTCAAAACACTATTTTGAAGAGACATGTGCATCCATATGTTCATTGTAGCATTATTTACAATAGCCAAGATATGGAAGCAACCTGGGTGCCTGTCAATGGATAAATAGAATATTACTCAGCCATAAATAAAGAATGAAATCTTGCCATTGTTGTAGCCGCCAGCCCCCGAAAGACACACGGACCACCAGAAATCAGTGAGTTATAGGAAACATGCTCTTTATTCAGCCAGCTGGATCTGCCAGGAGTACGTAGACCCCAAATTAAGCAGCCCTGAAATATAGAGGTACAGAGTTTTTAAGCCCTAAATCCCATTCCTCATTCTGTCTTAAACACAAAGGTCTATTTTTCTTCTATTCACTACCTGTCAACCCACAGGTCAGGTGTGCAAGCGGGGGTACAGAAGCAGAAAGCTTATTGTTAGAATGTTATGTTCCCATGGGTGATAGCCTATGTTCCCATGGGCGATAGCCAAGCAGTAATTTTACAGCCAGCACACCATCTGCAACAACATGGATGAGTCTAGAGGTTATTGTGCTAAGTGGAATAAGTCAGAAAGAGAAGGACAAATGCTATATGCTTTTACTTATATGTGGAATCTAAAGAACAAAATGAACAAAAGAGAAACAAACTCATAGATACAGAGAACATTTTGATGGTTGCCAGACGAGAAATGGCTTGGGGAGGATGGGTGAAAAAGGGGAGAGGGTTAAGAAGTAGAAATTGGTAATTATAAAATAGTCATGGGTATGTGAAGTATAGCATATGGAATATAGTCAATAATATTGTAATAACTATGTATGGTATCAGATGGAGACTAGATTTATTGGGGTAATTACTATGTAAGTTATATATATGTTTAATCACTATGTTGTATACCTGAAACTAATATAATATTGTATGTTAATGGTAATTGAAAAAATTTTTTAATTATTTATAAACATATATAAGTACTTAACTATGATTAAAGTTTATTTTATTATTTTTTGCTTATCTGCTTTTTCCTACATTTTTAATGAACATGTACCACTTTTGTAATAAGAAAAATATAACAAAAGTGCATTTTAATTTCAACTGAAAAAGGAGCATAGTCTGGGTACAAGGTCATGCCTTCTGGGAACTCATTGAAGATAAGCTGACAATCTAAAACGGAGGAAGGGGCCACACTATAGGGGGAACCTGTAGCTCAAATGGCCTTAGGTCTTAGGTCTTCCCAAACTTCTGCCCGATTTTCAAATCCCTTCTGAAGTTGTTGCGAGAAAGAGGTGGGTCATGGGTGAGGCCAGAGCGTCCCCCCGAAATGATCCCAGCCTAAGGAATAATCTATATATTTATTATAGGAAGATGACCCTGTATAGATGGAAAAAGGAAAGTGTAATTTTAAGGAAGAGAAACCAACGAGCATTTAGAGGACTTGAACTGCACTTCTGCATCTCTGGAACCTGGGCTAATTAATTTCCACTTCACAGCAATCCTCACGAGAGAAGCACTGACATGGTTCAGGATTAGAGAGTCTTAATAAAAGTGTCAGCCTCCTTCCTGCTTTCATTCAAGTTCTAAAAAATTCTCATCCATGTGCAACCGTTCCAGGCTTCATGGTTACAACATATTTTCATAATTAGTTTGAAGAGATTCACAGCTTCAAGA
>NW_011888986.1:2210538-2229442 GCF_000151845.1 Pteropus vampyrus | reverse complement strand
TTCCACTTCACAGCAATCCTCACGAGAGAAGCACTGACATGGTTCAGGATTAGAGAGTCTTAATAAAAGTGTCAGCCTCCTTCCTGCTTTCATTCGAGTTCTAAAAAATTCTCATCCATGTGCAACCGTTCCAGGCTTCATGGTTACAACATATTTTCATAATTAGTTTGAAGAGATTCACAGCTTCAAGAGTCTTGTCACTTAGAATATTAATCACCATACTACAATTAATATGTACAACTGCAGTAGGTGTACCCAGAGGTTATCACTTTAACAGTAATTTATAAGATAAGATGCTACAAACTGGCTCAGAAATTCTGATTTGCCCTTTGCTACTCACTGCCACTTCTTAGTTTGTTTTCTCATGTACTTATGTGATTAATAGAATATGATTCTGTAAATGAAATGCCCCAAACATGAATAGTTACAGTAATATAACAGCTGTGACAAGTGACTAAGTACTGTCTTGCCCAGATCAACATTTTTTTTTTTACTTTATTTTCAAAAAATAAAACTGTTTACATGGTTTACACATTTTGGCCAGGAGTATAAAATTTTTGCCTTTCTTAACCAAAATGGATTTACATCATACTAGTATAAGACATTCCAAATATACAAACCCATACTTTCTGACTGTTGCTCTACATGCATTACGAATATCTGAGATGATAAATAAAAACCTTTAAGAACAGTGATAGTCATGAATCAAGGAAGTGTCTCTAATAAACACTGAAATATTACACGACAGAGTCACATGTTCCCTGAAGAGCCCTGTGTCAGACATGATTTCTCTTTGGGCTCAAAGTAAGTTTGTTTTGTGGAGAGATGTAAGAATAAAACTAAACAAACCAAAAAACAAACAAAAAAACCCCCAAAAAACATCACAATGTAGTGAAATAGAATGGCTTGATGACTGTGTCTATGAAAATCACAAAAATGTATAGGTTGTTCATATACTAAGCTGTTAAACCTCCGGCTCCCTGTGCTCTGCAGACAATCCCTCCAGCCCCACTTCAGCCTGTCCACCTTGTCCTGGGCAAGACACAAGCCTCTACCTGCCTAGGAGTGCTCCTTCTGCTGACAGAGGTCCATAGTCCTTACCAGCAATTCTGAATTCCAGACCACTCTCAAAGTCAAATGCTTGCCTGAGTTTGAGGCACAAAAGCCTGATCTGAGGTTTCTTACACTCTTTATTCATCTTACTTCATATAAATATTCATATGCTTCATTGCGCAACATATTAATATGCTTAATTTAGTGTGCTGCCCAGTCCTTGCCAGAGGTCATTTATAATACAGAATACCCCCTCATCACCTTTCTAAAATCTTAAAACTATCAGTCAGTGAAACGTTTGTAACTCTCACAGGCCTCAGAGAGGAGATTGCTCGGCACCTGTACACATTGAGAAAGAGCAGGCTAGACTTTATTTCCTTGGCGTTGTCTCCTGGCAAGTGTCTCATGGTGCTTGTCTCACCCACACTGTACTCCTGACCCCACTGGGTGGCCCCTTCCTGCTGCTCTCCTCCTCCAGAGAGTCTAGTGCTCTCTGATTCTCCAAAATCAGCTGGGTGTCCAACAGTTCAGTTCACTTCTGACACAAGTCAAGGGCTCAGTCTCATGAGGCTGCCCCAACTTTCGATGCCAGCTGCAAGTCCCAAGGGCTACCCATAATTCTGATTGAAAGGCTATAAATTTAGGGGTTCCCATGACTCCCTCCTCAGCTTTGATAATTTGCTAGAATGGCTCACAGAACTCAGGAAAGCATGTTATTTCCATTTACCAGTCTATTATAGGAATAGCCAGATGAAGAGGCACATGAGGCAAGGTCCACACGGGTCCCAAGCACAGGAGCCTCTGTCCGTATGGAGTTGGGGTGCACCATCATTCCTGCAAGCAGATGTGATCACCACCTGGAGGATCTCTGAATCTTGTCTGAGAGTTTTTATAACCCAACCTCCAGTCCCTCTCTCTGCCTCAGAGATCAATGGGTGAGACTGAAAGTCCCTACTTGGTCTTTCTGGTGACCAGCGCTATCCTGAGTCACCTCATTTGCATGAACTCAGGTGCAGTGGAAAGGGGATCCTTATGAACAACAAATAAGACATTCTTATCACTTAGGAAACCTCAGGATTTTAGTAGCTCCATGCAGGAACTGGAGACAAAGACCAGATATATCTTTTGTCATACCACAGTCCTAAGCACAGCATTGTTGGCTGTCAGCACAGTGGAGACCAGTGCAGGACAGGCCACCCACTGCTCCACTGCCCTGATCCTGTTTTCCTGGGGCCTCATTAGTTCACATAGGGCATTTGCATGAATTAGGAAGAGATGTCCCTCCTAGGAAGGCAAGCTGGGAAAACCTGCCTCTCAACCTGGGCTCCCATCCTAGTGCCAGCAGCCTGGTGTCAACAAAAGAACATTCAAATCTGTACAAAAAGTTTATGAGTTTATTTGAGACAAAATTTTGAGGACATGCCTGAAAGCAAGATCTCAACAGATTGAGAAAATTTTCTAGAGAGTGGCAGTTTTGCAGCTCATTTTATACATTAGAATCAAAAGAGAGAATGTAAGAAAAGTTATATGAAATCCACGGGTGATAGATTAAGGAAGTAGAAGAAAGCAAAGTGGAGAAGTCTCTGGAGTGGGATAAAGAGTAAAATGGAGAGATACATACTTCTTTTACATTGGTAGATACAGGATAGTTAACATTTAACATTTTACAGTACATAGAGTTGGTATGAGGGAGACAAAACAATAATGGGGAAATTTTGTGGTCTTGCGCTCTGGTGCCAGCAGTTGTGCTTCCAAGGGGTCTGGACAAGAAAATTGCTCCACATTTCAAAGATATTTTATCTTAGATGCATAAGAACAATGGACGGGGCTCATTGAAGGTAAAGATTGACCTTTGCTAAGGAAGCTGTAGGCCTGGGGTATGACTACCAGCCACGACCTACCCGTCAGAAATTTGTGATCAGACCATTCTGCATGATTTCTTTTGGTTCTTGAGCTTATCAGGCCCCCCTAAGCTTATTAGGTGTATTACATAGCCCCTTTTTGTTCACAAGCAAGCAGAGCAGGCTGCATTTCAGCTCCACCTGCCCATATTGAGCCTGCAATAAGTAGTGCATTCGTTTATTTTGTGCATTCCCCTAGACCCCAAGGCCAACTGCCTGACCACACTTATGGGTGGCTTGGGTTTGAGAAAGTGATTATTGGTTCTACTGACAACCAGACTGGGATGGTCACAGCACAAGAAAGTCCATGTTTTCAGTGAGACGCAGAAAATATCTACAGAATGTAGACCATTTTCTAAGAGCCCAAACAAGGTAGCTGCTGAAATGACCAGCAGTCCCTCCCTGAGTGGCAACTTTGTCTCTACCAGTGACTTCTCAAACCCCTTCCCCTCACTGCACAAGGTGACTGAGAGCCCCATTGGTGGATCCCACCTTCGAGCGGGAGCCTGGTGTCCAGAGTAGAGCTGGCAGTAACCTTTCTGGTCACCCAGCACAGGCTCAGCCCCATAAGAGGTCACCTGTCTCCCCTTCGCTGAGTCCCCCTCAGGTTCCACTGGAGACTATTCTCCCCTTGCTGTCACAAGCTAATAAAACTAGAGGATGCATCTGCCAAGTTGTCTAAAAGGAAGTTTAACACAGAAGAGGGAAATGTTTAAACGGTGGGCCAAATGTGATTTCTCTCATAGTTTAATAAAAAACACCTGAGAATTAAATATATCACCCTAGGTCTGTGCATATCCACAAAAGTACTTCCTTCTTCTACTTCCACCCACATTTCAGAAAACTCCACTTCTACCTATATGAGTTTCTCCTCCCCAGACCCACCTCCTCCCCCAGGCCCAGAATGGAGGCCTAGAGCACTCCACCCCACAGAATCTGCTGTGGGATGGGCCCTTCAGAATCTCCAGACTCAGATTGGTTACAACACACTTATTTTATTCGTCTGATTGTCCAGTGGGTGCACATGCTAAAGACAAGTATTAATTCTCAAGAGAAAAAAATATATAGATATACATTAAATTTCTATTTTTCAAGGGTCACCTCTTCCGGTGACAAAATCCCTAGAGAAAGTTTTAAAATGATTGTATGTCCGGAATTGATCGATCTCAGCAAGGACTGCCTCATGACTACTTTGTGTTGGGATGTACAGGACAGAATGAAGAGTGTGTTTCATTTTCCAGATATGCAAGCAGTCAGGAGGACCAAGTGCCTGTGTTCTCTGCAGATCTTTCACCATTCTAATTAGAGCAGCTGGAGGGACATTAGTTCATCGGAGCTCCAGACATTAACAGCAGCCGGACTTTGGAGCCCCAGTGCCTGTGACAAGTAAGACAAATGAGCCAGCTCATGAGATGTTTTTCATTGTGGCACCTGCCTTATATTCTGATTCCTACAGAACACTACACAGGAGGAGCCCAATGTGGACTGTGTGCTGTATTTGTTTCTTTTCATGCATTCAGGGATTCAAGCTGTATGCCAAAAAAGACATTTGCTCAAGGTAAGGGTGAGCGCAGGAAAAAGTTATAATCAAAGAAAACCCAAACTGTGACATGGAGAGCTGCAGTACACTTCAATTTGTGTAACAAACATGTGTTATTTTTGAAATCTGAAAAATAGTTATAATATAGCAAAAATACAACACAGATGAAAAAGAATAAGATATAAAAGCAAAATACTAGTTTACTCTCAAAGCAACAGGGTCTTAAACAACATAGAAGTTTATTTCTAATCTAATAAAATGTCTCTCACGAAAGAAGATGAGTTTCTGGATTGAAAGAGTGCCTAGCACAATGGATGAAAATAGTCCCACATCAGAGCACTGCATTGTGAAATTTCACAACCCAAGGACAAAAAGAAACTTTTAGGGAGAAAAGACAGGCCACTTGCACAAGATATAAATCAGAACGGCACCAGATTTGTCAGAAGCTAGAAAACAATGGGGTCATGCCTTCAAAACTGTATAAAAATGACATCCTGGACTTCAGGCCAAAGTATCAATCAAATATAAGAGTAGAATGATATTTTCAGACACACTAGGTGCCATGCACCCTTCTTCCAGAACTGACTGAAGAATATGCTCAACCAAAATGAGAGTGTCAACCAGGAGAAAAGACATACAATGCAGAAAGCAAGAGCACAACAATGCACAAAGGAATCTCCAAGATGATGGGAAGGGACACCCCAGACAGCAGCAGAGCCCCAAACACAGAAATCAACCAGTCTAGTTTGAACCAGCATGACCCAGAGAAAGGAGAGTAATCATCCTCCAAATTCTTGTTGCTATTTTATTATTTTTCTGACTGGAGAACTCCATCAGGTGAGCTTGAAGCAGATTCTTATCTACACTTAGTTTTGACCATGAGATGATGACATTTCTGATATTTCTTCCATGTCTGTCTCAGCACTTTGATTTTACCCCACAAAATGTTTGATGCATGCCTAAGAGCTGGGTATAAGCCATACTAAGTTTAGAAAAGTGAAATTCAGAGCAGCCCATTCCTCTGCCCATATTCTTGCCAGATATACAGGTCTTGGCCCACAATGTAGCCCTGCAGGTGCCCCAAACAGGGTGAGCTCCCTATTTCTTAAGGCTTCCTCTTGACCTTGCCCAAGTCCAAAGCCAGATTACTTCCCAGAAGTTCTCTACAGTTTGTCTTTCCCTGAAAACATTTATCTAACACTGACACCATTGAGCTTCCTTTATTTAGTTAGTTTTGTGTTTGCTACTCAGATTTCAAAGTTAAGCAATTTTTTCACACTACATTTGCAGATGGAGAACAAAAGTTGATATAGCTGTTATTTCTGGAGGGGGCTGCAATGAGAGTAGAGTAACATGTCTTCTAGATTAATGCTCATGTTCCAATTCTTAATTTGAGTGGTAAACACAGAAACTTGATTTATTATTATTATTATTATTTATTACTTAAAAATATATATACTTTCATAAATTATACTGTAGAAGTCTATATTAGTTGTCTAAGACTGGCCATAACAAAGTACCACAGACTGAGTGGCTTAAATGCCAGAAATTAATTTCTCACAGTTTTGGGGGCTGGAAATTGAAAAATCAGGGTTTTGGCAGGGTTGGTTTCTCCTGAGGATTCTCTCCTTGATGTTTCATTTTTTTCCCTGTGTCCTCACATGGTCTGCTTTACCCTCTGTGTGTGTCTGTGTTCTAATCTCCTCTCTACAAGGACACCAGTCAAATTAGATTAGGGCCAACCCTGACAACTTCATTTTACCTTAATTACCTCTTTAAAGATCCTGTCTCCAAATACGGTCCCCAACATATGAATTTGGGGGAACACAACTCAGCCCAAAACAGTATCATAATTTTTAAATTTTTATAATAAAAGTATTAAAGGAAAAATATAAAGTAATAAAAATTTAATAGGAAAAAAACAGAAAATGTTTATCACAATTAAAATTTTGAAGTAATAAGGATTTCCAAAGAATAAAAACATTCTCTCACATAACTACAATACAGCCATCAAAGCCAGGAAATTTAACATTGACACACACCATTATGTGATCCACAGAACATTATCTACTGTTGTCAATTGTCTCAATAATGTCCTTCATGGTCCTTTTTCTTTCTTTTTCTTTTTTGACCTGGTCTATGGTCAAATCCAGGACTGTACAGTGCATTTAATTTCATGTCCCTTTTGTCTCCATTAATCAGTTCTTTAGCTTTGCCTGTCGTGAGCTTGTAATATTTAAATTACAATTATTTTTAATTATTTTGTAGAATGCCCCTCAATTTGGGTTTGTCTGACGTTTTCTTATAATTAGATTTTAGAAGGAATACTATCAAAGTTATATTTTGTCTTTCTCAGGGCCTTATATCAGGAGGCATGCGGTATCAGTTTGTCCCAATTCTGGCTATATTAACTTTGTTTTGGCAAAGGTGGTTTCTACCAGATTTTTGTTTTATAAAGCTACTTCTTTCTCTTTAGAATTAGTAACTTATCAAACTTTCGCTTCCTAGTTTGAGCACCTATTAATGATTTCCTCATTCCATCATTCCTTCCATCGTATTTCTTAGTAGACATTCCACTGTATCAATAAGTTATAATACATTATTGTTATTAACTATTCTGATGTTCATTTATTCCAGATTTAATGTCTGTGCCCTTTTGGTATGTCTCCATAATTCTTTAAAAACATAGAAATATTTAGGAGTGAAGTAGTATGGTATCTTCGACTTACTCTGAAATAGTTCCAAAAATAGTTCACACATATAGAAATAGAGATAGAGATGATAGAGATAGAGATGGGGAGGTAGAAGAGAGAGAGAGAGATTATAAACTAGGTGGCTTAAAACAACAGAGACTTCTCACAGTTCTGGAGGCCAGAAGTCTAAAACACGGTATCCAAAGGGCCACTCTCCCTCCAAAGATTCTTTCTGTCTCTTACAGCTTCTAGTGGCCTCAGGCCTTCCTTGGCTTGTAGCTACATCACTCCAAACTTGGCTTCGAGCTTGACATGGCTCCTTCTTTGTGAGTGTGTATCTCTGTGCCCTCTCCTCTTCTTATAAGGACACGGGTCTATGGATTTAGGACCTAACCTAAATCCAGAATGATTTCTTATTAACTTCGTTATCTAAATATATCTGCAAAGAC
Source organism: Pteropus vampyrus (assembly GCF_000151845.1). NCBI lineage: Eukaryota > Metazoa > Chordata > Mammalia > Chiroptera > Pteropodidae > Pteropus > Pteropus vampyrus. The sequence goes on along the minus strand of NW_011888986.1, from coordinate 2,221,806 downwards.
CCTATTTCCAAACAAGATCACATTCTGAGATTCTGAGTAGATGTGAATTTGGGGAGGTCACTACAGAGACCTTCACAAATAAGAAAGTTGAACCACAAATTTAGCTCCCGGCAGCAAAAAGGAAGAGAGAAATACAGTTGCCTAGTTCCTATTATTTACAAGGAGGGGGCAAGCCAGACCTAAGAGAGCAGCAAAGCTTTTTCTGACTCTAAGTCCTGAAACATCTTGTATGAGATCCCTTGACCAACAGCATCAGCGTCGCTTGGGAACTTAAAAAGGCAAATTCACCCCACACCTACTGAATTCAAAATCTTTGAAAGGGGGCCCATTAATCTGCTTAAACCAGGCTTCCAAAGTGATTCTGCAGATCTCTCAAGCTCAAAAATCCCTATAACAGATAATGTCCTCAGAGACAATGCAAAGGTAAATGGGGTTCCATATAACTATTACTTACAGCATCTTTTATGTGTTACAACCTTAAATAGAAGCAAAATCATGACAACAATACCCAGAACACTCCTGGTGGAGGGCAGTGAGCAAATGGCTCAAATACGCTCATTGGGGACAGCGCATCTCAGCTCCATGTGGGTCTCTGGGACAGTTGCTTCAGCAAAGCCAGAGTCATATTTCCCCACTACACACACAAACAACAGCATAGCTTGGAGCTCCCAAGGCAGGCCCAGGAAGAAGCTGTGTCACCATTTCTAACGCAGCCTCGTCAACCACAGAATTCACTCCTGCAGCCGTAGCAAAGTTCTCCAGGTCCTAGGGGAAAGGACAGACACACAATCTCTTCGTGGGAAGTGACAAGGCTCAGAAGAGCCTGTGGGACAAGAATGAAGTTGTGATCAGTGTTAGGAAACAGTGTCTGTCACTGAGAAACAAAGGAAATCAACAGAGAAGCATGAGTATCAACTTCCCTCACTCTGGATTGCCTTGTTCTCAATAGAACATTTCTCCCTCCCAACCCCACACAGCAGTGGACCTCATCCCCAGGCTGCCTTTGAAACCTTCATGTGAAGTATTTCTACATCATCCTACACTAAAGCCCAGCTGTCACATAAATCAGTGACCACCATCACCATTAAATTGCTTCTCAAAGAATACTATGAGAAGCTTCATTGTTTTTCTTTGTTGGCAGCAAATAATTTTCCTTTGATCATGCTTTGAAATATGGCAGAATGTGATCCTTTCATTTTCAAAAACTTGCAGCAGTGATAGAAAAATAAACCAAATGAATAAAGCAGGGATTCCCAGCGTCTGCATACTGGAAACTGGCTCTGCATTCAATTTCATAGTTAGTTTCCAGAATTCAAGTGTGTTCATGAATACACATAAGCATTCCATCCAAATGTCATTGTAAGGGCAAATCTTTCTCCCCCTTCTTTAGTGAATTTTTACCAAACAAGTATTTCTGGAGTAACTTACTCTTCACTCATACAAGAGCAACCCTGGAGTACATACAGATCCTGCAGAAGCAGGAGTGGCCAAGGTATGGAGGAGACCAGCTGCACCCTTCCTGGATCTGAGACTCACAACCCAAGCCAGATCTACTTCCCTCTGGACTGAAGGTAGTCTATTCCACAAATTCCTTCATTCACATCCACACACCCCTCTAAGTTGCTACCCTCCCTTCAATCCCTCCTCTCTGATTCCGGGTTCCCTGAGTTTTGGTGGGCACATGGCAGTAGATAACCCCTCCCCTGCACAGTCCAACACCACCACGTGACCCCACCACGGAGACCCCACTCCTTGCCGTTTTCTCTGCTGCCATCTCCCCTCTGATCTATTAATGAGTAAATAAATCTCCATCGTCCAGATGGGGAAAGAAAAACTCTTCCCAGGTTCTCCTGTAGAGAAGGAAAATCTCTTTCTTCTACCTGTCTTAGATTCATGGGCCAGGGCCCTATAAATTAACTGACAAAAGACAGATCAACATAAGAAGCAAACAATTTATTAACGGATGCAGCATGCAAATGTGGGAGACAGTGATGAGTTGCTCAAAGGAGTGATTACAACTTGGGAGCTTATATAGCATCTTCACAGGAGAACAATAGATTTTCAGAAAAGTTATAAGACACTAAGGGAGTGAGATTTGTGCAGCCCTATCTTGATGCCAACTGCCCATCTTCTTCACAGCCATAAAACTTCCCCAGGAGGGGAGACTTAACAGCACTCTCATTTCTCAGAAGTTTCTGCTTTTAGTCAGATAAGAAACTCTGGAAAGACATCTTCGTGCATCTGTTGATTCTCATTTGCCTCCAGCTCAAAACAATCCTTATGCCAAAATTTGGGGTGGCATGTTCCTGTTCCTTAAACTCCCATGATATAGCTTGGTTTTCCTTGACAAGGTCCCAAACCTTGAAGCCATCCTTAAAAGACAGTTAGCTGCCTCCTCTGTCTTTTAGTCATTCATGGACCAGGAAGGGCAATCACATCTTTCTGTCCACCTCTGCCCAGCCCAGATGCTCTTTTCTCCTCTTGGAAGTCCTATGTCATTACTGACCATACCTTCTTGCCAGGTCCCCTTTGCCACCTCCAGGGCCTTTATCTCCCTTTAAACTCCCCCCTGACATTGGTGCTTTCATCATTCTCAATGATAATCCTTCTAAAAACTTTCATGGCAGAAACCTTTTTCTCTATTCAGTTACCCTTCAAGCCTGCTAGGCAGGTATCAGTATCCACCCTTGACTGATGAGAAATCGAGACTTGAGAGGTGTCTGGGATAGTCCTCTAGCCTCTCAGCCCATGTGATAGAATGTGTGCCAAAACTCAGGTTCCTGGCTCTGCTCTACCAGCCTCCCACCAATACTGTACCTGTTTCCTCCACTAAGATTTTTTATGGCCGGCCCAGCCCAAGGTGACTGTGGTTAACTGCAGTTTGGGGAATAGTCTGTCATCACTGAACTCCCTCACACCCCATTCCCAAATCATGGTCTTTGCAGTGCCCCTACCCACTCCACGATGCTGTGGAGATTTTGTCCACCACTCAGCACTGCAAGCAGAAACCACACGATCCACCCAGTTTTATTAGTACATAGATCAAAGTTGTGCTTATTAATGAAAATAACTTCCAGTACGTAGTTTTTCCACACAGCATCATTTTATCTATGTGAACTGATAGCAGAGAAGGGCATTAGCTAAAATGTTCTGCCTAAATTGGGGACTGGGAAGGAGACAAGAAGAATCTGCATGTGAGATTCACATAAGAAACATCTGTGAGGCTGAGGAACCAGAGCTTCATTACTCAGAGTGACATCTCCAGGGGGCTTCCTAGAAATGCAGTTTCAGGCCCTATGCCTAACCTGCTGAATCAAAATATCCACTTTTGTAAGATCCTCAGGAGATCTGTGTACAAATTACGTGTTGAGGGGCTCTGGGCTGCACAATAGAGAAGTTGAGAGGGGAGACCCACAGAAAAGAGGAGGGTTTGAGATCCAGAGGTCGTGTGGATCATGCCTACACTTGAGTTCTTTGAGGAGCTCCCCACCTGTCTGCTCACCCTCCTATGGGCTGAGAAAGGCTGTGGGGACCTGAGCAGGGCTTTTCCTCATTCTCCTGACACCAAATGTGTGGTGTCTTTTCTGACTCTGACAGTACCTGATGTTAGTGTAAACCCCATAGTTAGGGCTCAGCCCCACAAGACTGCCCCACTTCAGGTACCAGTCTCAAGTCCCAGTTGTCACTTGTGCTGATCAACCAGCTATAAATTCATGGAGTTCCTACAACCACTCCTCCGGTTTGATAATTTGCTAGCATAACTCACAGAAAAGTGCTTTCCTTATTGTGACTGGTTTATTAAAAAGGAAACAACTCAGAAACAGCCAGATGGAAGAGGTGCAGAGGGCAATACTCAGAGCTTCCATGTCCTCCCTGGGCCATCACCCTCCTAGCCCAAATCCTGCCCCACAGGACCTATGAGTGTCTTAACTGTCCTGTGTGAAGCATTCATTTTGGGATAGTTTGCCACAAGCACGAGACCTGCAGCGATATACAATTTGGGGATCTGGGGAAGCCATTCTCCTCATCTCCTTGGGGTTTTTTTCAGGTTCCACTTTCTTAGAGACTGGTCCTTCTGGCACTCAGGGAACTAAGATGAGAAGTAGGAGGAAAAGCTCCTGGCCCCCCATCCTTCAGCCAGAATGCCTGTGGCTTTCAGCCATTTCGTATTTTGTTTTCCAAGAAAAATTTTCCCACAAAGAGCTTCTTCAGGTCCAGAGCGTTCTAAAGCTTAAAAAAAGCTGGAACATTCCTCAATTTACAAATGACTCAGCTGAGGCCCGGAGAGGGGAGGTGCCAAGATAACTTAGTAGATAGAGAGTGGAACACCATGCTAACTCACCACCACTTGCAAGTCTGCTTATTTCATGCCCAGGTGTCCTGTTTTATCCCACAGGTGAAGAGAAGGAACAAGCTTCCTTTAACATGTGGGCTTTGTTCTCGCATTATAAATTTAGCCTCTCAGGTTAGCAACTAGATGCATTAGGCAGTCTCTAAGAATTACACCTGTGTTTCTCATTACATCTTTCATCTCCATGGTTTCCATATTTTCCAACTTTTGGAACCAATTTCATTATTACAACTGAATGATTTTAGTGGTGAGCTAAAAAAAAACAACCAGATAATTCATATCTAAATTACTAGCATTCAGAGTCTAATTAGTAATTGTTAGTGCATGTTATCTTTCCCAAACAAGAGGGGGCCTAATTACAATAGACTCATATAGATTGCTCAATCTGCAGTCAGAGGCTCTTACTGAGATAAGACATGACATCCAAAGCAGCTTGTAGTAATGCTAGAGCAGCCATCAGTGTGGAGGATACTTAAAAACACTTGAAGATTGTATATTGCTCAGATAACTGAAGCACGCCCTTTTGGAAACTTTCACAACAACACTTGTCGGAAATCTCTGTGTTCAGAGTGGAGGATATAAGATGGAAACTCCTACTACAACATTTGGCACAGAAATATTCATGAAATAAGTGAATATTAAATATAACCTAACCTCTTTGCTATACCTCTGGGTCATCTTTTTGAAGAGTAATTTTGCTGTAACGCAGTAATATTCTCAGAGACAATGGAAGTGTGCTTGACACCTTTACCTTGTAGTAGGAAACATGAGTTTAACTGGAAAGACAATCAGAACATGGAGAGATGGTTCCTGCATCCAAATGATGAGACAGTGCCTGGATATCATGGGAACTTCCCCTGCACTGACAGATGATAAATACATAGAGGCTACTTCTCTGCCCATAACTCTGGACCGTTGTCCATAAAGCGCTCTACCTCACATGGGGCCCAGGAATCACACAACCTATTATTAGTCAGAATTGTATGTAGACGAGGCCCTGCACCCCTGAAGAAGCCCTTGTTGATGGTCAGGCCATCTGGAGGAGAAACCAGGCTCACACCTCTCTGCCCCTGGGTGGAGGAGGGGTCGTCTCTGGGTGCCTGGTTTCCCTGTGTCACAGCTTCAGTCATTCCTCCTACCTCTTGTAAACACCAGGCCTAAGCCACATTCCAACAAACACCTTTGAACATCTTGTCCTTCATGCTTATTATAAGAATTTTACAGTTTCATATCTCTACAGAGCAGATGCTTGAATTACAACCTGGAAACAATTTCAGCTTTAGATATTAACTTGTTTTTATTGAGCCTTCGGATTTCATGAGGAAAGTCAGCCTTTGGTCTCTTATTAACTCTGGATCTAGAGTTGGAATTCTTTGTGACTCTGCAGGCTTACTTATTAGACCCCAGATCCCTTTTCTCTCCCCACCTCCCCACCCTTTTCAGGATATCTCTCTGGATTAGCATTTTAAAGATTCAAGATACAAGTGTCAGCAAACATTGGCTCAGAACAAAGGTTCCCAGTCATGTATGAGTTCTCAGGACCTCAAAGAACTCTCCCAGTTCACTTTTTTTCTCGGCTGTAACACTCCCTCCTCTGATCTAGATTTCTCCAAATGCCTGAGCATATTTGGCCTTAATTAAATCTTTTGTGAGAAGTTGTCCAGCTGCCAGTGGTGCACCTCAATCATACTCTTACTTCACTAAAGCAGGCATCTCCTTGTCCTGCATTCTATAATCATCAATAAAATGTCAGCTAATTGATTGATTCTATGAGGTCACTACATTTAGAAAAGGTAAAATACATATATTGAGTTTCGCTTTATTACACTTCACAGATGTTGTGTTTTTTACAAATTAAAAACAAGACTTTCCACCAGCAAAAAGATTATGATTCACTTTATTGAAGTGGTCTGGAACCAAACCTGCAATTTCTCCGGGGTGTATCGGTAAACAAAATTTGATTAATGTGTGCATAAAATCATTGTGCTGTACTTCTCTGGTTGTTTCTAAGTTTTTCACTGGGCTGAGTCTTATTTCATCAATGTCCAGCTGAAGCGATGAACTTGGCCTCTGATCCGGCTTCTGGAGGCTGTTTTCCTATGTAACCAAAGATGGGCCACCCCTTGGATGTTTGCTCTCCTTAATGATGCTATCATTGCATGGATGAAAGTGCAATGTCTCTGTTTATCATTTTTTGGGGGATTTCACTTTACACTGCCCTTCCTCACCTTGATGTGCGATTTATCTTCCATAAGTCATTGCCACATCTTCTATTGTTTTTCTCCTCTCCCTAACTAAATGGGAGATTTCTTGAGGCAGTATTATACACCTCACACAATGCCTGGTGCAAAGTAGGCCTTCAGTAAAAAGTGGTAAATAGAGAGGTGGTTCACAGTATCAGATTTTAAAAGGCAGAGCAAAACCAAAATTTTTCCTCCCAGCAGCAGGAATGCAGACTCAGTGAGGTTTATTTCTGTTGAAAGCCTCAGATTTTAAAAGGGAAAACTAAACCAAAATTTCTTCTTCACTCACCAGGCATCCACGCCAGTAAAGACTATTTTTGTGTTAAGAGCATCCAACTCATTCCTGGCATCCTGCGTTCTGAGACTCCATTGGAGAGATGTAGGTCACCGTTCACAATGGAGGTAAAACATGAGGTACTGGGTTGGCTTACTCAAGAAATACGACCTTAAAAAGCCACCAAAAAGGAGTGCTTTAAGAATATCTGGAAAAACAATAAACAAAACATTTATGCTGCAGTTATTTGGGAAAAGAAGTGTCATATCTAAGGGCCTTGATTTCTGAAGGGATAATGTTCCAAAGTTTGTTCCTGTTAGGTAGCTTGTCCCAAAGTACCAGTGTCTGACGGCATGGGTAGGGTTAGTAGTTGAGTTCTGGAGGGTTGGATATGGCTGACCTGTGACACAATGGAGACTGATGGTGTGCCCACCAAAGGTCAGCCATGACTTGGCATATCTGGCAAATCGGTGAGGAAGGAATTAATTTTACAAAACAGGGAGGCTTGGCAGATTTTGCAGACTTTTCAGAGGATCTGGGAGGAGTGTTGCTTCTGACTTGGACAGCCCCAAGCCCAGCCTCTTGGACTCCTTGATCTGAGTGGAAAGTATCACTCTAATTTTAAACCTTTGTTTAAACCAAAAGGACTAGCAAATACAACTTTAAGTTAAAAAAAAAAACCTCAGCCAAATAGTAGCATTGGAAATTACTCTTAAAATGCATTTTTCTGTATCTTAAGAGTTTGCCAAATTCACACTGTATTCAATCTGACCAATTTTTAGGGTATATTTTATGTGATCAATTTTTAGGATATATTTAATGGTGCTCCCGCAAAAGATATGCCCAGACCCAACCATCTTGAATGTGTGAATGTGACTTTTTTGGAAAAAGGATCTTTCCAAATGCAATTAACTTAAGGATCTTGATGATGAGATCATCATAGATTAGGGTGGCCCTAAATCCAATGACTGGTGTCCTTGTAAGATACAGAAGACACACAGACACAGAGGAGGAGGCCATGGGAAAACAGAGGTAGAGATTGGAGTGCTTTTGCTTTCTTATCTGCTTCCCTGGAATCTGTGGGCCCTCGACGGCCCAGCCTACAGGAGGAAGCTGACAGGTGTGACGTGACCTCAGATCCTTCCCTTTTGCTTCCCCTTGTGTCCCCTTTCCCAGCAACAGGCGCTTTTAGAGAATGGAAGCAATAGAGAAGGTTCTAGAGAGGGAGAGACTGAAAATGACCTCGGCACTCAGATTGCAAATTTTCATGCCGAAAGGAATTTATTTCTTCACTAAAAGGTAGAACTTACAGATATAGAAAGTCAACCTAATTAAAAATTTTTTTTTCAACTTCTATTTTAGCATTTAAAAAAAATAATGGCTGCTCTTTGAGGAGAATGTGTTGAGATATCTATTATGCAGAGTCACATGTGTTTGCTAAAGGAGAGGCCACTGACCTACAGAATCCCACTTAAACACTCTCACAATGTAATCAACTCCCACTCCTAGTCCAGGAAAAACAGCTAGTAGCTTGTGGCAAGTCTAACTCAGTGAACAGGCTGGCACCCAACTCTCCTTGAGTTATGAGTACAAGACTTTGGGCTTGTACTCAAGTCTCTAGATGGCCTGCTTGGCCCAATCCCAGCCTACCAGTCAGCATCCCTCCTGCTGCATTATGTAAACCTAAGATGTAAAGCCTTTTCTGCTGTCCCCGCTCTGGGGTCTTGCCACAGAGAATTCAATGTCTACAGCATTTTCAGTTTGTCATTACATACCTAATTCATTGGTACAAGAAGAAATAAATTAGATTGTAAATTATCTGTAGACTTCACATCTTTTCTGTTAGGCTAAAATGTTCCCAGATGCCAATAATTCTTTAGATCATTTACTCAGATTGACAGAGCAGGGAAATTATCTTTCTTTATAGAAAATCCATCCAAATCATTTACTGAAGGGTTTGCTATCTATTATGTTACCTCTTGGGTAAAGAAATCTGTATTCTGTCCATAGCTAAGGCAGTGGAATAGGCACATCGGTATGTTCATCTGTTAAACACCCCATCCAAAGGGACAGACCCCCTCCCCAAGACCTCCCATCCTCACCAAAGGGGAATCTTCCTTCCTCCCTGCTGGCTCACTGAGCTGTCATATGTGCCTCTCATCACTTTATATAGAAAATAAAGGATTTATATTTATACATCTTTGAGCTTTTTCTAGGTTACATTTCTTCTTGTAACAAACAACTTTATTTCTTGTCTGCTTTTCTGTGTAGTAAAGTCCCCTGAAACCCCCAGTCTGAAAGAATAGATGCCTAAATATATGCTTTTTATTTCACATAACATTTGAACATATTCCATGGGGATTTCACCGAGGTCTTATTAAGGAGAAGTAAACAGTAGTAAAACTGACAGTAAATTTTGTAGTATAATCTTAGGCAAGACAAAACCTTTGCTATAATCATTTTTCTTTATGAGGGAAAAAAGTGAGGTAAGGACGACATTGTCCAAACATTAATTTAATTATTCCAAAGGTATTTCTACTCTGTCTCGGGATGGGGTAAGGCACAGCCACAGTCTTTATCATGGATGAGACAGCCCGGGCTTGCCTAGTGGTTTCTGAGCCCACCAGGGGAGGGGCCGTGCCCAGAGAATGTCAGTGTTAGAGTCCAGGGTGGTAGATTGTGTCTCCAAAGAAGGCTACAGTAATATCCTCCACCTCATTTGCTCTTCTGCAGTGTGACCATGCCACTTCTCCATCAAGAGGTGGAGTCAGGTCCCTCCTTTTGCATCTGGGCTGGCCCTGGACAGGCTCTAACCACAAGAATGTAGGAGAAGTGTGACTGCTAAAATCAGGCCATGGGAGATCTGGGCTCCTTTTCCTTCCCCTCTTTTTCCCTCCAGAGTCCTGAGCACCATATAAACACCCATGTGTGGAGAGAGAGATCCAGCCATCCCCCAAGCTTTGGGCACAGTGGTGAGGCCAGGTTTGTAAGTGCCAGTCCCAGTGGTCCCAGACCTCAGCTGATTTGCCCACCAATACAATGTGGGGCAGGACTACCCAGCTGAACCTTGCCTCAGTTTCTGACCTACAGAATTTTGCACAAATAAAACAATGGTTGTTATCTTAAGCCACCAGGTCTCTCTGTAGTTTGTGAGCCAGTGAAACAGTCTAATGACCCAGTGTAGCTGGGATCCCAGCACCCTGGAACTGAATGATGTCAGGGGATCCAGGTGTAGCAGGAAGTGAAGTGTGTCCAGCTGGGTCATGTACCACACAAGTGCAATATTCACTATCACAGGCCTATGCCCCAGAGGGGCCTCAAAGAAGTCTCTACAAAAAGGCACACCAGAGTTCACATCCTAGAGCTCAGCCACTGAGGCTGGCTGCTAAAATAGGTGGAGACACAATGAACAGAACCAAGGCCTAAGGTCAGAAATGCCAGCAGACAGATTCAGCCCCACAGAGCTGGAGGAAAAGAATTTGAAGACCTTACGTGGCATCAGATTGTATCTTAGCAACTGAGTGATGGGTCTGTGCACAGATGGAATAGAAAGGCCCACCTCCTATAGATCAATTAGGGGCTAAAAATAAATCCTTATGGTGATGGTCAAATGGATTGACAAGGGTTCCAAGAGCATTCAATGGGGAAAGAATAGTCCTTTTAACAAATAGTACTGGGAAAACTGGACGTCCATATGCAATAAAATGAGGTTGAACCCCTACCTCACACCATATACAAAAATTAACTGAAAATGATTCATAGACCTAAATGTAAGAGCTAAAACTATTAAACTCTTAGAAGAAAATCTAGGAGGAAGTCTTTAGGACTTTGTTTTAGGCAATGGTTTCTTAGGTATGACTCTGTAAACTCTGTAAATTCATATATCTATGAATATATCCTAAAGCACAAGCAGCATGAGAAAAAATAGATCAATTAGACCACATCAAAATTAAAAGCTTTTGTGCTGCAAATGATATCCTCAAGCTGGTAAAAAGAACAATTCAGAAAATAGAATAAAATTTTAGCAAATTGTATATCTGATAACAGAGTTGTATCTAGAACAGAAAATGAACTCCTACAACTCAATAAGTAAAAGACAAATAGCACAATTTAAAAATGGGCATAGGATTTAAATGGACATTTCTCCAAAGATATACACAAATAGTCAAAAAGCTCATGAAAAGATGTTCAACATAATTAGTCATTAGGCAACTGCAAATCCAAACCACAATGAGATACCACTTTACTCACACTCTCGAGAATGGTTATAATCAAAAAGACAGATATAACTAATGTTGGCAAGAATGTGGAGCAATTGGAATCCTCCTAAGATACTGGTAGGAATGTAAAATAGTACCTAAGGCTAGGTTAGGGGTTAGGTGGGAGAATGAGGATTTAAG
>NW_011888986.1:2204530-2209148 GCF_000151845.1 Pteropus vampyrus | reverse complement strand
GGAATAGCTTATCAAGACTCCCCAGTGACTATGCTGTGAAGCTTCAAGTATCAAAAACTTTTCCCTTTAATTGAAAGAAACTGAGTTATAAAAAGGAGAATACAAGAGCATTTCTTTGCCCAGAGCTTATAAGCCCACCGTGCTATCAAACTTTTAGGTTTTTTCAATCAAATAGGTCCAGAAATATAAGCTGGCCATCTTTCCTCCCCTGGTTCTCACTTAAAGAATAAAAAGTTCAAAGAAATCTATTTTACTTCTTCTGATCCCTCTACTAAGGTAGCTGCAGTGTCAGAGGGCTGCCATGGTTGCAGATATAGGCGAGCTGTTCCTTTCACGTAAACATCATGCTGTCCAGATCTGCAACCACTATGCTTGGAATAAATTCAATTCCCTGTGTCCAGGAGACAGCTCTCGTTTTTGCTCCTCCACATCCAGCAACACTGAGAACTCCGACTGCTTCCAGAAACCAAAGAAAGAGGCAAAATTTTCGGGGGGTGGGTAGGAAGACCTGGCTCTTGCTTGCTTCTCCCTCTGAACCACTAGCTGCCTGTCCTCCCAGGAGGAAGAACACTCTCCACAGTTGTACAATGAGATCATGTATGTAAAATGAATGGGCATAATTTATAAAGAGATCTAATATTTAATATGTGAGTGTGTGTGCCTAAACTTTTTTCTGGCTGGACAAGACCACTACCCAGAGTTCTAGGTTTTCTTTGTAGTTCTGGTGAAAGGAAAATCATTTCTGAAATCTGATCCTTACTTTCTCTACCTGTTGCCATGAATTTCATCCTCCTGGCCCCTAATCCTCTATTTCAATGTTAAAAAGTATGATTTAAAATTATCGTAGTATCACATTGTATTATTTAATTTGTTCATTTCATTGTACATATTTTGCAAGGTAATGTCATGAGTCTACTTTTTCACAATACACTCAAACTATCAGACTACAAAGAGAAAAGAAAACACAGCAACCCTCTGCTTATCAGTAAGGTTCCAGTCACTGTCAGGACAATGTTACCAGCTCACAAGGCATCGTAAGCAGGAGAAGTGGTTGGGTCTGAGGAGGGCTCTACTGGATGTAACTGCACCAGTCCTGGACATTCTGTTATGTATCCACCTTCTAATATATGATAAAGATACATCTTCCTGTAAGCAAAGGCATTTTGTTAGAATGTCAAATGAAATAAACATGGAAATTTCTGGAAATTTCTCTTATTAGTTTACCTTGCAAAGGATTAATTGAAAGAAAAATAGGAAAATGAGGAAGTTTCATTAGAGTTTGGGGAGTTCTACACATGAGGAATGCTCTTTTAAAATGTGATTTGGGGTATGGTTTTCTCACTTTCTCTAGATATTTTCCTGTTGCCTGTACTTCACATCCCCATGACTATTTTGTAACTACCAATTTGTTCTTAATCCCTTCTCCTTTTTCACCCAGCTCCCCAATCCTCCTTCCATTTGAAAATTATCAGTTTATTCTCTGTATCTATAGGTCTGTTTCTGCTTTGTTTGTTCATTTATTTTATTCTTTAGATTCCACATATAAGTGAAATTATATGGCATTTGTCTTTCTCTGACTTATTTCACTTAGCATAATTTCCTCTAAGTCTATCTATATTGTCAAAAATGATAAAATTTCATTTTTTTGATGGATGAGTAATATTCCATCATGTATATGAACCACATCTTATTTATCCAATCATCGATTGATGGACACTAAGGTTGCTTTCATATCTTGGCTATTGTAACTAATGCTGCAATGAACATAGGGATGTATATATCTTTTCAAATTAGCGTTTTTGAAGTGAAATTACTGGGTCATAAGGTAGTTCTAGTTTTAATTTTTCTGAAGAACCTCCATACTGTTTTCCATAGTGACTGCACCAATTTGCAATCTCACCAACAGGCTCAACATTTATTTTTAAATGAAATAGAACAGAACAGAACAGAACAGAACAGAATAGAACAAAACAGAATGGAATGAATAGAGTAAAATAGAGAAGAATAGAATAGAATAGAATAGAATAGAATAGAATAGAATAGAATAGAATAGAATAGAATAGAATAGAATAGAATAGAATAGAATAGAATAGAATAGAATAGAGATTAGTAAGTGGAAGAGTTATTTTTGCAAAACTCTTGTTTATTTATTTCAATCATGTATGTGTGTTTGAGTACACACTGTATTATGTCACAAAAGATTATTTTTTTAAGTTTGAAAACATAGCTATGCTAGGTGGCCTTTTCCTCACCTTCATTAAAATTGTGACATGTGACTCTCAACATCTGTCTCCACTCTGACCTCTGCCAACATCTGGAGTGATTCCAAAGTCCGTGGGCTCATCCAGTAATTAGTTCTTATAGTTCCTTAACTTCAGATATATCCATCTCCATTTTAATTCATCTAGCTGGTTCATAGCTAAATTCTAGGAATTAATAGTTCTTAGGAACTGCTGAATTATGAAACTGTAAACTCTCATGTTTACTCTTCAAATAGTCCCCTAGCCTTTTATATTTCTTACACTGTGTCTTAGTCCATTTTGGGCTGCTATAATGGAATATCATAGACTGGGAGGCTTATAAACAACAGAAATTTACTTCTCACTGTTTTGGAGGCTGAAAGCCAAGATCAAGGTGCCGGCAGATTTGGTGTTTGACAAAGGTCCACATCCTGTTTCATACACGACTGTCTTCATACTGCATCCTTATATGGTGGAAGGGGCAAGAGAGCTCTCTGGGGTCTCTTTTATAAGGGCACTAATCCCATTCATGAAGGCTCCATTCTCATGGCCTAATCACTTTCCAAAGTCCCCACCTCCTACCATCATCACATTGGGGTTAGAATTTCAACATATGAATTTTGGAGGAAACACAAACACTTGGTCTACAACACACTGCCATGTCCCCAACCCTGATTTGGAGTTCATCATGTCCCTTGATTCTTCCTCTTGTCCCTGTCCTTTGTTCCTTTCCTGACCTCATTGACAATCCAACAGCCTAGATCCAATGGTTGATGATATCAACTTCTCCTCTACCTAAATCCTCTACTCCCTTACCTCTTTATCCTCTTCATTCTCGTAACCTTGAGTCAGTCTCCAGTTGACACTCCACTCTAATGCATGCACTGAGGAGTATAACCAAGCATACAGTGGCACCATGTTTACTGGTCTATTAGTGTCTCTTGGCATCTTGTATTTGACCTTGGTCCTACCTGACAGAGAAAATAGATCCCATCAGCTCTCTAAATCACACCTGCAAAGACATTGCCATTCTTTTCCTTTTTAAATGACCTCAGATCCAAGTTTTATCCTTCTACCTGTGCTCTCAGCCCCACTTCTTCATTCTTGCTCCATCTTTCTTCTCCTGTATTATTATCCTCTTGCTCTCTCTACTAGTTATTTCCTTTCAGCCTATGAACATAAATCTTTTTCATCTTAAAACTCCCCTTTCTACTTAATTTTAGCTACAGGCAATGCTCAAACCATCTCCATCACATTACAAAGAACACACACACACTCACACACACTCACACATGCATACATGATTCATTCAGTCTCCATTTCTCTTTCTCCCATTCAGTCCTCTGAAAATGGTCCTTTGCCCCTACAACTCCATAGAAACTGCTCTTGTCAACGTTACCAATGACTTCCTTGTGGTCGAATCCATTGAAACTCTACTGTCTATATTTTATTCATTTTCTCTGAGCATCTGGAATTATTGATCACTACCATTGTCGTGGATCTTTCTTTTTCTCTGACTTTCATACTCCTGCTCTTCCTGTTCTTCTGCCTCTTATCTAGGGGATCTTTCTATATTATTAGTTTCTCACTGTTAAGAATATTTTAAAAGTAAAGTTTGAGGTGTAGTTTAGTTTTAGAATAGAAGGGAAGAACTCATGTGCATTTAACTAACCAATTAAAAGCTAATTCTTCTCAATAAAAATGTCCATTTTGGGGAGGCTAGACAAGTTGATTCTAAAGTTTATGTGACGAGATGGACAAACAAGAATAAGAAATGGAAGAGAAAAAATCTTAAAAAGGGGGAAGACAATGAGGTGAAAATAGTCGTGCTACCAAATATTAAAACATATTACAAAGCCTCAATAATTAGAACAGCATGGTACCAGCACATGAATAGACAGAACACTGGATCTCAAGAATAGGAAATCTGGAAATATATGACATGTAAATACACATGGGAATTTTGTTTATGATAAGGAGAGAGCCAAACCAATGGGTAAAAATAGATTACCCTCAAATTTTTAACATCCAATTTTTTTGTCTCATCCTATGTTTTTGTCTCCTTTCCTTGGCTTATTAAAACACATAAGTGTCCCTCATTAAAAATCAGAAAGCAAACAACCCTCTCTTCCTTCTTATATCACTTTAACCATTCTTTCTTGACCTTTTGCAGCCAAGTTCTCTTGAAAGAATAGTTTCCACACAATCTCCTCTTCTTCCCTTTGAAAAACTGTTGAGTTATGAAGTAAGACAATACAGAAAAGTATGCATTTTTATAACTTTTGAAATATGAGAAGAAAAAGTTGCGATTAATATTGGTTATCTCATGAGTGGAATTATAAGACTCTTTTATATTCTAAATCTGCATCTGTCAGTAC
>NW_011888986.1:2200466-2202955 GCF_000151845.1 Pteropus vampyrus | reverse complement strand
TGCCAAAAGGATTTTTCCAGATAAGATAAAGGCCAAACTCCCCAATTTCGCCAAGCCAGGTTCCCCATGACCTGGTTTTTCATTTCCTACTTTGTCCCTCTTGTTCCCTATTCTTCAGCTATACTAAATGCTTGTGAATGTTCCAGGATTTACCATGTTTCTAGGCCATTGTGTTTGCTATTCTGCTCAAAAAGCTTTTCTCTTGCTTGCGTATATCTGGTGAGCTCCTCCAATTTAAGCATCACCTCCTCTATGAAACTTCCCCAGCCCTCAGGTTAGATAGTCACACTCCTTCCCTTGTCCTATTAAACTTGGAACCTAACTTTATAATGGCACCTGCCATAACCAGTTGTCTTTATTTATTTATTTTATAACACCTTTATTGAGATATAATTCACATATCACACAATTCATCCATTTGAAGTATACAATTCAGTGGTTTGTATTATACTCAAGAATTATGTATCCATCACCACAATCAATTTTAAAACATTTTAATTACCTCAAAGAGAAGGCTTATATCTCTTAGTCATCACTCCTCCAGTCCCCCATTCTCCTTAGCCCTAGGCAACCGCTAATCTCTACTCTCTGTCTCTATAGATTTGTTTCTTCTGGACATTTCATATAAATGAAATAATATAATGTGTGCTTTTCTGTAACCAAATCCTTTCTCCTAGAATAATGTTTTAAAAATTTATCAATGTTGTAGCATATATCAAGACTTTATTTCTTTTTACGGCTGAATAATATTCTATTGCGAGGATATCCCACATTTTGCTTATCCAATCATCAGTTGATGGACATTTGGGTTGTTTCAATTGTATACTTCAAATGGATGAATTGTGTGATATGTGAATTCAATTTTTTTGCTGCTGCTAGGAATATTTGTGTATAAGTTTTGTTTAGACATATAGTTTCATTTCTTGGGGATATAGGAGTGAAATGCTAGATCATATGGTAACTCTATATTTGGTTGAGGAACTGCTGGACTGTTTCCCATAGAAGCTGCTTTATTTTACAATCCTATCAGCAGTTTACAAGGGTTCTAATTTCTCCACATTCTTGTCAACACTTGTTATTATCTTTCTTTTTACTATAGTTATCCTAATAGGTGTAAAGTTGCATCTTGTGGTTTTGATTTGCATTTTCCTGATAGGTGATGATGTTTAAGACCTTTTCATGTGTTATTGGCCATTTATGTAACTACTTTGGGGAAATGTCTATTCACATCCTTTCTCTATTTCTTAATTGCGTTGTTTATATTTTTGTTGTTGAGTTGTAGGAGTTCTTTACACATTCTGATAATCCCTTATCAGATATATGATTTGCAGAAATAACAGAAGGCTTTAATTTTGATGGAGTCAGTTTATCTATTTTTTCCTTTGTTGGCTGTTCTTTTGGTGTCATATCAAAGAAACAATTGCCTAATCTAAAATCATGGATATTTACTCTTGTTTTTTCTAAGAGTTTCATTGTTTTAAGTCTTCAATCCACTTTTTATATGGTGTAGGTAAGTCATTTGCCTATTTTTTTTAAATGGGGTGTTTTTTTCATTATAGAGTTGTAAATTCATTTGTTTCTATGCATTTATATAAGCTAGTATCCCCCTTTAGTTTGTGACTTCCTTGGAGCAGAAACTGTCTTCCAGATTTTAGCTACCTCAGGGCTCAGGCTGGTGTTAGGCATAAAGTAGATGCTGAAAAATTATTTATTGAATTGAGTTTACACAAGATTTGTGAACAGTGTTACTCACATTGTTACCTAAGAAAATGTATGACAGATTTTTCATTCCATCTAATAGTCAGAGATCAAAATTGCCTAAGTGTCTGCTTTTACTGCATTTCTTTGATGTTCATCAGTCTCATTTGCTGGGTGAATTTCTCTTGCTGGTCCAATCCAAGCTTATATCCTGCTGATTTCTCTTTCTTCCTTTAGAAGCCTTTAATGGTCAATTCTCTTCCTTTTACAATCCTCCTAAACTAGGATATGTTGCTAAGGGAGTATCTAACTCAAGTGAGGTCAACCCGATGTGTACAAGGGTGACAGACCTCATGACAACCTGAAGAGCAAATGGATAACCATTCCTGTGTCCACACATACCCAATGTTGCCTGGTCTTTTAAATTTGGATGTTTATGAGAAACTACCTAACTTTTAAGTGTTGATAAAACAAACAAACAAACAAACACATAATTTCCAAACAAAACACCTCAGAAGGACAGCAGTTTACATCTTTGATCCTACTGATTTTTAATCAATTCTTGATTCATTACTCATTCTAATTTGGGTTCCAGTCTTCACAGTCTACTAAATTTCTTTTGCAAAACAAAGTACTTACTCTGAAGTTTGTCTTAGCTTGTCATTACTCATTATGTATACCATGTTGAGTTAATCCCAAATGTTGTCCAAACACAAGACATTGGATGTCTGCCCTGAGAAATTTCTGTCTTCCCATGCAGAGGCAGAGAATTATTAGATTAGACAAAGAAA
>NW_011888986.1:2198096-2200416 GCF_000151845.1 Pteropus vampyrus | reverse complement strand
GTTAGGCATAAAGTAGATGCTGAAAAATTATTTATTGAATTGAGTTTACACAAGATTTGTGAACAGTGTTACTCACATTGTTACCTAAGAAAATGTATGACAGATTTTTCATTCCATCTAATAGTCAGAGATCAAAATTGCCTAAGTGTCTGCTTTTACTGCATTTCTTTGATGTTCATCAGTCTCATTTGCTGGGTGAATTTCTCTTGCTGGTCCAATCCAAGCTTATATCCTGCTGATTTCTCTTTCTTCCTTTAGAAGCCTTTAATGGTCAATTCTCTTCCTTTTACAATCCTCCTAAACTAGGATATGTTGCTAAGGGAGTATCTAACTCAAGTGAGGTCAACCCGATGTGTACAAGGGTGACAGACCTCATGACAACCTGAAGAGCAAATGGATAACCATTCCTGTGTCCACACATACCCAATGTTGCCTGGTCTTTTAAATTTGGATGTTTATGAGAAACTACCTAACTTTTAAGTGTTGATAAAACAAACAAACAAACAAACACATAATTTCCAAACAAAACACCTCAGAAGGACAGCAGTTTACATCTTTGATCCTACTGATTTTTAATCAATTCTTGATTCATTACTCATTCTAATTTGGGTTCCAGTCTTCACAGTCTACTAAATTTCTTTTGCAAAACAAAGTACTTACTCTGAAGTTTGTCTTAGCTTGTCATTACTCATTATGTATACCATGTTGAGTTAATCCCAAATGTTGTCCAAACACAAGACATTGGATGTCTGCCCTGAGAAATTTCTGTCTTCCCATGCAGAGGCAGAGAATTATTAGATTAGACAAAGAAAATCAGATGGGTCACTGAATGGGGAAAAAGCAAACCAGCCCAAAGGAGTACTTTAATCAGTCAGTGATGCCTTACTAACAAGCCCTACTCTAAGTAAAATCACGACCTTTGACTTATTTCTCCCTCAAAAAATATATTCTTTTCATTGAGTGACTAATGAAATTGAAGTTTATGAATTGTTCTATTTCTTTGAAAAATTTTGAATGCTGTTTAAAATTTTGCCAGTAGATGAACACTACTTGCAGGAAGCGCAAAAGTTGTCATTGTTCAAAGGGTCTGCCTCTCAGAAAGCTGAAAAGTTCTCTGAACCATGGTATACAAAGAAGGAGTTTCAAGGACCTGCCAAGCAATTGTTTGAACTGTAGAGGAGTAAAACTTGCCTCTTCTTTCCTTTTAGATTCTTTGGCTGGTCTAATAATTAAATTGACATAAGACAAATTAACAGGAGAAAAACAATTTAATTTTGTACTTATGGGAACCGCATAAAAATATAGACTCAAAGAATTGACTAAAGCAGGCAGTTTTTATATCTTTAGACAAAGAAATAATAAATGTGTGAAGAATTGACAAGATTGAGAAGTTTGGGCTCAGGGTAATAAATTAGTGAAAAAGTAACAAGTTTTGTTGATACAGCCTTCTCGGCCTCAAATTTTCTGTCTCTGGTGATAAGGATGTTTTCTGCCTTCCTGATAAAGGGAGGTTGCCTTTCACATGGGAGCTTTATTTGCTGCTTTCAGTGGACAAAAAAAGGTCAGAGTGTCCTCACACCAGTTGTTTTTCGAAAAAAGGTCAGAGTGTCCTCACACCAGTTGTTACCCTTAATTCAAAATAATCAGTATTCCAAAGTGGCATATCTTAGGGTTACACACCCTAAACTCCTACAATGATTAGAGGTTTCTCAAACATACATATCTAGAGGAGTACCCCTGAGTTTACCCCTATTCTTGCCTGTCTCCCTCTCCTCCATTCCAATGGCCATGTCATTAATCTGGTAGTCAGACCAAAACCTTTCTCTCCTTGCTTCAAGCTTCTACCCATTCCATCAACATTCAAATGTCCAAAACAATTCAATGTGGCAAAGTGTGCATTTACTTGCATGAGAACCTTTCTGCTTTACCCTCAGCTCATTGGCGACCTTGGGTCTTCGTGTCTGCTGTGATATGCACTGGGTGTCACATCTAAGCACCAGTGAGAGCAGAAGTGAAGTGAAAAGGACAGGTATAAATGAGCACTTTACAGCAAACACTAATAAAATGAACAATGCTGATGGATAAACACATGCAAAAGAAAGATCACAGTTCATTTCTGGAACCCTGAATGCAGACAGGAGAGCAATGATAGAGGAAATAGCAAAGGAAACCACAGCTAGACTAGGAGTTACAGTTGGTGAGGGGAGCCAGGAAAAAGATTACTCTGCCTATAGAATTTAGGGTAGGCCCAAGCTGAATAGTTAGGAACAAGAGAAAACAATGGGGCTGAAAACCAAGCTCTGCTTGAAGATCTAAGTAC
>NW_011888986.1:2191076-2198046 GCF_000151845.1 Pteropus vampyrus | reverse complement strand
AAAGTGTGCATTTACTTGCATGAGAACCTTTCTGCTTTACCCTCAGCTCATTGGCGACCTTGGGTCTTCGTGTCTGCTGTGATATGCACTGGGTGTCACATCTAAGCACCAGTGAGAGCAGAAGTGAAGTGAAAAGGACAGGTATAAATGAGCACTTTACAGCAAACACTAATAAAATGAACAATGCTGATGGATAAACACATGCAAAAGAAAGATCACAGTTCATTTCTGGAACCCTGAATGCAGACAGGAGAGCAATGATAGAGGAAATAGCAAAGGAAACCACAGCTAGACTAGGAGTTACAGTTGGTGAGGGGAGCCAGGAAAAAGATTACTCTGCCTATAGAATTTAGGGTAGGCCCAAGCTGAATAGTTAGGAACAAGAGAAAACAATGGGGCTGAAAACCAAGCTCTGCTTGAAGATCTAAGTACAGAACAGTCTCCCTGCCATCTCCACCCTATCCCCTGCACAGAACTTCCAGGACAGTTGGCAAAGCACTGACCCCAGGCACAGAGGAATGTACCTAGTCAAAGAAGGACTTGAACAGCTAGTGTGCAGATGCAGAGTGAAGGCCATCTCATGATGGAATTCAGTTGTGGGGGGCAGAGCCTCAACTTAGCCTCAGCTTACTCTTATGGAGGGCAGACCAAGTCAGTTGTCCCTCCTGAGGTCCCAGAGTTTCTTTTAGCCTTTATGAGCTCACCAGATATTAGAGAAAACTTGTGGCATGAAAGAAGAAAACCAGGATTATACAGAGAGAGAGAGAGGAAGACAGAGACAAAAACTTACCTCAGAAGAAACAGAAGGAATTCAGAGAACATAAAAGAATAAAACCTTTTTGATCAGTATCCTCAGAGAGATTTTAGGAAATATTACATTCATAGAACAAGAACATGGCACTATGAAAAATGAGCCATGTGAGAATGCCCACAACGAAAACTTCTGGAAATTAAAATTATAAAACTAAAAAAATAATAAACTTGGATGGACATTAATCTTTAGGAAATCTCAGAGAATACAGAAAACAAGAGGCAAAATATGACAGAAACAGTAGAAATGAAAATGATTTAACCGGGATTAATCCAAGTAGAATGCCTAACTAATAGAGACAGAGAGACAGAGAGGCAGACAGACAGAGACAGAGAAGAAAAGAGGAGAAGAAGGGGGAGAAGGAAAAAATAAAGGGAGGGAGGGAGGAAAAGAGAAAAAGAGAAAAAGAAAGAGAGGGAGAGAGAGTAGGGAGAGACAGACAGAGGGAGAGAAGAGAAAGAAAGAGAACATAAAATCAAAGGTAGAAAATTATCAATTAAATAATAGAAACCTTTCCAAATGCTGAAGACACAATTTTCAGATTGAGACATTGGGCATATACATTGATATACTGCTTCAAGGAGCAACTTGACAGTAATCCCTGGAGCTGGCTGTCCACATGCCCAGTAATTTCCTGCTGAGGTCCGTACTCTAGGGCAGATCTTCCAGACCAGAGCCCCTCATGTGCCTCAAGTTGGATGCAGATGTGGAGAGTTTGAATCTCTGTCCTCGGGTGGCTGACCAGGGTAGGGCTGCCAGGAGCAGCACCATCCTGCACTGATTCCAGTTTGCCACACCAGTAGCACCGTGCGTGGTGTGGGATATGATGTTGGAAGGCGGGGAAGCGCTTGTCTCAGCACAAGACTATAGGCAGTGTTTGGTGGCAATATTTATGGAAGCAAAAACAAATGGGAATAGCCTAAATATCTAACAATGGGAAAATTAATTAAAAAGTAATGCATGGATCATACCATGAGCATTATACAAAATAAAAATGTGCATAGGACTACACATATTCTGGATAAAGTCTAAAAAAAAGTGTGAAATGAAAAAACAAGTTGCAAATCAGTTATGTAATGTCTACAATATCATTCATGTAACATTTAAAAAAATAACAGTGGGTTGTATGTATAAAAAGTTTTCTGGACTGTAGTTTATGTTTTTTGTTTTTTGTTTTTAAATTAACCGTCTAATTTTAAACAGTATCTTTGCTGTGATGTTTCATGATGCCCTGCTCTGCCATCAGTTGATGTGAGTCTTCACTATTTTATGACTTCAAGGCCTGATTTTATTGTCAAAATTATAAGCGCCTTAGGTGCAGGGAAGCAAATGCATCCTACAGAGAGTAAATGAGGCAATTAATGAATTACATATAAATAAATGACTAGAGCAGAACGTTGTCAAACCAAGAATTCTTAAGGAACTCAAGAAAGAAATGTATCCTTTCCCTTTACAAATCTGGACAGATATGGACTGAGGAGCTGAGGGAGCACATGGTCCAAGCCCCAGGGAGCTTCCACTCTGGTAGAAGGGCCCACATTGCGACTAGCAATAAATGGAATGTGAAATAGAGAGAGCTGCAGGTGCCTCTGGGGAGTTATAACTCAGCCTAGGTGGCAGGAAGAGCTGCCTTGATAAAGTGATGGGTAACATTATATAGTTGTTTAATATGATTTCCAATCCACTTGTTTATGACAAGGACAAAAAAAAAAGTTGGTTTTAGAAGTAAAGAATGAAATAAGTCGTCAGGATGTCATCATCTCATCTATTGTCCTTGATAAGCACCCAACAGCTCAATTCACAAGGTAAAGAGGAACAATAGAATGTTCCAGGTGAAGGGAGCTCAGGTATAGAGCCAAGTTGAGAAGTTATGGACTAAAAGGCGAAGCCTATGATTACAAATAGTAACATTGTCCTCAAGAATTACCAATGCCATTTCCATGCACAAAAGGGATTTGTTTGTAGGATGCTGTGAACAAGACATTGAGTTTTATCTTCACAATAAGCAATCTGGTAGATTCCACAGTTCTGCTATTCTGACGTAGAACCATAGTCTACTATGTTTCATCTAAAATTGGTGCTCTTTTTGCAATCACAAAAACATAACATTCAACTGCTTTGCATAGCTGTGTAGCTTCATACAAGGTAAACATCCCATATCCCAACACATAGACTGATTTTTGTATCTTATGGAAACATTTTTGCCCCTAAAATACTATGGATTCTTTTTTCAGAATTTAGAATGTTGAACACAAGGGTGATGATGGGAGCAGGGGAGAGTTGGAAGGCTTTAATTATCAAAGAGAAATTTCATGATGTTCTATATTTGAATATGTGATTTCATTAATATTGTATTCTTTTCTTTCTTTTTCTTTTTCTTTGCTATTTGTAGTGACTATTTCAGAGTTCAAAATTACAAATTTTATTTTAAAGTTTTCATAAAAAATAAAATTATCTACTTTAATTTATAATACTGAATTTTCAAATAAAATAAGAATACACAGTAGTTCAGGTTCTAGCCAATGTAATAAGATAAGGAGAAAAAACTAGAAAGTATGAATAATGGAATGATGATTGTCTTACACACTCAATTCAAAATAGTCAGTGAGAAAATTAGTGGAAGCAGTAGGAGAGTTTCATTACATGGGCAGATATGGTTTCAATGAACAATAATCACTAGCTTTTCTATACATAAAGAACACTGAGTTAGAAAATGTAATGCAAAATAATCCTAAGAAAAACTAGAAAAAATTTACCAAACTTGATCAGTAAATTCAACCAATCCTATGTCTAATGGAACTTGGAAAGTGAATACTATAGAAGACTATGCAGTAGTTAAAAAGAAAGTAAGAAATTCTAGTTCAGCACAGAAGACTAAAGGCATGTGCCACCTTCCATCTCTCTGAGATCTCATGCTTGGAGCAATGCCATCTTCATCTTTGGCTCCCTGCTGACATACCCTAAAGTGATATCTGCTGGCCCATGGTGGTCCCCTGAGCTCCTAGTCAAAGCTAACTAGAAAGATCCCTGGGGAGACACGATCTCTGTCCAACATTACAGCACAAAATTCCATTAGCCACTGAGCCCTTCTGTAACAAACATCCATGGACTGAATACAAAAAAGGAACCAATGGTTTACCAGAGAAATACTTGGTTATTAATGGCTGGGCAGGGGTAGAAAAGAATAATCTGGGAAAGCATATATAAGTTAGAAAGTCTCTAACATACTTGGAGATATTTTAGAAGATTTTCACCATAAAATAAAATGCAGCTAAATGCGGAGTTAGTGTTTAATGGGGAAAGTTTCAGTTTTTCAAGAAGAACAGAATTCTGGAGATTAAGGATGGTGATGGTTTTATGGCAGTGTGAATGCTACTGAACTGCACACTGAAAATGGTTAAGATGGCAAATTTTATGTCATGTGTATTTTACTGCAATTTAAAAAATAAAACCCAAATATTATAAAAAAAAAAAAAAAAAGAGTAACGAAAGGCAAAGAATGGGCTTCTGACTAGCAGCTACTTGGCATTGTGTTCCTTACACCCAGAAGTAGCAAAGGAGATGCAATTGGAAACTTTTTGGGTTTGACGTCTGGGAAAGCTCCTGAAAAGGGACACATACCCTAGGATGTGTCTGCTGCAGACTGACAGCTATCTTGGGACCAGAGGAAAGGCTGCAGGAGGCAGAGAACCTCAGCCATGGCATGCAGCCATGCCTCTCCACCAATCCTCCACTCTGCTTTTTCATAAGCCCTTGTGATGTGAGCCACTCTTATTGGGGGTTATATGCAGCCAAATGCAATCCCTGACTGATGCATTTCTGTTATATGATGTGACTGTTTTGTGTCCCCAGCAGCATCTGTCAGAGTTTTGTAGAGCAGTCTTTTTGCAAATACTTGTTGGATGATAGGAATAGACTCCTATAGTAGACTATTACAACATATCAAAACAAGCACAGCACACCACACCAAAGGCATCACTACTCTGAAGACCTAACAAAGGAAACCAGGAGCCTTCCCCAGGGGGAGGTGAGAACTAACAACCCTGCCCATCAACCCCCAGGCAACTTCCACCAATCCAGACTAAAGGATGACGCCCCAGGTGTATGGATGACACCCTGGCAGATGAGGCGGTAAGACAAAGCTCATACTGTAGATTTATGTGCTTCCACCCTTGAGAAGTCAGCTGCCTGAAGCCAATCAACTTGTGGGCATTAGTGCCAGGGAGCAGGTGACAAATCACCCCAGCTCATTACAGCTGAAGCCAGAATGCCTCAGCTGTCAGGGAGAGAGGTGTTAACCCCTCACCATCTGCTCCCATGACAGGTCCCTTCATGAAGACTAGAGGAGAAATGTTTCCCTTTATTCTTGGCAGTTAACAGGGATCACTTATTCCATGGGCACGGACGACAAAAGAATCCCTAGCCATCCTCCTTAAAAAGACTGGTAAACCATAAATCACACAGGTCGTGGAGGCATAGAACAAATATTGGAGCTGCTAGCCCTCCTCTTTCATTTTTGAGGCAAAAAAATTGGGCCTGGAAAAGTTAATACTTATCACTAAGTTAGCAACTAATTAGGGAAATTAAATTCATGCTTGGCACTGTAGGGAAGGAAAAATAGTTTTTCCTTACCCTCTGAGTTCTTGGCTGAGACACCCCCTTCCTGTAATAAAAGTGGTTGATGAGAGAAAAACAAACAGAAGTTTATCAACATGTACACCTCATGTATACATGAGAGACCCAGAGACACCGAGTAATTCCCCCAGATGGTCCAAGCCAGCACCTTAAATACTATCTTCGGCTAAAAACAAAAGAGAGATGTTGGGGGAGGAAGAGGCCAGTAACGGGATGGCCAAGAAAAGTAGGATAAACAAGTATATGGTTATCATGCAGATTCTCTCCTGATTTACTCTTCTTCCTCTTCCTGGTTCTGAGAGGGAGACACCTACAAATAAAGATTTTCTTTCTAGATATAAATGTCCCTTACAAAAGGGGAACTTCTTCTGCTGTTTATCAAAGACACTCTAGAGCAAAAGAGGCATATTTTGTGGTTGAATATTCTGGTATCCTTCAGTAAGCTCTAATAAACACCTAGAAGAAAAATAGATAATCTTGATATTTTCCCCAAATAACTACAAATTCATTATAATTCAGGAAAAAAAAATCTAGCTACTTGAGTGTATTTTGTTTGGTTGAGTTAGCTGATCTGGTATTTATAGCTCTGTTTCTCTAGTGAAGCCTGTGGTTTTAAAGGCCACTGCTCCTCTCTCCACACCACTACCTCTCTTTTTCTTAATTTTCCTTGACAGTTGGGCTCTGGTCTCTAGTCTCCATCTCAAGAAGATATCACACTCTAAAAGATGATCTAAAATGTTAATTTAGTCTACAGCCATGCTACCTTGAACAAGCCCAATCCCTTGTGATTTTGGAAGCTAAGCAGGGTCAGGCCTGGTTAGTATTTAGATGGGAGACCATCTAGGAAGACCAGGTGCTGTAGGCATTAAAAAAATAAATAAATAAGGGATTGGAAACTGACAAGGTCTTTGCAATCTGTGAGATCAACCAAGGGTTGCTTCGCCTAAAATAAATAAACAAACAAACAAACAAATAAAATGTTAATTTAAAATTTTATATATTTTCTATTCTAGGTTTTATATAGAACTTTTAAAAATCATAGTGTAAACCATAATGTAAAATATTAACACTCAGATTCATTTTTTCTGTAAATCTTATTTGATATCTAGAAGATTTTTCTCCTAGAATTCCATTTTTTTTTTTTTTTGGCTATAGAGATAACGTATTCTCTCCATACAAGCTGAAAAAATATATATATAAAGGAAACCA
The DNA here is from genome assembly GCF_000151845.1 of Pteropus vampyrus. Taxonomy (NCBI): domain Eukaryota; kingdom Metazoa; phylum Chordata; class Mammalia; order Chiroptera; family Pteropodidae; genus Pteropus; species Pteropus vampyrus. The sequence continues at coordinate 2,191,391 of NW_011888986.1, read as the reverse complement.
CTTTTAAAAGGAATCAGAGTAGCCATCCCAGAAAAGCTGCCTTGCACTTCTTACTCTTCAAACCTTTGAAATGTTAAAACAGGGCAAAACAACTTTTGATCTGGGCCTAAAGCAACATTGTATCCCAAACAACTGTTCTCAAAGATAACAAGAAATCAGACGTTATGACTACCATATTGAAGATTAAAAACATTCTTTAGAATTAGCATCACTATGTTAGCTTATCTGCATTCATTCTAAAAATGCCTCCAATCTATTGATGTAATTGTTTACATTCCCTCTTTCATAAATACCCCTTACCTTCAGAACACTGTA
>NW_011888986.1:2180892-2191026 GCF_000151845.1 Pteropus vampyrus | reverse complement strand
ATATTCTGGTATCCTTCAGTAAGCTCTAATAAACACCTAGAAGAAAAATAGATAATCTTGATATTTTCCCCAAATAACTACAAATTCATTATAATTCAGGAAAAAAAAATCTAGCTACTTGAGTGTATTTTGTTTGGTTGAGTTAGCTGATCTGGTATTTATAGCTCTGTTTCTCTAGTGAAGCCTGTGGTTTTAAAGGCCACTGCTCCTCTCTCCACACCACTACCTCTCTTTTTCTTAATTTTCCTTGACAGTTGGGCTCTGGTCTCTAGTCTCCATCTCAAGAAGATATCACACTCTAAAAGATGATCTAAAATGTTAATTTAGTCTACAGCCATGCTACCTTGAACAAGCCCAATCCCTTGTGATTTTGGAAGCTAAGCAGGGTCAGGCCTGGTTAGTATTTAGATGGGAGACCATCTAGGAAGACCAGGTGCTGTAGGCATTAAAAAAATAAATAAATAAGGGATTGGAAACTGACAAGGTCTTTGCAATCTGTGAGATCAACCAAGGGTTGCTTCGCCTAAAATAAATAAACAAACAAACAAACAAATAAAATGTTAATTTAAAATTTTATATATTTTCTATTCTAGGTTTTATATAGAACTTTTAAAAATCATAGTGTAAACCATAATGTAAAATATTAACACTCAGATTCATTTTTTCTGTAAATCTTATTTGATATCTAGAAGATTTTTCTCCTAGAATTCCATTTTTTTTTTTTTTTGGCTATAGAGATAACGTATTCTCTCCATACAAGCTGAAAAAATATATATATAAAGGAAACCACTTTTAAAAGGAATCAGAGTAGCCATCCCAGAAAAGCTGCCTTGCACTTCTTACTCTTCAAACCTTTGAAATGTTAAAACAGGGCAAAACAACTTTTGATCTGGGCCTAAAGCAACATTGTATCCCAAACAACTGTTCTCAAAGATAACAAGAAATCAGACGTTATGACTACCATATTGAAGATTAAAAACATTCTTTAGAATTAGCATCACTATGTTAGCTTATCTGCATTCATTCTAAAAATGCCTCCAATCTATTGATGTAATTGTTTACATTCCCTCTTTCATAAATACCCCTTACCTTCAGAACACTGTACGGGTTTCTGTGAGAATCAGTGCTTCCCTGATAGCTATTTGTTTGGATTTCACCCCAAAGTCACACTGGCTGTAGTCCAGTCACTTGAAGGAACAGAATGACAAGCAGCAACTAGGCTACTTCTGTTTCGTTCTCACACAAGCTAAATTAAATTATTCTGACACTTGTTCAAATGGTAAGGAAGACTTTATTCAAGACTATTGCAATAAGGGCAAGAGATTGAGCCCCACTCTAAATACAAAAAAAGATGGCTTGGGGTTGACAGCCAATGATCACATTGGGGGTTCAGTGGGTAGAAAATCACTGAGAGGAGAATCCATGTGGGGCTTCTCATTAAACTGACTCAACAAGACTCTTGCTGAACCCAGTGAGGATGATTAGACATCAAAGTAGGGGATGAGATATTTGATTAGATGTCAAAAGTGGGGGAATCTGGCTAAACTGACTTACAGAGTTCTTTGAAAATATTGTCTTCTGCAGGCCAAGGATGAGGAGCCTGTCTACTGTTTGGTCAAGGAAAGAGTCTTTGTGAACCAGCAGATTTAAATTTGAGCAGCCAGTTGCATGTGTGAGTGTGTGTGTGTGTGTGTGGGTGGGTGCGTGCTCACGATTGCATGCATATATTTTTTTAATATTTTTTATTTTTCAGTTATAGTTGGCATGTAATATTATTAGTTTCGGGTATACAATGTAGTGATTAGACATTTATATAACTTACAAAGTAATTACCCCCAATGAATTTAGTAATCTACTGACACCGAACATAGTTATTACAATATTGTTGAATATATCCCTTATGCTTTACATTCCCATGACTATTTTGTAACTACTAATTTTTATTTCTTAATCCCTTCTCTTTTTTCACCTGCCTCCACACCCCCCTCCCATCTGGCAACCATCAAAATATTCCCTGTATCTATGAATTAGTTTCTGTTTTGTTTGTTTATTTTGTTCTTTAAATTCCACATGTCAGTGAAATATTTGACATTTGGTTTTTACTGTCTAACTTCATTTAGCACAACACTCTCTAGGGACATCCATGTTGTTGCAGATGACAATATTTCATTTTTTTTTTTTTTATGGCTGAGTAATAGTCTATTGTATATATGCACCATCTTTTCTTTATCTATTTTTCCATTGATAGAAGCCCAGTTTGCCTCCATATCTTGGTTATCGTAAATAAAGCTGCGATGAACATGTGGATGTCTCTTTGAAGTCATGTTTTGGGTTTGTTCAGCTAAATATCCAAAAGTGGAATTAGTGGGTACTTTTTTATCCATTGTTATAGCCTTAGTTCTAAAGTCTATTGTTTGGTATAAGTATTGCTACCTAGATTTTTTATTTGTTTGTTTCCACTTTAATAAAATATCTTTTTCCATACCTTTACTTTCAGACTCTATGTGTCTTTTAATCTGAAGTGAGCCTCTTGTAAGCAGCATGTGTAATGGTCTTGTTTTCTTATACAGTCAGCCACCCTATCTTTTGATTGGAGCATTTAATTCTTTTTCATTTGAAGTAATTGTTGATAGATATGTAGTTATTGCCATTTCATTATTCATATTTTTGATACATGACTTTTTTCTTTTTCTTAAAGAAATCCGTCTAACATTTCCTGTAATATTGGTTTGGTGATGATGAACTCCTTTAGCTTTTTCTTGTCTGGGAAACTCTTTATCTGTCCTTTGATTATAAATGATAACTTTGCTGGGTAGAGTAATCTTGGTTGTAGGAACTTCCTTTTCATCGCTTTGAACATTTTGTGCCAATCCCTCTGGCCTGCAAAGTTTCTGTTGAGAAATTAGTTGACAGTCTTATGAGAGCTCCATTGTAGGTAACTAACTGCTTTTCTATTGATGCTTTTGAGATTCTTTGTCTTTAATCTTTGGCATTTTAAGTACGGTGTGTCTTGGTGTGGGTCTATTTGGGTTCATCTTGTTTGGGACTCTCTGAAATTCCTGCTTGTGTGTCTATTTCCTTCACCAAATTAGGGAAGTTTTCCATTATGATTTCTTCAAATAGGTTTTCAATCCCTTGCTCTCTCTCTTCTCCTTCTGGTACCCCTATGATGCAATGTTAGTATGCTTGATGTTGTCCCAGAGAGTCCTTAAACTATCACCTTTTTTGCGGGGGGAGGTCCTTTTTCCTTGTTGCTGTTCCAATTGGATGTTTTCTGCAACCTTATCTTCTAAATTGCTAATTTGATCCTTTGCTTCATCTAATCTATCGATTTCCTCTAATGTATTCTTCATTTCTGAATGGTTCTTTTTTATGTTTTGTATCTTTATTTTTATGTTTTCTGTGTCTTTCTTATCTCTTTTCTATCTCTTTGTTAAAGTTCTCACTGAGTTCCCCTAAGTTCATTGAGCATCCTTACAACCAGTGTTTTGAACTCTGCATCTGATAGATTGCTTGTCTCCATTTAGTTTAGTTCTTTTTCTGGAGTTTTGTTCTGTTCTTTCATTTGAGACATATTTCTTTGTCTCCCCTTTTTGACTGCCTTCCTATGTTTGTTTCTATGTATTAGGTAACGCTCTTATGTCTCCCAGTCTTAGTAGAGTGGCCTTATTAGATAGGGCTCTTATGTTTTCTGGTCTTAGTAGAGTGGCCTTGTATAATGGCCTAGTGGCACAGCCTTCTCTGGTCATTTGAGCTTGGTGCTCTATGTTTGTCTCTTGTATGGGTTGTGTGTGCCCTCTTGCTGTAGTTGAGCTTTGGTTGCTGTTGACACATATGTGGGAAGAATTGACCCTCAGGATGTCTAGTTGTGAGGATTGGCTAGCAAGAGGCCAACCCTATGGAGCAGCATTCACTTTAGCAGGGCTCTAGTGCCTCCCCAGTCTGCCTGTCAGGTGTCCTCCTCAGATGAAGTTCTGGGTGGTGCTCCAGGTCTGGTTGAAGCCAGTTACTTGGGTGTGCTATCTGCACTGGGCCTGGAGGTGCATCAAGAGGCGAAGCCATGAACTGAGGATGGCTGCCACTAGTGCTGAGCTTGGGGCTGCTCAGCAAGAGATATGGGCATACTGGGGCCAGATGCTGCTTGTTTGAGTTTTGCAAATCTTTGAGAGATTTTAGAAACGTCTGAAGCATGGGCCAAGACAAATCATTTGTATGGGAAATCCACTGGAAAAGGCTTTGGTGGACTGGAAAGTTGGGTGGGGCAGAGTCTCAGGACATCACCAGGGCAGGGCAGCCAGTGTTAGCCAGGTTGATGGAGACTCAGTTATGGTGGCTGCTATGTCTGCATGTTGGGAGTAGGCAGAGCTCAGCAAAGGAACAATGAATTCTGCCAGCACTTCTGTCTGGGAGAAAGCTGCCTCTCAGGCCTTAGCCTGAAGCCAGACAACTCAGTTTCTTCTTGTATGTTCCTGGCACCTTTCACGCTGCTGCCCTAGTGCTGGAGCTCAGAGCCAGTGAGTTGACCAGCAAGTAAGTTCATGTGCTGGTGAAGGAATGTCTGTGACTCCAGCTGCTTTCTGTCTCATCCAGCCTCAATCTCCACTGTTTTTCATAGCCAGAGGTTGTTGTGACTTCTATTCCTGGCACTGGATCCTGGTCTGGGGTTCCTGGTGTGGAGCTTGGACCCCTCGCTCCTCTGGGGGGACCTCAGTAGCCAAGATATTCCTCCCAATTCCCAACTGCCACTTGCAGTTGTGGGACCAGCCAGTTTTGTGTCTCCGCCCCTCCTACCGGTCTCAAAGAGGCCTCTTCTGTATGTCCCCAGTTGTAGGACTTTTGTTCAGCCAGACCTCAAATGACTCCCAGTGATTATTGTTCTGCAGTTTAGTTGTAATTTTGATTTTGTCATGAGAGAAGGCGAGCACAGTGTCTATCTTCTATGCCATCTTGACTCCCATACATATATGTTTACTTATGGAAATAGAAGAGGCAAAAGTGTATTTTCAGGTGAGACAAGTCGCTTCTCCAGCAGTGTGGGAATCTGTCCATTCCTCTGTCCAGAGATATGAACCATCAAAAGTTTTGCTCCGTCCATTTTGTTGGAAGTACAACTATAATCTGCTCCAAGGGACAAACCAGCCAGGGAAATTTAAAAGAAGTGAAACAGCCTGAGTCATCTGCACAATGTTTGGGTGATCTGCATACTAAGCCCTAAGAGTGAGAACTCTCTAGTCCTCAAACAGGCTCCAAGAAAATGCTTAGGATTTATCCCCACTATTGAGGAGACTTGTCTGGGACTGGAGGTGAAAAAGCAAACACTCCCAGGGCCCCAAGGAAACAGAGGATGGGGAGAGCTGGGGCACAGCATAGGGAGAAGAAAGAAGGAAAGGGGAGAATGTTAAGTCAGAGAAGCTTTTCTCTTTTCTCTCTCCTTCCACACCTGATCATAGTAGAATTTGTTTTGCTGTTTTGTTTAATCCCAGTACTTTTCCAGTGCCTCGCTGACCACTGGCATATAGATGCTCCAAAAGATTTAGCGAATGAACAAACCCCACTCTTCCTCTCAGAATGTGGAGGAAGACACCACTTTGTGGCTCCATGAGCTTCTTGTTGGCATGGCAATGCAAATTAGAGTGACAAGACACAGATTAAGAGACAGTTTATTAATGTGTGCAGAGCACATAGACAGGGGAAACTCAGTGATGAATGACTCAAAAGGATGATTAGAATTTGGGCTTGTGTAGCATCTTAATGCAGGGGTTCAAAACGAGTCATTCCAAGATGCGCTTCTGTAGTAGGTACATTATTTTGAGCTAAAGGCAATGAGACCCTCTGGGCTCAAGAGATACTTCTGCTACCCCCTTAACTACTTAGAAGAATCTAAATTGGGAGCCTTGCCCATAATAAGAGTTGTTACCAGAAATAGTGTGAAAGGAACCAAAATTTTGCCATCCTGTGGCTGCTTTTTGGGATATTAACTTTAAGTTGTTTATTAAGAAACAAGCCTCAAAAAGAAGCTTTGGCCCTTCCCTTCCTTTCCTGTCTAAGAGCTTCAGACAGAGAAACCTGCTTTGGGAAGTAAATCTTAGAATGCTGCCTTAGCTTAATTTGAACTAACTATAGTAAATAAGAAGACATCATGCAGGTGCATTATAGCTAGATATCCTCTGTATCCTATTGTTTCTGAGTTGCCCAGCAAGAATTTGCCTGCCATGTATGTTCCACCCTTCCTCATGTACCTATAAATTGCCCATCTCACTTCCGAAATCTAAAACCCATTCCCCCTTTTTCCTTTATTCGAAAATGTCGTATATACACAGTGTTGCCTTACTGCAGTAGAATTTTTACTCATGTGAATTCTCCATATGCATGTATTAAACATTTTAATTTTCCCTGTTAATCTGTCTCTGTTAATTTGATTATTAGCCCAGTTAGAAGAACTTAAAAACTGGGAGAAAAAGTATTAACTATTTTTTAGCCCCCACAAATTTTTTATGACCTATCTATACATCAGGGCAAACTACTGATTATAGAGTATCTGTTCTTCTGATCATTCTGCAGTGACCTTCCTCCCCTCTGAAGACTTGAGCCCCCATTCTTAGCTCAAGATGTCATATATACCTCATTTACCTTTCTGGCTCTGAATCTCGCCAGTATGTAGGGTCTCTGACTCATGTATGTCAGGTTCTTATGTGCAAGAAATTAAATTTGATTTTCTCAGTCTCAGTTAATCAGTGTTTTGTCTTTTTAATTATTCCACCAGCCAAAAGAACCAGAGAAGGGAAGGGAAAATTTATTCTCCTCACATTAACAAACAACTATAAATCCATCGAGAAGTGACAACTCTCAGGAAAGGGTGTTCAGGCTTTAGAGATGGCACGCTTGGGAAGGTGAATATGTAGGGGAACTCATGGAAGTCAAGGGTTGTTTTAGTAGGTTTGTTATGTAGATTCTTCTCCTGCCATCTCTAGGCTGGTAGGAGTCTAGAGCCTTCTCTCATGATTAACAGTCCAGATCATACTCTTCCTGGTACACTTTATAAGTGGGGATTTACATCCTCCTCTTAGGCAGATGGAGGAGGGCAGAGAGCTTTGTTTGGTATCTGCTACTTCCCAATTTCTTTCAGCTCAAAATAATCCATATGCTAAAGTGGCATATTTTGGGATGGATTTCTGATCCCCTACAGTCCTTAATAATCCCAAATTTTGAATGGTGGCCAACTCTACACTGCCCTGGTTTCAGGACAATTGTGGTAAACTGAAATTTATATTCCAGTAGCCTAGCAGAGTTTAGATTTCTAGCTCTGTGACTTCCACCTGGGGAGCCATGGACAAGCCCCTCAGTCTCTCTGGGCCTCAATTTACTTATTATTCAGTGGAGATAATAATTCTAAGTGCCTCCTAAAGCTGTTGTAAAAACAAAATTAATTAGCATGTGTAAAATACTTAGCACATTACCCTACACATAGTAAGCACTCTATAAATGTCACCTATTATTATTTAGCCACACACACGCACAAAAAGAGTATAGCAATAATTTGTAGTCATAGGTCCTTGTGAACTCTCGGGTGAATAAACTTCTTTATGGATTATATATGCATAAGAAAATTTCATTCTTGCTGAAAGAAGCACCAACATTTATTTAGTCCCAGACAGAAAACCACGAGTGAAGAAAATTTCAAACTAATGTAATTTACAAGGATGGGTGAGGAGAAAAAAAGAATTTAGAAAATATCATGGTAGGCCCTATTTCATTTAAAACAAAAAATTACAAGATAGGAAGGCAGTTGCTGATTAGGCTAATAATATCAGGAGGTTATTTTGTTAAAATTTTATCTTTCATTGCCTGATGGAATTTTTTAAAAATCTATTATCAATTTAAGAAATATATTACTATTGTATAATGCTTTAAATTTTTTAATTAAAAATGTTTTAATTACAGTTGACATATAACATTATATTAATTTCAGGTGTACAATATAGTGATTAGATGTAGTGATTAACTTACTAGGTGACCACCCCTATAAGTCTAGTACACACCTGACATCATGTAGTTATTACAGTATTAGTGACTATATTCTCTATGATGTACTTTACATCCCTGTGACTGTTTTTATAAGGACATCACTTAATATCTAAGGGGCACCCTATCAGTTGTACTCCTCTGTACACTGGAGTTCGGAACACCTTGAGAAATAGGACCAAAAAAAGTAAGTCATAGCACACACACCCCCAGCTCCATAACACTTACCTTCTCTACTTCCACATACATTAGGTGTAAGGAGTAGTTTCTAAACTAATTTTATAAAAATTGCTATTTTCCAGATAATGAAATATCTCTCAACACTAAAAAGAAATAAGCTATGAAGCTATGAAAATACATGGAGGAAACTTAACTGCATATTACTGAATGAAAGAAGCCAGTCTGGAAAAGCTATATACTTTATGACTCCAACTATATGACATTCTGGAAAAGACAAAAGTATGGAGACAATGAAAAGCTCAGTGGATGCCAGGACTTAAGGGGAAGGGAAGAATAAATAGGTGAAGCACAAGAGATATTTTAAGGCAGGGAAACTACTCTGTATGATACTATAAAGGTGGATACATGTCATTATACATTTATCCAAACCCCTAGAATGTACAATACCAAGAGCGACCCTAATATAAACTGGACTCTAGGAGATGATGACATGTCAGTGTAGGTTCATCAGTTTAAGAAATGCACCACAATCATGGGATGTTGATAATGGAGGAGGCTTGGTATGTGTGGGGGCAGGGGGTATATTGGGAATCGTTATACTTTCTTTCAATTTTTCTGTGAACCTGAAACTACTCTAAAAAATAAAGTCTACTTTCTAAAATGTATTAAAAATGTAGGAAGATAACTTTACAGCAAAGACAACTGTTCAAAGTTCTAATGAAACCACTTCTTTACAATAAAATATTCAGTTAAATAACATAAAAAATAGCTAGGGCTAGCGATAGTGTCGACAAAATTAATTTTTGTCAAATGTATTTATTTGAAAGTTAGTGTGAAAGTGGAATAAATGTGCATTGACAAGAGGAACTACTTTTATATGCAGTTCCCTAGATAAAATAGAAAAGATATGTGGAGAAATCAGTGTTTCCTTGGGAAATTTAACAAAAAAGAAAGAAAATGATGTTGCAGATCATTTATAATTGCCATCAGCATTGTCTTTTATTTGATACTTTGCATGGGTCCCTCATCCATGCATCAGAGCCACCCTCTGAAACTAGAAACTAGATTAGTTTGTGTTTAATTGTCATCTTACTTGGTTCAGGCATCAGGCTGGTGCAGAGCAGGGACTCTGGGCTCACTAAGGCCAAATGGCCCTCTGGGCGTCCACCTTAAGTACACGTGACTTGTGATCATTGATTATCCAGACTTAAAGAGATGAGAAAATGATGAGCATACTGAAACCTTTCCTTTAAGTCTCCCACTACTATGTGGGTTGCTCCAGATTTTCCTGCAGCTCTGAGATGCAGAACTGGTGCTTATTGAATGGGTGAATTAGAGCAGGAAAGAGGTCCAATATGAAAAAAGTTGTGCCATTTAACTGTGGCAAGAGATTTTTCTTAACGATAGACCACCTTTCCCGGGCAGCACTTAAGAGTTTCTTTCTTATCAACATCTTCCATAAGACAAGAGAAAATGATTTTTTTTGTCTTGTAAAAAGGCCAAGTGCCTGACCACTGCCACTGACCACGACTTCCTCACAAGGGAAAGCCTTTTGCTTAGAATGCTCCAAAGCAGCCGGTAGGACAAGAAGTCCCACCAGAACACCAGAAACTAGTGAAAACATCCCCATCTGAAACACCAACCATGGCTGCACTGACGCCACTCCAGGCACAGTTAAGAGTTTGGAGTCTGTCGGCCAGCATCCTGGGGTCCTTTCTCAGGGCAGTCATGGTCTGAGGCCAGCCAATGGGCCGCTGGTTCTGATACAGGCCATCATTTACAAAATTCTTCATCTTTTTAGTAAACCTAATTAAGTCTTTTCTTTCCTCCTTTCTTCGGAGAAAGACCCTCTCCCTTAGACTTAGATAATTACTTTGAAACTGTGACTCAGGTCTTCTGGGTACTGATAAGGATTAGTGAAACTCAGCATTC
>NW_011888986.1:2170881-2180499 GCF_000151845.1 Pteropus vampyrus | reverse complement strand
AGGCTAAAAGTAACTCATACAAGGAAACAAGCAGAAAATTGGGTACTAGTTTCAGCCAGTCACTCATACCTGTGCAATGAAGACTTTAACAACCTTCGACTCACCTGAGCCTCATTATACCATCATTATAATATGATACAAATGTCCAAAATTTCATTAATATCATTATAACTGTTGCAAGAAGCGACACCCGATGGAGGAAACTGGACTCTCAGACAACTGTTAGAGGAAGGAGAATTTATTGCCAGCGGAGAGCATGAAGCTTAACAGCATCGAGCACTAGCTCTCCTTCATTAGATTTCTTACAGCTTATATACCCTTATAATATCCATGCAAGGGGCGAGTGATTCCCTTGTCTGAGGTTCTACGTGCACCTCCTAACTCGGGATGGAAGGGGAAGTTTCCAGTGAGGGCTGGAAAGGAGAAAGAATTCCTGGACCACCAGTCCTATCTATTTACAATAGTTTCTCTTATAGGTGTGACAAGAGTTTCCAGAAGGTCATTCAGAGATCTATAGGTTGTGGTTAATCTATAACCGGCTGAGTTGGTTGTGGTTAATCTATAACTGGCTGAGTCAGTCATTACTATAAACCCTTCCCTTTGCATTTCTCAGATGCCTCCTCTCTTATAACCAACTGAATTCTGGGAATGAACATGTGCAAAAAGCAAATGATGAGCCACTGAATCCTGTCAATCTTAGTTGTCAATCAAGAAAGCCCTACTCCTCTAAGTAACCAACCTCCCACAGCAAATAGGGATAAAAACCCCAAAGACTTTGTTACTGCGCCTTTGAGCTTTTGAGCTGCTCTTCTCTTGCTCAGGCCTGCTTCCATGTCTGGAAGTGTACTGTTGCTTTACTTTCCCTTCTAATAAAGCTATTCTTTTCTGCTGTATTTCGACGTCTTGCTCAATTCTTTGTTTGAGACATCAAGAGCCTGGACAATGCACCGAGAGGGGAACCCCACTCTCTGGTAACAGTTCCTTGTGGGCCCAATCCTAGGCCGCTTTGTGAGCCCTCATATACATAGTTCCTGCTGCTGCACCAGACTTCAGAACTCTTACCGAGGGGTTCTAGTCCTTCCAGGACAGTGATGCCTTGTGCCAACTAGGTGATTCAGTTGGAAAGTTGGAAAATTCCGGTGTGGCCCCTTGTCTTGGTGGAAGGTGGTGGGTGAGTCTCTATTACAGCAAATGCAGGAATTACAGGGCAGCTCCAAGTATGTGAGTTAGCAGGCAAAAGGAGAGGGCTTCCCCGTTGGGATAAGGCAAATGTGAATCGAAAAGAGCCTTCCTTGTCCCCAGTGAAAATGAGAGAAGAGACTTCTTCCTTTCCCTTTCTTCTCAGAATTTATTTGTCTGTCCTTTTCAAATGTATGTAGGTCTTTAATGGCCAAGGACTGCCTCTTGCCAGTCTTAAAAGAATACTTCCTGAAAGCCTGGGTGTGAGCCTCTTTGAAATGTCAAAGCAGAGAAGCCCCATCCTCCAATGCCCTGGGAGGAGGTGGGCTGGCCTTGTCACCTGACTCCAAATGTCAAAGCTTGCCTAAAATGATAGGTTGTATGCACTGGGCACCAAAGATTAAGATTGTTTTCAGCCTTTGCAATTCTTTTAGTGGGCTGTCTGTGACGTGCATCACACTCTGGTTCAATGCTACATATTTGGTGATACCATTTTCTTCTACCTTTCTGGAGTGGTTTTCTGGGTTAGGGAGAGGGTTGTTTTTTTTTTTTCCTCCTCTTTAATTCCCCCTCCCCCTACTTCCACCCCTGACCTATGGATGTTGCCATTTTCCCCTTAAGAACTGAATCTCTGAAGGCGGGGCATCTCCTCCCACAGGCTCAGGGCATGAAGGGGTGCGGGGCAGGGGGCTAGTGCCCCCAGGGGGTATGGTCTGTGGCTCCACCTGGAGCGTGAACCCAGGACCTTCTGTGTGTAAAGCAGATGTGCTAACCACTACACTATGAAGTCACCCCTAGGGAGAGGATTTTGTTTGCAATTATTTTTGCCCCACAGTGGCAGAGAACAACCTGCAGTGCACCTGCCCCAGAGTACCTGCAAGTGGATGCAGATTCTCAGCCCCATCACAGCGGTGCTCCTCTCCCAGGGGTGCTCTGGAAAAGACCAAGGTCCAGAGGGAGCCCAGCCAATTACCATCAATCAGATTCTCTGAGGTAGGGCTAGAAAATCAACATGTTTTTAAAAAAAATTCCCATTAGATTCCAGTGTGCAGGCACAGCTGAGATTTGCAGCTCTGGGACACCAAGCAAACCTACTCTCACAGGAAGTGGAGCCTCAGCAGAGCTATAAAGGAGTTGAAAATGGCCCAGTTCCTTATGAGGAGATGGCACATCTCTTCCTGCTCTGGGTCTCTCAGGCTTCTCTGTCTCCTCGTCCTTTCCAAGCCTGGATCTCTAGCTTTTTCTCCAATTTTGGGAACAATAGGTTGCTATTAATTTTGTTTCACTTAACTTAGCTCACAATGAAAAAACCTAATATAGCTATCCTAGGTAAGTGCAGGGGAGGAAGAGTTGTCTTCAACCCTTGTAGAGTCCTTGGTTGGTCTGAAAATTAAACTGACAAAGACAGAATAACAGGAGAAAAGCATATAAATTTATTTAATATAAATATTACATGACATGTGAGCCTTCATAAAGAGATGAAAACTCAAGGAAACCATTAAACCTGAGTGTCTTTACGCTAGGTTTGGTGAAGAGTGAAAGGTCAAGGAGGAATAACAGGACAAGGGTAAGAAGTCAGTGTAGTGAACTGGGGGCAAGTCTTGAATCTTCTCAGCGTTCCTCCATCTTGGAGATAAGGAAATTCCTTTCCTCCAGATACAGGGAGGGCACCTGTTACCAGAGAGTCTTATGTCCTGCTCCAGGAGAAAGCGGAGGTATGAGAATTCTTTCAACACCTGTTATTTCTCAAATTGCCTCAAACTAAAATATTCAGTATGCCAAAGTATGAAGATGTCCTGAACTCTAGCAAAAGGAATCACTACTTTAAGCTTTATACTGAAAAACCTAACGGTGAGTTAGATTTTTTCTAACACCTGAAAGATTAGAAAATTCAATTCTGAATTTCTTAAGACCATGGCCCTGTTAAAGAAAAAATTATTCTGGCATTTGTTAAAACAATAAGGAAAACTTTATTCAGTACTATGGCAATAGGTGTCAAGACTATTACAATAGATGTAAGAAATGGGGTCCAACTCCGAATGCAGGAAAGCTGGCTGTAAGTTTATAGACAACAAGCAGAGTGGGAGGCAGTGTATGGAGAATCACTGAGAGGAGACATCCAGAGTGGGGAATTCATGCCAAACTTACTTAACAGTGTTAGGCAGCTAGCTAGTCAGACAGAAGCAACAGGGGAACATAAAACAGAGGCCCAGCCCAAAGAATACCCCAAAGGTAGTAGAATTCTGGGTAAACACATGCACACTAGGCCAAAAGTTATATAGCAGCCAGGTGTCAATCAAAATGACCTCACTAGCTAATAACCTAAGAACACCTTTGGAACCACCTATCACGGCCCAAGTATAATTCAGACATTCTCACTTCTGGGTTGTTGTCGTAGCACTCTGTTACAGCTCTCATCACTGAAGACATGTGCCTTCTTGGAGCATGCTTTGTGTTTCTAAAATATTCTTTTAGTAAATCTTTTCTAAATTGCATTCACCTGTGACTCTTCACTGCGTCAATGAGGAAGAACTGAGGAAACATGCTAATTACATTAATGTGCCATTATCCCCACCACCACCAACACCATTGGGGCAACACCAAAGTTCAAATTGCCCCCAACAGTAACAACAGGATTCTTGCTGAAGGCAGGCTGGGTGGTCAGACACCAAGAATACACAGTCAGCAGACATTGAAGGAATTAGGATGTGTCACCCCGAAATATGGCAGTTTAGTATATTGATAATTTTGACCTGAAGGCACTTGAAAAATAACAAATGCAGGGACTTTCTTTGAACTTCCCTGATTTGCCTAAAGACAGATCTTCCAGAAGGAACTCTTATGGTACTAAATCTCCTCTCTAGAATTTATATTCAAAAGGAGAGGATGCTAAAAGTCACTACCACACCTAGACAGATTTTGTCCGCCCCCCCCACCCACCTCATGCCCCATCTATTCTAAGGACCAGTCATCTTTCCTAAAAATCATTGACTTACTCCTAAGAGGCTCACATCCACTGTCCTTTCTCCTTATTAAGATGGTATATAAGATCTCACTGCATTTTGGGATATTCACTTTTTTTAATATTATGCCTCCGTGCACAAAATATTAAAAATAAATAAAATTTGATGCCTTTTCTCCTGCTAATCTGCCTGTTGTCAGTGTATTTCATAGACCTAGTCATGGAACATTGGAAGGTGAAGGAAAAGTCTTTCCTCCCCTACAATATCAAGGTTGGAAAAATTTTCCCTCAACTGACTCAGCAGGTTTTGGCTACAGTTGGACTAGGCAGGCCAAGAGTAAAGGCCCAAAGGTAAGGCCTAGTTGAAAAAGAGAGTATAAATAGTCTGGTTTCAACCTCTGTTTCTGCCACTTCATGCTTCAGCAACACACGTATACACACTCCATGCCTTTGACCATGTAACTCTCTATGCTTGAAATATTTGTTCATATTTTTGGTCTATAACCCACATTCAACACTTAAGTCAGCTTGGACAAAGTCCTTGAAAAAACAACTAGCAAATGTGACATGAAAACATCTAAAGAGCCCTGAATCTGTGAAGAAATTTAATTCAGAATCAAAAATCTTTTTATAGAAAGGCCCAGGCCTTGAGAGCTTTACTGGTGAACTCTATCAAACATTTAGGGAAGAAATAATATCAGTACTACACAAGGTCTTTCAGAAAATAAAGGAGAAAAAAATACTTCACAACTTTTTTTTGAGGTCTGTGTGACCCTAATACCAAAACTTGACTGAGACACTGCAACTAAAGAAAATTACAAATAGATACAAAAATCCTTAACAAAAAAAGATTCGCAAATCTACTCTAGTAGTATATAAAGAATTGGGTTTTATCATTGCCAACTGGGGCTTATCCTAGAAATATAAAAATGGTTTAACACACAAAAATCAATTAATGTAATTCTCTACATTACACTGAAAAAAGAAATCATATGATCATTTCAATTAATACAGAAAAGAACATTTGCTAGACTTCAACACTCATTCATGATAAAAATCTCAACAAACTAAGAATAGAAGGGAATATCTTCAACTTGATAAAGAGCTTCTGCAAAAAACCTGGAATTAACAGAGCAACAAAAACCCAGCTCAGATAATACTAGCATCTGGAACTCAATGCCTCCACTTGGCTCTCATGACACTCTATATCTATATCTAACTCAGCATTTATTGTTGTATAGTGACAATATATGTTTCTATATATTAGACATGGTTCTAGTTTCAGGCAACTTATGCTTTAACATCTGCCCTACAGTTATATGCTGGACACTCTTTGTTTTAGATAGCCAGATGTTATACATGAATGACCTGGCCTTGGTCTCCTGCTTCCCTAATCACTTCCCGATCCCCTCAGGAGAAATCCTCCTCCTGTGAGCATGTTTTTTTTTTTTCTCTCACTACTCAGGGTTTATTACTGATATATATCTTTCCAGACTCCTTTCTAAGCTATTTACAAATAAAACTGGGATTATGCTGCTTTTACTTTTTGCCTTTAAAAATTTTTGTTTCATTTTTCATAAGCTAACTTTATTGGGATATAATTTACATGTAATAAAGTACTCCCATTTTTAGTGTACAGTATGATAAGATTTGACAATCGTATATATTTAAGTAACTACTACTGCACTCAAGATATAGAAATTTCCATCATCCCCCAAATTCCCCTGTGTTCTTTTTTTAAAAGAAAAAAATTTATTTAAATTAGTTTCAAGTATACAGTACATTGGTTAGACATCTATATAGTTCATAAAACAATTCCTCTAATTGCTCCCTCCCTCCGCTGATTCTCCACCTAGCCAATGTAGTAATGCTAACTGCATTCCCTATGCCATGCTCCCCATCCCTGTGACTATCCATCAGCTACTAATTTGTACTTCTTTAACACTTCACCCAATTCTCCCAGCCCCCCAAAACTCCCTCCCCTCTGTTCATCACCAAATTGTCCACTCTATTTGTGAGTCTGTTTTTGATTAGTTTGTTCTTTTTGTTCCTTAGATTCCCCACATAAGTGAAATCATATGGTATTTATCTTTGTCTGACTTATTCCACTCAGCATAACCTCTAGGTCCATCCATATTGTTGCAAATGGTAGGATTTCATTTATTTTAATGGCTGAGCAATATTCCATTGTATATATGAATCATAATTTCTTTATCCAACCATCTGTTGATGGGCACTTAGGTTGCTTCCATATCTTAGCTATTGTAAATTGTGCTGCCATGAATATTGCAGCGCATAAATCTTTACGATTTATTGTTTTGGTGTTCTTTGAATAAATACCTAAAAGTGCAATTGCTGAGTCAAAATGTATATCCATTCTTAATTTTTTGAGAAACCGCCAGACTGTTTTCCATAGCGGCTGTATCAATTTGCAATCCCACCAACAATGTATGAGGGTTCCCTTTTCTCTGCATCCTTGCCAACACTTGCTGTTTTTTGATTGATGATAGCCATTCTGATAGGTGTAAGGTGATATCTCATTGTGGTTTTAATTTGCATTTCTCTGATGATTAGTGACCTTGAGCATCTATTCATATGTCTATTAGCCATCTGTATTTCCTCTTTGGAGAAGTATCTGTTCAGATCTTCTGCCCATTTTTTAATTAGATTGTTTGTGTGTTGTTTTGTTGTTATTGAGTTGTATAAGTTCTTTATATATTTTGATATTAACTCCTTATCAGATGTATCATTAGCAAATATCTTCTCCCAAACAGTTGATTATCTTTTTGTTTTGTTGATGGTTTCCTTGTGCTGTACAAAAACTGATATAGTCCCATTTGTTTATTATTTCTTTTGTTTCCCTTGCCTGAGGAGATATATCTGAAAAGAAATTCCTATTAGGAATATCAGAGTTTACTGCCTATGTTTTCTTCTAGAAGTTTTATGGTTTCGGGTCTTACATTGAAGTCTTTAATCCATTTTAAGTCTATTCTTGTGTAAGAAGACGGTCCAGCTTTTTTTTTTTTTTTGCATGTATCTGCCCAATTTTCCCAACATCATTTATTGAAGAGACTGTCTTTACTCCACTGTATTTTCTTATCTCCTTTGTCATACATTAGGTGAGCATATAGGTGTGGATTTATTCCTGGGCTCTCTATTCTGTTCCATTGATCAATGTATTTGGGTTTATGCGAGTACCATGCTGTTTTGATTACTGTAGGCTTATAGTATAGTTTGATATCAGGTAGTTTGATACTTCGAACTTTGTTATTCTTTCTCAAGATTGCTGTGGCTATTTGGGTTTTTTATGGCTCCATATAAATTTTAGGATTATTTTTTCTAGCTCTCTGAAAAATGCCATTGGTACTTTGATCCCTATCGCATTAAATCTATAGTTCACTTTGGGTAGTATGGCTATTTTAACAATGTTGATTCTTCCTACCCATGAACACAGTATATGCTTCCATTTATTTGTATCTTTTCAATTTCTTTATTCAATGACTTATAATTTTCTGAAAATAGATTTTCTACCTTCTTGGTTAATTTGATTCCCAGGTATTTTATACTTTTGACGCAATTGTAAATGGGATTGTTTTCTTAATTTCTCTTTCTGAAAGTTCATCATTGGTGTATAAAAATGCCACTGACTTCTGAATACTTATTTTGTAACCTGCTACTTTACTGAATTCATTCATCTGTGAGCATGCTTTTAAATACAGCCCAACTGACCCAGAGCCCACACCTCAACCACTTCCTGTACCAGGCTCTCACACTCAGGCCATCATTTCCCTAGTGGCCCTAATCACCTCAGGGCCAGAAAATCAGGGATAGCCTCTGTGCCCCAGAGCCTGGCAACATTCTTTAAACCAATCAATACTAAATTTGCTCACCCTACCTAGCTCATTTCTTCTTGCAGAAACCACAATAAAGGTTTTTGCTTAGAGTTTTTCTTTCCCTCTGCTTCTTGACTGCTTCCTGGCGCTTCCCCGTGTAGCTCTCATTATAAGGCACATCCCCTCTTCTTAGGAACTGTGATTAATAAATTATCTTTTTAATAGCAATCACCTCCTGATCTGTTGACCTTAATATACCCTGAATTTGCTCTAATATACTATATTTTAAAACATTATTTAACTGTCTCTATGACTAAACTGCAAAAATAGTTGGGATAAGAGACTTGTATAGTGTCAATACCCGGCATAGTGCCTGACCCAGAGATGTTACTCGAATGTAATTAAACTAAACACAAAGACATATATTTATTGGAAATAACATAATAACAAAAAGAAAAAAAAAGTTAAGTAAATTTTGACTAGTGTTGGTTGATTAGGAGGCAAGAACAAAACCCAGGAAACTCGCCACTGAGTCATTCCTTGGATCCTCAGGCTCCTTACCAGTCAGCCTTCTCTCTGACTTTCAGAGTCTTATGATGTTCATTTCAAGCATAATATCCAAAAGTTTTAGTTGTACTTAGCAGGAGAAATAGGGAAACTACCACAACTCACCTATTATGAAATAGGTAATTTGAATAGCCACATAACTATTAAAGAAACTGAATTCATAATTTTAAAACTCTCAAAAAAAGAAATATTTAGGGCCAGATAAGTTTCATTGGAGACTTTCACCAAATGTGTGAGGAATTAGCACCAAATGTACTCATCTCTTCCAGAAAATGGTAGAAGGAACACTTCCCAACTCATTTGATGAAGTTACTATTACCCTAATACCAAAAGCAGACAAAAAACAAAAACAAAACCCCCAAAATGATAGACCAATATTTCTCTTGAGTATAAGTGCAAAAATTCTTAACAAAATATTAGCAAACAGAATTCAACAATATATTGAAGAATTATACACAATGACCTGGTAGAGTTCATTTCAGGGATGCAAGACTGGTTCAATATTTAAAAAGCAATCAATGTAATCTACCTTATTAACAGCTTAAAGAGAAAAAAAACCACATAATCATGTCAACTGATGCAGAAAAAGCTTTTAACAAAATTTAACACCCATTAATGATAAAAAAACTCGCAGAAAAATAAGACTAGAAAAAACTTCTTCAAACTGCTAAAGACCATTTTGATAAAAATCTACAGCTGTTATTATACTTAATAATGAAAGGCTTAATGTTTTCCCTTTAACGTTCATCGGAAACAAGGAAAGGATGTCTGCTCTCACCTCTTTGCAGTATAATGTGGGAGGTTCTATGCAGTGCATAAGGCAAGAAAAGAAAAGAAAAGTCATACAGATAATACAGATCAGAAAGGGAGAAGTAAAATCGTCTTCATTTGCAAATGGCATGATTTTCTTTTCTGTAGAAAATTACAAGTTATTTTTATTTAAAACTTCCTGGAATTAATATGAAAGTCAACTGTATTTCTATGTACTAACAATTGACATGTAGACACCAAAAGTTAAAAATAAATGCCATTTAAAATAAAAAAAGTACTTAAGTGTAAATATAATTAAACATTACA
>NW_011888986.1:2159167-2170301 GCF_000151845.1 Pteropus vampyrus | reverse complement strand
AAAATAAAAAAATAAAATAAAATAAATAAAATAAAATAAAATAAAATAAATAAAATAAAATAAAATAAAATAAAATAAAATAAAATAAATCCAAGTTTCATAACTTATTAACAAATGCATTCAAAATGGATCATGGACTTAAATATAAAATATAAAGCTATAAAACTTTTAGAAATAGATCATAAGAGAAAATCTTCAGGATCTAGGGCAAGGCAAAAAATTTTTAGACTTGACCATTTTGTTAAGACTCAAAACCATAAAACTCTTATAAGAAAACATAGATATTAAATTCTCTGATATTGCTCTTAATAATATTTTTTCTGATATATCTCTTACAGACAGCATATGTAAGGGTCTTATTTTCTTATTCATTTGGCCACGTATGTCTTTTGATTGGAGCATTTAATCCATTTACATTTAAAGTAATTGTTGACAGATATATAGTTATTGCAATTTTATTATTCATGTTTTTGACCTTTTTTATACTTTTTAAAGAAGTCCCTCTAACATTTCTTGTAATACTTATTTGGTGGTAATAAACTCCTTTAGCTTTTTCTTATATGAGGAAGCACTTTATCTGTCCTTCAATTCTAAATGACAGCTTGATGGGTAGAGTAATCTTGGTTGTAAGTCCCTGTTTTTTATCACTTTAAATTTTTTGCATCCAATCCCTTCAGGTCTGCAAAGTTTCTATTGAGATATCGCCAGACGACAGTCTTATGAGATCTCCCTTATAGGTAACTAACAGCTTTTCTCTTGCTGCTTTTAGGATTCCCTCTTTGCCTTTAACCTTTGGCATTTTAGTGATGATGTGTCTTGATTTTGGCCTGTTTGGATTCATCCTGTTTGGGACTCTCTGTGCTTCCTGGATTTGCATGTCTATTTCCTTTGCCAGGTTAGGGATGTTTTCCATCATTATTTTTTTCAAATGATTTTCTTGCTCTCTCTCTTCTCCTTCTGATATCCTTGTGATGCAAATGTTGGTATGATTGATGTTGTTCCAGAAGCCCCTTAAAATATCTCCATTTTTTCGGATCCTTTTTCTTGTTGCTGTTAAGATTGGGTGTTTTCTGCTACCTTCCTTCTAAACCATTGATTCAATTCTTACATTCAGGTCTTTGATACATTCATACCATATTTACATATGGTATGAGGTGGAGATTCAACTTCATTTTTTTGCATGTGGACATATACTTGTCTCAGCATCATTGTAGAAAAGACTGGGACTCCATTGAATTGTCTCCATATTCTTGTTGCAGATTGATTGATTATAAATATGAGGGTTTATTTCTGTATGCTCAATTCTATTCCATCTTTCTATTCTTATGGCAGTACCATGTTGTTTTGATTAGGGTAGTTTTAAAATCGAAAATCGTGATTCCTCAAACTTGGCAATTCTGAATCCCTTAAATTTGTGTAGAAGTGTTAGCATCGGTTTGCAAAAATGTCAGCTAGAATTTTGATAAGAATTGCACTGAATCTGTAGGTAGATTTGAGTAGTATTGCCATCCATAAATATTGTTTCAATCTGTGAATATGGGATATTTTCAACTATTCAGTTCTTTAATTTTTTCCAATATTGTTTGGTATTTTTCAAAGTATACATTTTGAGCTTCTTTTGTTAAATTTATTTCTATTTTATTCTTCTATTTTATTCTTTTGAAATCTATTATAAAGGAATTGTTTTCTTGATTTCACTTTTGGTTTGATCATTGCTGCTGCATAGAAATACAACTGATTTTTCTATATTTATCTTATACCCTACAACTTTGCTAAATTTATTACTTCTGATATTTTCAATGAATTCCTTAGGATCAAATGACTGTGTTTATGAAAAAGACCAAATTCTATTATAATAAGAGAAATGCAAATAAAAACTATCATGGGATATGATTTTGTTCACCTACTAAATTGACAAAGATCTAAAATTTTGATCTTGTTATAAGTAAGGGTGTGGTATCTATTAACACAGGTACTTATACTTTCTATTCAGCAATCCCATTCTTATGTATATATCCAAGAGATGATGTCTTCCATTTTGAAATATCCCTAGTATCCCTAGGGATACATAAATAGAATTGAAAGAGTATGTGATTTGCAGTCATGTCACTGTTCGATTCCATTTATATAGTCCAAAAACAGGCAAAACTAATCTGCTGAGAGAAATCAGCCTAATTGAATCATCATATCATTTAATCAAAATACTTCAGGATGTTTCTTTTAAAAATGAGGATTTCCTCCTTCACAATCTAATTATAATGCTACTATCATCCCTCTTCCTGCTAAAATAATAATTCCCTGTTATCATCAAGTATCCAGTTTGCTTGTTGTTTGAAAGTTATTATTCTTTTCATAAGCACTTCATTCAGTTCAAATCCTGTCCCCAAAGGTTATTATAGTAACCTTCTACATGTACATGGTCTCCTATATTTCATGATTCTCATTGTAAATTTTCCTCTAGATACAACCAGATTGATTGAATAAAGTCACTCATACACCTGACTGAACATCCTCAGCTGTTTCCTATTGGGTGGTGAAATTCTTCACATATGTGTAGGTCTGTATACAATTTATTTTGATCATGACTTAACCCTGTAAGAATAAGTAAGGAGAGTTCAATGCCCAGTAGCCAAGCATTTGAGTCTCTTCATGTTATCAAACTCAAGCGGTTCACTTTGCTTGCTTGTGTCAAAGCCAAAAGAGACATGGACAGAAGCAGAGAAAGTAGAAGTTTTATTTAAGGAAATGGTGCCAAGTCTGGAGACACATGTGAGCTAGTGCTCAAAGACCTGGCTTCCCAATGGCCTCTAGGGGATAGGGTATATAGGGGAAAACTCAGTAGCTGAAGAAGTTGGGTAGTGGGTTCTACTGATTGGTCTAGGCTAGGGTAGAAGGCAGTTGATCATTGTATCAGGTCCTGATGTCAGTCATGGCCTCGACCTGTATGGTTTCCAGGGGATGCAGGTAGGGTCCTTTTGCCATCATGGGTGCGGAGTTGAAAGATGTTATCTTTTGTTTGACCAAAACTGATTCTGTGGGCTTTGTTCCTAAGACTGTTCTATGCTGACCTAAGGGCTTAATAAGTAAGGGAGTAGTTGTGCAGTATGCAGAAGGATAAGGAAAGAAAAGAAGCAAGTGAGCCCAAGGCCAGTTTGGATCAAGGAGAAAGAGAAAAAATCATTTTAAAGAAGTGAAGATTTGCACAATTACATTCACATGCTCTGTGTCCTAATAAATCCATAAGATCCAGTATTCCCAGAACAAGTCATGCATTCATTTATAATAAATAGTTGTTGAACACTTACTGTCCTCTAAGAAGTATATTGATAAGGAAAAGGGATCTTGTTTCTGCCCTCTGGACTTTGTAATGAGGTGAGAAACAGACAATACACTAAATACATCAAATCTGTATGTAATTACAAAAGAGAATCAGTGCTACAATGAAAAATAAACAAGGATGTAAGTAAAAGAGAATAGAGAGGGCAATCTACTTGTGTGCATGTGGTCAGAGGAGGCTTCTCTGAGGAAGTGACATTTAAAAGCATTTATTTGTCTGCTGTGTAGAAAACGAACTGGAGGGAGGTGAGAGTGAGCCAGAGGAGGCAACTGCGTAGTAGACCAGATGGTTGAACTCTGCTCCAGCTTTTTCTCTCTTGAAGTCATTCATTCAGTAAACATTTCTTTAGCACCAAGTGATGTTCCCCCTATGACCTATGAACATTCTTTTTTGTATGTAGACAGTGTCCTCTCCAGAGGCTAATGCAGCACCTCCTGCTGATAGGATCCATTGGATACTTGTCAAGGCAGGTAGTGGAAGGTTCTTCTGGCCCTCCCCCTCATTCAGTAGTCCTGTGACAGTGACAGTTTCAATTGTTTTAGAGAAGCCTGGAAAAGGCATGGTACTCTAATTTGTGATTTTGCTAAGGTTCCAGGAGCAAGTTGTCAAGCCAAAAATGAGTGTAGAGAAAGAGTACCTTCTGAGAGACAGGATTCCTGAGAGGAAAGTGGTCCTCTTTGGCACTTCTTTGGCACTTCTCGTCCCACCTCCCACTGCTGCCAGACTTCCAGACTTCTAGACTTCCAATAAGAGAAAATTGCAGATGAGAGAGAATTGCAGCAGGTCAACTCCCTCCTTCCTTCAAAAGGAAGATGCTTTAGTGTGAGTAATGTAGGGAGGAGGTAAGAGAATTAAAATGTTAATCAAGCAACATTCAGAGACTGCAATATGCTCATCAGCCAGGCTAGGAGGACATCCTCAGAACAAAGGAAGATTTCTGCTGGATTGCTAACAACCCATTTCCCCACGCCAGTGAAGGGGAACTGGGAACCATGAGAGTCAATCCTTAATGCTAAAACAATGGGGAACCTAAAGATTAAAGACTGGGAACTGCCAGCAGGCCTTTCACTCTACATATTTTTACCTTTTCATGCTACATACTCTTCCTCTTCCTCATTGTATGTCCATATCAAAGGAAATGGGTTAACAAAGCCTTTTAAACTATAACTCACAGGAACTAAAGAATGATATATAAACTGAATTCCCCCAACACTCAGGAACTCTCTCACTGTCCCTCTCACTCTGTGCCTATGAGGGGAGATCACACTGTCTGTGAAGTGTTATCCATTTCCTAATAAATTTTCCTTTTGACTCTAACTTTGGCATGTGTGTTGAATTTTTTCTATACTTTCTGCCAAAGGACACTCTTCTTTCAGTGCTTGGTCTCCCCCAACTTGGGGAAATTTGCTCTGTTCTGCATCATGGAGCCTCCTGGTCTGAGGCTTCCAGGGAAGCAAGGTGGCCAGACCCTTCCATTCTGAATGGGAAAGGAGGGGACTCATACTCTAGTTGAGATGGACCCTAGAGAGGGAATTAGGGTTGTAGGGAAGGGGTCAGAAGCCAGGGGGCTAGGCCTAGAACTGGGTGTGGCTTCTCCAGGGCCTTCATGAACATCTTGGAGGGTGGGGGAACCCAGGTGTTTTTCTTAATGGGTTAATCCCCTTAGAATAATTTCAGCACTGAAGTTGTGGAGCAAATGTGGGAAAGTCATCTAGAGACCACAAAGGGTCTTCTGTAGAGTCCTTAATGAACCTCTTCTCTCCTCAGGCTCTATTAGTATAAGGAAACAAAAATATTTACTTAACTGTGTGAACCAAAATTTTTACTTAACTGTGAAACAAAATATTTACTTAACTGCATAAACCAAAATATTTACTTAACTGTGTAAATCAAAATATTTACTTAACTGTGTGTACTGACTGTGTGAGACAGATAAGCAGACTGCTCGCTGATGTCAATATTTGCTAAGAAAACAAGAAAATATTTAGGTTGCTCGCTTGCTATCTTGCTCATAACATGCAATGAGGTAATGCCCACGTACAGTGGACAAGATAAGAAAGGTGCATCTGAGGAATAACATAAAGAGTGGGGCCGAGAAGACAGAAGCAGCACTTCATGCTCCAACGCTGAACAATGCGAGACTACATGTCAAGACACTTGACTTGAGGCTGCAGCCCACACTGAGGAGAATGACCACGGGGCCCCACAATTAAGCTGAACCCAGACACCTAACTGTGAGTAATAAAGTGTTCGTGTGCAACCGCAATCTTGAGTCGTCTGTATTCTTCCTCCAGTGTCTTTAATTATAAGATCCAAGCCCTGTGCAAGGTTCTAGGGATGCCTGGAGCCTAGTAGGCGATTGCCACGACGAAGGTCACTCACTTGGGACTAATTAATTAAATACAAGTAACAGGTCAGAACATTCTACTTGGACAATTAGCGTAGTCGGCAGGATTCCAATTGATTTGGAATTCATTTCAGGGATCCTAATTAAACAATTACTTTAATACTGAGATACATTTGTTTTGACTCCGGAGAAAGAATCAGCTTATGCTATTGCTTATTTGTAGAAAATGTTTTAAGAAAGAGCCTAGGGAAAAATATATTCCTAAGATTAGAACTCACATAGAGGTTGAATACCAGTTTCCTCATCCAAAGGGAACTGTTCTTTGCCTCTTTGGGAGATACGGAGCGGCATTAAAATGGGAAAGGTTAGAAAATTTTTTAGAAGATTATTCTGAAAGGAGCCAGAATATAACACCACCTCTGTAAGTCCATGGAGAACCGTGGAGGAGGTAGTAAGGCAGAAGCTACCACTAGAAGCATCTGGAGATCTAACAGGTACTGACCTAAAAAAATCAAATGTAGTGAACCCTATTATTAATTGATCATCGCCTAAGGTAGTACCTGGAATACTGTTACAAACTATCCAGCAAATAGATGAGGACAAGATACATGGAAAAATCTTAGCAAAAAGAGTATTAGAAAAGGCAAATGCCAATCCTGTCATAATAAGGAAACAAACTATAAAACAAGAGAGGGAAGGAAATAGAGAAACCATAGAATTTCACCCTTACGACAGAACAGAATTACAGGAGTTAAGGAAAATAATTGGCAGATTAATGAAAGAGACATTTGGTAAAAGGAATTCTGGGAATTAATGAATGAAGCCACTCAACAGATCAAAATATTAGTAACACGTTTCTGTGCACACAACAGATAATTCCCCAACTACATTAGAAAACCAGATAGCCGATAAGTTAGCACAAGGTGTGGCAGTGAGTGAAGAAATAGCGATATAAGATAGAACCAAGACTTATAGCATAAAATTAAAATTAACAAAGGATGAGGACACAGACAAATATAAAATAGCTCCCATACCGACCTTACAATTTAAAAAAACATGGAAATAAATATAAAACAGAAAAGCCCACATTACAAGTTAGCCCAGAATTTATCAAACAGATACACACACAACTAGGCCACCCAGGACACACTACACTAACAGAATGATTCAAACAAAGAAACCTAAAAACAACAATTGAAGATATAAAAAAGGGAGTAAAAAGATGCAATATCTGTAAAAACCTATATACCTTCAAATCTACAGACCCACCTCATTTAGAAAGATTATAGATACCAAATTTTCACATACAAATTGACCTCATTGGACTATTACAATGGCTGTTTACACAAAAACATGCATGTACTATAGTAGATACGAATATAGGGATAGTATTCGCATACACAGCTAACAAACGCACTGCTAAAATAACCATAGCTGCCATAGATACATGGTGATTATTTTATGGATTACCTAAAATAATAGACTCAGACCAAGGTGCCCATTTCACAGCACAACATGTTAAGGAATACACACACAGAAACAACATAATTTGGAATTATCACTTACCCTATAACTCAATGGCAGCAGAAATCATAGAAAGGAACAATGGACTCATCAAGACAAAATGCAATACTCTTATTAGAAAGTTCCAAAATTTACAAGCTCTTTTAAATGAAGCAACCTTTTTACTGAATAACAGACCAAGAGCGAATAGATTATCACCAGTAGAGGAACTTATTAATCCTCACCTAGAAAAAGTGGAATACGCCACAGATTTGACAAAATATAATTATAAAAATTTACCATACAAAATCATAGTTAAGGCTGCTAAGGATGATTCACTCTCTTAACAAGAAATAATTGCCCAAGCAGGAGACAACACACTATGGACCGTGAATGACAAGGGACAACTTCAACAACACAAATTAGGACAAATTAGCCCAAACAACTAATATGTGTCACTGGACTACACACATACTCTTAATTTTATGCCTCCTGATGCTAGTCCCATATTTGTGTATCATAACCACGTCACGTTATGCCATAATAGAAATTGTGCCAAAGGGAAGGCATGGGAATGCTCTAAACACATAAATTACTCCCTTTGCCTACTAGACAACAAAGATTTTTGAAAAATGTAATTATAGTATTTCTTACTTCCAGAATTACAGAAGACATATTACAGACTCTCGTCAGGAGCTCCCCAAAAGTAGAAAGGACTATACAATCTTTAATTCACCACTATTACTTACAAGAAAAGTTACTTTACCTTTGGAAGGATATTCTCCCCTACTTAACCTCAACAAATCAAAACAAGAGAAAAAGATGAAGAGGAAGAACTTGATAGGGACATTAAAAGAAAATACAGAACCTATAGTAGATACCCAGACCCAGAAATAGATTTCATAGATACATTAACAGAGAATCTCTCTCCCCACCACTCTGACCAGAGAGCTGAAATAAAAACTCTGTACTTGCTATCGATAGTCCTAAACGTAGTCTTTACTACCTGTGCTAATGCTATATCAATAATAATCACTACCACTAGTGTAAAAGTGGAAATTCTCCAGTTTCAGGGAGGTGGTATCTCCAGGCGCCAGCCCCCAGGGAGAGTAGTAACTCAGTTACAGGGAAGTGATATCTCCAGGCACCCGCCCCAGGAGAAGCACAACATTCCAAGGTGCAGATGATAAAACTGTCTGCTAGGCCTTGTCTGATCTGAGAGTTCCCCCGGATACATTTATCTTTGTACAAAACATTAACAGCTAACTTCTGCTTCTTGTAATCTGCTTATTCAAGGATATAGTTGGAGGCTTTATAAGCTGCCTCCTCTAGAAGCTCGGGGCTGATCTCTTCTAACCTTGCGTGGTAGAGAGTCAGTCGCCGGCAGGCTAATGAAGGCTTATAATTAATCTCAATTGGCTCCATGGGTCTTAGAATCGTTCACGCCATAACATTTGGAGGCCCCAGCGAGATCTCTCCAGCGGGGGAGATCTCCTAAGAACTGCGACTCTGGCCTCCTAAGAACTGCGACTCTGGCCGCCTTGGGACGGCCACTGAGAGACGTTCCTCAGCCCTGGACGCCAGGTAGACTCGCTCAGGAGGGCAGGTTGGACAAAAAGGTTTAATTCTGTAACAATTGGGCATGAGCCATCTGGAGCAGTTTCACCGGTGAGTAAGACTGCACTTGGATCTGTCTGTCGGTGGGCCCTAAAGGGAACTAGTGGAAGGCTGAATGCAGCAAATACTTCCCTAGTCTGGTCAAGGTCTGAGACGTCAGACTTGACTCCAGGTATTCAGTTTTCTGGTGCGCTAGCGTTTTGTGTTACCTGTAGTTCGTCTTGTCTGTCTGTATTGTGTCTGTCTGTCCAGACCGGCCGAATGTACTGTTACCCTCCTATTGCTTTAGCCTTCATAAGTTTACTTAGTTTGATTCTTTCCTTAGGTCTGGCTTCCGTGGCCCCGCCCAATTGGACATTAGGTCAGAGGCTGATCCTAGCCCTGGCTTATTTGGCTTTTGTGGGGATTTTCTCTTTTCTTGCCTGTCTTTACTAACATGGGTCAGGCTTCCTCCTCAAATCGTCCTACTCCCCTGCAGTGCCTCCTTAACCAATTTAAGGATTTTAAGAGATGAGGCCAAGCCTACAGAGCTAATGTCACTCCCTTTGACCTCCAAAGGTTCTGCCAGTTAGACTGGCCCACATTTGGAACAGGGTGGCCATCAGAAGGGTCACTCGATCTGCAAGCAGCCTTTCAGGTGCGGGATATCATCTATAGAGATCCTGGCCACCCTGATCAGGCTCCATATATCGATGTGTGGGTCAATATCGTTTCTGATGCCCCCAAGTACTTGAAGGGCTGCCGCTGTGGTCAAGAGTCAAGGGCGACTCTCAAGCCTATCCTTCTCTCAGCACCGAAGAGGCAAAAGGAGAAACCGTCTGGACAGACACCTCTCTTTACCCTGTCCTACAGGAACTACCTGAGGACCCCAAGATCACTACTCCTTCCCCTTACTCCTCTCGTAACCTGTTCCTGTCTCTGTCCAACCGAGAGGCAGAACCTCTCTGGAGCCCTCCCCATACCCACACTGGAGCTGTGTATCGGCCCCCACAAGACCCTGACCCTGCTCCTGATTCCTCGAACCAGGCAGCAGTCCTGGCCCCACTTCAGCAATTGTCACCCCCGGTTGGGAGAGAAACCTAGAGGCCATTCATGGTCTATGTCCCTTTCTCTATCAGCAATTTATACAACTTGAAACACCAGAACCCCTCATTCTCAGAGAAACCCCAGGGATTAATCTCTCTCCTAGAGACTATTATCTTTACCCACCAGCCGACTTGGGACGATTGTCAGCAACTTCTCCAGATCCTGTTTACCTCAGAGGAGCGGGAATGAATCCTGAGGGAGGCTGCAAGGATGGTATTAGAGCCCAATGGGCAGTCTTCCGCCAATCCGGCCCGCGTCCAGCATGTTTTCCCCAATACCCGTCCGCCCTAGGACTCTAACACTGACCAAGGTAAGGAGGCTCTCCAATGGTATCACCAGATTCTGCTCCAGGGCCTCCAGTCCCTCCAGTCTGCCGCCCAACGACTCATTAACTTATCTAAGGTAAGCGACTCATTAACTTATCTAAGGTAAGCGAGGTCATCCAAGGATGAATCACTGGCGGCGTTCCTGGAACGACTTTTAGAGTCGTACTGGTTATATACCCTTATTGACCCAGAGGACCCTAATAATAAGAAAGCTGTGAATTTAGCCTTTGTCAGTCAGTCGGCCCCAGATATTAGAAAGAAACTGCAGAAGATGGAAGGGTTTGAAGGAAAGAACCTGTCTGAACTAGTCGAGATAGCTCAATGAGTATTCAACAATAGAGATGAGGTAGATATAGCACAGACCGAGAAGATGACCAAGGTCCTGCTTACAGCCATGCAAGGAGCCAATCCAAAGGGCCCTGTCCTCTAGTCAGATAGAGGCTATTCTGAGGATTCCCCAGCCGCACACCAAGCGACAGGTTCAGGAGTTCCTAGGAGCAGTAGGTTACTGCAGGCTTTGGATTCCAGGGTTCGCAGAAATAGCTAAGCCCCTGTACACCAGTACTGGAGGGAAAGGAGAGGACCTAGCCTGGGGAAAGGAAGAAAGGAAGGCTTTTGAAGCCCTGAAGGAAGCCCTAACCACAGCCCTGCCTAACCTGGAAAAGCCATTCCAGCTCTTTGTTACCGAGGTGTGGGGAATCGCCAAGGGGGTCCTGACACGGACCCTGGGACCCTGGAAGCAACCAGTTGCATACCTCTCCAAAAGATTGGACTACGTGGCAGCAGGATGGCCCAACTGTTTGAGGGCAATGGCTGCCACTGCAATCCTCACTAAGGAAGCCCTAAAAGTGACACTAGGGCAGACCCTCCAGATCATCGCCCCACATGCAGTTGAGTCAGTGCTTCGCAGTCCACTGG
>NW_011888986.1:2154840-2157882 GCF_000151845.1 Pteropus vampyrus | reverse complement strand
ACACTAGGGCAGACCCTCCAGATCATCGCCCCACATGCAGTTGAGTCAGTGCTTCGCAGTCCACTGGGCCAATGGATTTCCAATGCTCAAATCACCCAGTATCAGGTCCTGCTTCTCAACCCACCCCACATACAGTTCCTGAAAACTGCTGCACTCAACCCAGCCCCCCTACTGTCTGATGATGACCCTCGCCAACCCCTACATGACTGTCTTGAAGTCCTAGAGAACGTCACCTGTACCAGACCAGATCTGACAGACAGCCCTTGGCCAAACCCAGACGTTACTCTATTTACAGATGGGAGTAGGTTCGTCTCAGAAGGAGTCAGGTATGCTGGGGCTGCAGTGGTTACCACCGAGACTGTCATCTGGGCACAAGCCCTAGGCCATGGAATTTCAGCTCAGCGGGCTGAACTAGTAGCAGTGACTCAAGCTCTGTGGTGGGGTAAAAGCAAAACTGTTATTATCTACACGGACAGCAGGTATGCCTTTGCCATGGCACATGTACGTGGGGCGTTATATAAGAAAAAGGGGCTACTGTCCTCGAGAGGAAAAGAAATCAAGAATAAGGAAAAAATACTAGACCTGCTTGAGGCAATTTGGCTGCCAAAGAAAGTGACAATCATCCACTGCCCAGGACACCAGAACTCGGGCTCTGAGGTAACACAAGACAACTCCTTCGCTGATCAGACAGCAAAGGAGGCTGCCTGAAAACCAATTGACATTCTGCCGGCCCTACCACCCAGAGTGCTAACAGACACCCTACCTACACTCCAGGGGAAGTTGAACTATGCAACAAGCTGGGAGGAAAAGAGGAATCTACTGGGTGGGTTAGGATTCTGGATGGCCGCATTGTAGTACCTGAGGCCCCTTATAACCCAGGTTCACCAGAGCACTCACTTGGGAGGGACCAAGTTAATTAAACTGATGAAAGGAGACTATTACATCCCAGGGCCGCAACGAACGGCTAAGCAGGTATCAGCCCGGTGCCACATCTGCGCACAAGTGAATCCAGGGCCCTCCAAGGAAATACGACAAGGGACGAGGCTTCGTGGACAGGCACCGGGGGAACACTGGGAGTTGGATTTCACTGAGG
Organism: Pteropus vampyrus; assembly: GCF_000151845.1. Taxonomy (NCBI): domain Eukaryota; kingdom Metazoa; phylum Chordata; class Mammalia; order Chiroptera; family Pteropodidae; genus Pteropus; species Pteropus vampyrus. The sequence goes on along the minus strand of NW_011888986.1, from coordinate 2,156,789 downwards.
TCAGCCCGGGAACCTTTGGATTCAAGTACTTGCTTGTGTTCATTGACACTTTTTCAGGATGGATTGAAGCCTTCCCCACCAAGCGGGAGAGAGCTCAGGTAGTAGCAAAGAAATTAGTCTAGGAAACAGTGCCTCGATTTGGCCTGCCCATAACACTGGGGTCCGACAACAGTCCAGCGTTCATCACCCAGACAAGCCAATCTCTAGCAAAGGTGTTAGGGATCAATTAGAAATTGCATTGCATTTATAGGCCGCAGAGTTCAGGGCAAGTAGAAAGAATGAATAGAACCTTGAAAGAAACCTTAACTAAGTTCAAGCTGGAAACTGGCGAAAACTGGGTGAGTCTCCTCCCCTTTGCCCTGTTAAGGGCACGGTGCACACTCTATTGTAAGGGCATCACACCTTATGAAATAATATTTGGAAGACCACCTCCCTCTTCTCCCCAAGTTAGGGGAAGAAAAGCTAACAGAAGTTCGTAATTTTTCACTGCTTAAGTCTTTGCAGGCCCTTCATCTTGCACAGCAGGAGACCCACCAACTGGTCTCTGCCACCAGAACAACTGCTCAGCATCCAGTCCAGCCACACAACCACGCTCCAGGTGATTGGATCTGGGTGAAAAAGGTACAACCTGCTTCTCTTGAGCCCCGCTGGGACGGACCTTTCACTGTCATCCTCACAACACCCACCGCGGTCAAGGTAGCTGGGCGCCATCATTAGATTCACCATACTAGGATCAAGGCTGCACATCCACCACAGACATTGGAACAATGGACCCTGCGTCAATCAGAGCACCCACTAAAGATAAGACTTTCAAGGGTTCGGACTGGGCCATCTTAATTGTCTCTCACTGTCACTCACTGTCACTCCAGCAATCCTCACCAGCCCCAAGTGTATAGATGGGAGTTAACTAGAACCGAGATGGGCATTCCTATTTCCATAGTGAATACCTCTAGCCAACCTATTTTCAATGTAGATCTATGTGCCATCCTTGGGCAGCCTGGCAAAGCTCACTCTGGGAGACTTACAAGGCCAGGGCACTTGTATCCACTCTACTAGCTATCCCTTAAGCACTTCACCCTATGTCCAGAATTGTGACAGCATCACTCCCACAGACACTACTCCTCCGTTTTACTTAGTTGCCTCACAAGGCACCTGGTTTGCCTGTAATACCGGTCTAACCCCCTGTATCAGCTCCAACTTCTGGTCCCAGGGGACATATAGCTTCTGTGTACTAGTTTACATTTTCCCTCAAGTGTATTTCTACGCCGAGGAAGGGGGCCGCGAACATTTCCACTATATAGACCATCACATTACAAAAAGGGCGCCTATCCTAATACCTGCACTAGTAGGCTTAGATGTGGCAGGATCAACCGCTGTTGGAGTGGCAGTCTTAGTAACGGGGCATTCTAACTACCGGACCCTGAGTCAACAAGTAGCCAAGGACTTACAAGACGTAGAGACATCGGTTTCTCACCTAGAGACCTCCGTAAACTCCCTAGCAGAGGTGGTCTTACAGAATAGGAGAGGACTGGATCTCCTCTTCCTGAAACAGAAAGGTCTCTGCGTAACTCTGGGTGAAACCTGCTGTTTCTATGCTAATCATTCAGGTATTATTAGAGATAGTTTAGCCCTGGTCAGACAGAGACTCCGTGACAGAGAAAAACAACGTCAGCAGACAAGGTCTTGGTATGAGAACCTGTTCAACAGATCCCCTTGGTTAACTACACTGCTTACCTCCATCACAGGACTCCTAACGTTGGTATTTCTGGGGTTGCTAGTTGGCCCCTGTGTAATTAATTAGATAACTGCCTATGTCAGAAAGCGGGTCCAGGCAGTAAAACTCACGGTCCTCAGAACAAACTACCAACCACTCCAAGTCGGAGAATCAATGATTTGATTTCTCTTTGAAAACCAGTGGGGAATGTAAAAGTGGAAATTCTCCAGTTTCA
>NW_011888986.1:2152880-2154790 GCF_000151845.1 Pteropus vampyrus | reverse complement strand
CTGAGTCAACAAGTAGCCAAGGACTTACAAGACGTAGAGACATCGGTTTCTCACCTAGAGACCTCCGTAAACTCCCTAGCAGAGGTGGTCTTACAGAATAGGAGAGGACTGGATCTCCTCTTCCTGAAACAGAAAGGTCTCTGCGTAACTCTGGGTGAAACCTGCTGTTTCTATGCTAATCATTCAGGTATTATTAGAGATAGTTTAGCCCTGGTCAGACAGAGACTCCGTGACAGAGAAAAACAACGTCAGCAGACAAGGTCTTGGTATGAGAACCTGTTCAACAGATCCCCTTGGTTAACTACACTGCTTACCTCCATCACAGGACTCCTAACGTTGGTATTTCTGGGGTTGCTAGTTGGCCCCTGTGTAATTAATTAGATAACTGCCTATGTCAGAAAGCGGGTCCAGGCAGTAAAACTCACGGTCCTCAGAACAAACTACCAACCACTCCAAGTCGGAGAATCAATGATTTGATTTCTCTTTGAAAACCAGTGGGGAATGTAAAAGTGGAAATTCTCCAGTTTCAGGGAGGTGGTATCTCCAGGCGCCAGCCCCCAGGGAGAGCAGTAACTCAGTTACAGGAAAGTGATATCTCCAGGCGCCCGCCCCAGGAGAAGTGCAACATTCCAAGGTGCAGATGATAAAACTGTCTACTAGGCCCTATTTAATCTGAGTTCTCTGGATACACTTATCTTTGTACAAAACGTTAACGGCTAACTTCTGCTTCTTGTAATCTGCTTATTCAAGGACATAGTTGGAGGCTTTATAAGCTGCCTCCTCTGGAAGCTTGGAGCTGATCTCCTCTAACCTTGTGTGGTAGAGAGTCAGTCGCTGGCCAGCTAATAAAGGCTCATAATTAATCTCAGTTGGCTCCATGGGTCTTAGAATCATTCGCACCATAACACTAGTAGCCCCTCTACTTCTCATTCTGTTACTAATAGTATTGCTGATGATGCTACTAATATTGCTACTACTTTTAAATTACCAACTACAACATTCAAGGTAGTCATGGATGCAAGATATCAGGGACATTCGGGTACTAGGAAAAGGCTTTTCACCAGTACTGAAAGACTCCTTTGTAAAACTAGATCTCTCACAACCAGTGGAATGCATACTTAATGAGTACTCCCTTACAATAATGTCCATCACAGGGGGACAAAGTGTTCTTGGATATCGATCACTAGCACTACCCTTCTCATTATCCAATGGTATCTCTGTCATAACCAAGGGGGAGCTCGTTTACGCCGATCCATATTTTTTCCAACTCTCTGACCTCTCAGCATGGATATCCACTACCGTTATCTCTATGAAAAATTTTGCTCTAGATCTTTTTCACCTCCCTGTCGTACCCACAGTTCCTACCCCTGCAGTGTATAATTTAGGTAACTTCTACTTTGTACACTGCTACACTGTACATCTCCTACTACGACCACATATTATTGGAAGACATCAATGATACTTCACATAATGGCTGCAAACTTGTCAGGAATAGCATGAACATCACAACGGACAACAGGACTATCTACACATCTTTTGACATCTATCTACAAGACTCTCAAATATCTACCAACTGCAACCCTTCAATTAGCAGAACCACTCATCACAAAATCTGATCATTATGAACAGACTTATAAGGCATTACAAACTTTACATAACAAGACTATGAAAATAATTCATAATGACTCTCATAATCTTGAACTCATTTCCAAACTGCGTGTAGTACCTAATGCCAATTCTGATATCCATAAAGATAATGCAGATCATATAGGACAAACGTAATTTTGCTGAAACTCTTGGATCAATTTTTACCACCTTAGCCTGTACATCCAATTGGAATATTATCAACCCAGCTTATTATATTCAACAAGGTATTCATTCTATTTACTCTATAGGACATTTCTTTAAAG
>NW_011888986.1:2142406-2152830 GCF_000151845.1 Pteropus vampyrus | reverse complement strand
ATCTATCTACAAGACTCTCAAATATCTACCAACTGCAACCCTTCAATTAGCAGAACCACTCATCACAAAATCTGATCATTATGAACAGACTTATAAGGCATTACAAACTTTACATAACAAGACTATGAAAATAATTCATAATGACTCTCATAATCTTGAACTCATTTCCAAACTGCGTGTAGTACCTAATGCCAATTCTGATATCCATAAAGATAATGCAGATCATATAGGACAAACGTAATTTTGCTGAAACTCTTGGATCAATTTTTATCACCTTAGCCTGTACATCCAATTGGAATATTATCAACCCAGCTTATTATATTCAACAAGGTATTCATTCTATTTACTCTATAGGACATTTCTTTAAAGAGATATCACTTTACTTCTGTATTGTATTTGTACTCCTTAAAATTAATGTTTGCTATTCTATGTAGGAAAAAAACACCGTAAAATACAAAATAAGTATGTCTGATCCCTGCACTGTACACAACGTCGAGATCACGGGGTGGAATGTATAAGGGAACAAAAATATTTACTTAACTGTGTGAACCAAAATTTTTGGTCACTTACTTGGGACTAATTAAATACGAGTAACAGGTCAGAACATTCATCTTGGACACTAATCTAGGCAGTAGAGATATAGCAGGAAAAGAAACAAAGGATCTACCCTCTGGAAGGGTGATAAGAAGATAATATAACTGAGTGATGAGAGGCTGGGAGAATCCACTCTCACCCTTTCCTACCTCTTGTAGCCAGGAGTGGGGGAAATATCTGTAAGAGTTTCAATCTTAGCTGACTCTGTCCTTCCCAAGCTCTCCTTTCCCCTCCCTTGTTTCTGGTCCTGCTGCTGGCCATCCAGGAAAGCTCTGGTCACCTCTACACTGGACCTTGTCCTTTCTTCTGTAGTGTGTGTCAACATGCTTCTCAGTCAGAGATCAGTCCCTAGCTCCTGAGCAGGACCAGCAGAGAAAAGCTGCCTCTGTCCTAGTGTGCTCACAGGATTCACATAGTTGGACTGCTTAATCAGTGTAACCACAAAACTGTAACCACAGGGTGGAATGGGGGGAGCAGCATGAGCCTCAATTATAATGAGGGCCACCATGTTCCACTTGTAAGCACCCTGAGCACTCCCAGTTCAATGACTGCCCCCCACTTCCTGGGGCCAGGCTATGGGCCCACTTGAGAGAGAGAATTCTTGCCTACGAGGTGACTGGTGGCCCACCAAACTTACCCACCTAGAAGGTAACCTAATACAAAGAAATAATCCTATGCATGGGATATATACTGGATACTGAATGCTTTTTCCTGTGTTGAATAATTGAATTTCATAATAAATATAACTAATTCGAAAAGGATTGATTTCCAAGTATCACATCAAAGCCAGTGGGGTAGATACATCAAGGTTCACTGTGGGTCTAAGTTCGACCCACTCTCATATCACAAATGTGTAAAAAAAAAAAAAAAGTAATGGAGGCACTTTAAAATGGAGTTGGAGAAGACATTCAAAGAACTGCCTTGCAGTCTCATGCCTCAAACCTTTGGAATGTTAAAACATGGCAAAATAACCCTTGGACTGGACCTAAAGCAGCATTTTATCCCAAACAACTGTTTGCAAAGATAACTGATGACTACCAGACTGAAAATTAAAAACATTTTTTAGAATTAGCATCACTATGTTAGCTTATCTGCACCTATAGAAATTCCTTCCTTCTATTGATATAATTGTTCCTCTTCCCTTTCTCATAAATACTCCTTTACTTTTGCCTTCTAACTTGAACACTTTGGGTTTGTTTGAATCAGTGCTTTCTCAATGGCTCTTCTTTTGGGTCTTGAATAAATACTTGTTGCCTCACTTTGGCCTTTTATTTTTAGGTTAACAAATGTATTCATCTCTGAGGCATAAATTCCCATATCCCTAAGTAGCAACTCAGGAATCCAGCATTAAAAAGAACATAGGCCCTACTATAGGTATAAACTTTTAACATGCCAATTTACCAACAATGAAGTTTCTGCAGGAGGACAATAGATATAGGCCCTTCTTTATTTCTAATTGTCTAGAAAGGTGAAAGCTTATGAGACCCAAAAGGAGTAGACCTGAAAATTTAAAGGACTAATGGCAGTGCTTTTGGCCAAGATATTTGGAGTTTCTACAGATTTTGCCAATCAAATCTTAATAATGCCATTAGTACATTTGTCTAAACCTAAAGACTGAGGATGGTAAGTACAGTTAAAGTGCCGTAGAACTGGCCAAATGGCACAGACTCATTGTAGCTCCCAACCAGTAAAAAAGGTTCTTCAGTCACTGTGGAGTTGGAGAGGAGCTCCCCAAGTGGGAACAATCTTTTCTGACAGGACTTTAGCCACTGGAGAGGCATTAGTTTCTCTGTAAGGAAAAGCTTCAGTCCAGCGAGAAACATACATATCATGACTAAAACATATCAATATCCATGATACAGGGGAGGCTGTAGAAAATCTATTTGCCAAACCTCAAATGGTCCGTTAGGCAACTTAAAATGTCTGGGGGCAGTGAGAATGGTCTTCCCTGGGTTGTACTTTGGACACGTGGGACTCCTAAGGTAGGCACTTTTTGTACCTTGTTAATATCTCTCCACTAATATTGATTCATGAATGTTATCATTTTGTCAGTGGACCAATGGCTTAATGTGTGTACAGTAGTCAGGAGTGGAAGTTTTAGAGTTTCTGGTAGGACTGGGTTGTTATTTGGTCCAAACCAGAGCTTTCTCTTCTTATCAAACCAGCAATTGCTGGATTTCCAATCTTGTTTTTCTTTTTCCAAAGCCAGTTGTTGGCTTCTGTGGCCAGTCTTTCTAAGTTATTAACTGGAGAAACATCTCTTTAGACCACAACAGAGGTTTGACTGCTGCTCATGCCTTTAAGGGCAGGCAACATTCTTAGCAGAAATATCAGCAAAGTGATTTCCCTTAGCTTCCAGGAAGACAAGTTTATAATGTCCTGAAATCTAATAATAGCTAAAGCATTAGGTAAAAGTATAGCATCCTATAATTGCTGAACATATGGATCATTTTTCATTTTATCTCCATTGAAGGTAAGGAAACCACATTGATTCCGGAACATTCCAAAGTCATGAACTACTCCAAAGGCATATCTACTGTCAGTATAAATGCTGGCAGTTTTACCCTTTATTAAAATGCAAGCTTGAAGGCATAGAATTCAGCCTGCTGTGCTGAAGTAGCCAAAAGCAAAGATGCTGCCTGCCTCAGAGACTTCAAAAGGGGTTACAATAGCATAACCAGGGCAGTACTTACCATTTTCAGGTATGAACCATCTCTAAACCATGAGAAATCAGCTTTACCTAGAGGAGTCTCCTGTAAATAGTCACGAAGAGTCATAAGGCGATCTATCTGTGTCAAGTAGTCAAGAAATGCTTCGTCAGTCTCAGAAAGAAAAGTAGCTGGATTAAGTTATTACAATGTGAAAGTTATACCTAAGCAGTCAACAAAAAGATTTCATAGGAAATAAGGTGACTAACTGAAAGATGCTGGGTACGATGAGAATTCAGGAGAGCTTCTATTGCATGAGGTACAAAGATGGTTGGAGGAAATCCCGTAACAATTTCCTCTTTGGCCTTAACTGAGAACAGTTGCTACAATGGCTCTAAGACAAGGCAGGTATCCCCGAGCCACAGGGTCCAATTGCTGATTATAGTATCCTAAGGGTCATGTCGATCCCCATGCTTTTGAGTGAGTACCCCAAGGGCATCTCTTCCTTTTCATGCACAAAAAGGAAACAAGGAATCTGAGAGTTAGGATGCCCCAAAGCAGGTGGATTTATTAGACTTTCTTTTAAGACTTTTAAGGCTATGTCATCCTGTTCTTCCCATAAAATGGGTCAGGACTGTCATTCTTTAGTAAAACATACAGAGGTTTTGCCATAGGAAAGAGGTTTGGGATCCAATTTCAGCAGTAGATGGCTAGCCCCGCCAAACCTCACAATTAACACTTAGTTTTGGGCCTTGGGAAACTTAGGACACTATGAAGCCCATCTGGATCCTGGTGTAGTCCTTGTTCCAAAATCAGATGTCCTAAATATCGAACTTGAGTTTGGATAGATTGTAATTTTTCTTTAGAGAACTATGTCCCTTTAAAGCCAAAAGTTCTAATAGTTCCTGTGAGAAGACCTGAGAAGAAGAGCAAAGAAGTAAATCATCCACATACTGCAATTAGGTGGAATCTTTAGGGAAAATTATATCGTCCAAATCAGTCTTCAGAATTTGTGAGAAATAATAAGGGCTTTCAGTAAAACCCTGAGGTATTACTGTCCAGGTACATTGTTTTCCTTCCCAAATGAAGGCAAAAAAAGTATTGGCTAACTTCATCAACCAGGATACTAAAGAATGCACTACACAAATCAATTACCATAAAGAATTTACTTCCAGTTGGGATAGATGATAGTAGCATATGAGCGTTAGAAACAAGATGTCGAGGGATAACAATATGGTTTATTGCTCATAGGTCCTGGACAAACCTCCATACTCGTCCCTTTGATAACGGACAGCTCAACAGGGTGGTAGTCCAAAGAGAGACCATGACACCACCCCAGAGCCCTAGTGACCATGTTCTTGTTTTATGTCCCAAGAAAGAATTCAAAGACATGACAAACAGCAAGCTGGAATGTACAAGTTTTACCAGAGTGAAAGCACACACTTAAAAATGCTCCAGCTCAGAGAGAGAGTCTGCCCCAAGCTGTCTTAATTACAGGGTTTTGTTTTTTTAGAGGTGGGGTGTCCCAAAGCTATCTATCCTGCCTCCTGGTCTTGGCTTGTTTCTCCTGCCACCTGAAGAGGAGGAGGTGGCCCAAGGCCATCTCTCTAGTCTCCTGGCCTTTGCTTATTTCTCATGCTGGAGTCTCAGGGCTTGAAATCAAAACAAGGGGAGGGCTGGGGGACAAGAGAAATTCCAGAGCAGCTAGAGGGAGAGGGCTGAGTAAAGGACTAAAGAAAAATACCAGAGTCATATCCTGGAGGCAAGGGATTTCCCTAGGCTAACTATCTTGCCTCATCTTTGGCTTTCTCACAGGTAATATAGGAGTGTAATGGAGACTTGTGCAAGGAATAATAAGGCCCTGAGTAATCTTCCATTATGGGCTTTATACCTTGAAGGGCTTCTTTACTTACAGGATATTAATTGTGGGAAGAAGTTTTGAAAGATCAATTTGAATCTTAATAGGAGGTACACTGTAGATTCTGCCCGTATCAGTTGAAGATTTTGCCCATAAAGATGGCAATTGGTCCAAAAGGGACAATTGACCAGGGCTCTCAGATTCAGCTACTGTACCATCAAAAACAGAACAAATAAAAGATGTTGAAAGGCCATTTAATTCATTTCATTGGTCATTCTGACAGTTACCATCAAACCCTAACATTATTTCTCCCTTTTGGGAAAAGAAATGCCCACTATTTGAACTGTCTTACTGCTCGGAGGCAGGGGCTGTTTTATGACAGTGGGGTTGAACACTGAGAATGTCGTACCAGTGTCAATAAGAATAGAAATAGTTAACTTACCAATTTGAAGAGAAGTTTCTCCGAGTTGATTAAGAGGAAGGATTGGGAAAAGCCCTTGTAGTTCCTCAGAGCCCCATCACTGGGGATTAGGAGGACCTTGAAAGGGCTGGTTAGAAGGCTGAGAACCTCTAAAACACTTAAATTTATGGCAATCCCTTTCCAGTGTCCTGGCTCTTTGCAATGACAGCAAAGTTTGGAGTCTCTCTGTTTCACATAGGGCCTCTCATTTGCCAAGGCTGAAAATGAAGAAATCTTGGCAATCTTAATTCTAGGTAGCTCATCTAGAGTACAGGCAAGCTGATTGGCCAAATTAACCAAATCTAGGATGGCCATAGTCTCCCATTCCATCCTTGTTCTCTTAAACAAGAGGGAAAGATCTCTGTTCAGTCCATTAACAAAGAAAAGTTACTCAAGTGGAGTCAACATATGAAGACCAGAATTTTCCTTAAGAATGACCTGAAGTCTACTATAATAGTCATGAACAGATTTATCAGACTTTTGTGAGCAAGTCTGAATTTTGCTTCCAACAACAGGCTGCGGGAAAATCTTAGGAATTGCATGTTGTAGTTTTCTAGCAAGTTTTCTAGTTTCTTCTCAAAAATTAGAGGTTTGCTTTTCTAAGTCCCTTTCAGGATGTTCCCATCTGGCAATTCCCATCCAGTGTCAAGCCTGACCTTCACCAACTAATATATGAATTAGCCGAATAAAATCAGAAAACCCAGGCCGATAGGCCTGAACAATATCAAATTCCTCAGCAAACCTGTGAGGATCCTGTTACCTTAGGGAATTCCTTTACAATGGCTCATAATACAGCTTAGTCCAGGGGACATATGAAAATTGGAGTCTGTTAGGATCCCTAGAGGGTTTAATTTTAAATTGGAAAGTACCGATAAGTTTAGAGAAACAGGAGAGAATTCAAGGGAAAATGGCACTGGAGGCAGAAGTAGAAGGCAAGACGGCATCGAAGGTGGAGAGTGAGGCAGAGTTGGGGAAACAGCGCTTGCTCAGTGCTACGGAAGAACTCATGGCTTCAGACACCGTATTCTCTCTTTTTACATTTCCTGTAGACTCTGTTAATTTTAAGACTTTACTTCTCAAAGAGGCGACTTCAAATTCTTGGTCTCATTTGGAAGCCTCAAAACCTCAGTCAAAATAGGCATTCTGAAACTGGAAAGTGCCTGTGCCCTTCAGCCAATAGACTGACACAGGAGTTGGGATACTTAAGCATTTATTATCTTATCAGAGCACGGGTGATCTGAGAAGGTAGCAGGCTAACACCTTCAAAAACTGCCTTCTCAGTTCTACTTAGGATATTTAAGGCATTATTCCAGGGGCTATGTGATGGTTGCAAGGGGGTGGGGGAGGAGGAGGGTTCTGTTGTGCTGGGGCCGTTCCTCTGGCAACGTAGTCCTACGCTGGCATTAGCAACCCAGGGACGAAGATGGAAGTAGTCTGGAAAGAATGCTAGACGAGAAGGATCAGTAAACGTAGGACATTAATCATAAGTTTCAGGGCTACTTTCCACGGTGGGATATTCCAAGATCTGGGTCAAGCTGCTGGGGACAATCGTTAAGCTATAAGGCAAGGAAAAGGGAAGCAACGGACACTGTAAGGCTTCTACTACTGGGGTCTCAACCAGGCCCTTCTACAATTCCGCTGTTTTACCAATTTTAGTGCTATTATTGTCCAATTAAGTTTTAAGAAAATTAAGTTTGGGAATCTCAAGTTCCCCAGAGTAGCCACTAATTTTCTAAATTACTTTTAGTCAGATATGTCCATTTAGTTAAATATGAGCATGAAAACTGCCCACATTTTTAACCTGTATTTGGTATCTTTGGGGGAGGAGGGACGGTCTTAAAATATTTAGATAGCTGAGATCCCATTTTTCAAAGACTTTTCTCTAGAACAAAGGACCCAAGACAATTTACAACAGCTTGAACAACATGCAGGTCGGACACCGGCCAGCCTGAACAGTCTGATCACAGAGGACCAGGTTGGAGACAAGAAGCCAGTTCTAGGAAAATAACTAACCCTTGGGGAGTCCAGATATAGGCTAAGCTGGATGGCACTCTTCTCTTTAAGACAGAACAGACTGGGCCAAACTGACTCATTTCAGTAGAAATAACCACTGTTCCCAAAGAGATCTTTAGGCAAAAGCCAGTTTAGTCTCAAAGGACAACCTGTTTCCAAAGAAATCAGGCCAACATGCCAAAGTGAGCACTCACAGAGAACAGATAAACAGGCCTTTTCAACACATGTGCATGCAAACACACACACACAACCTCTAAAGGAATCCTGAATAAAGCCCAGAGAACTTCAAAACACACAAAGTGAAAGCTCAATTGCAGAAGACACCCTAAGCTTCCGAATCGGAGAGCAAGCAAAGAGCCCAAGTGGCTCTATATCAGTAGCCAGAATCTGGTTGCTCATCTGCCCTGAAGCTGTCGAGGTTCTTCTCTGGATCCCAGATGAACTCCTAAAATGTTGACTAAAAAATATTGACTACGTGCTCTGTTACCAAAAGGACTTATTCAGGATAAAGGGTCATATTCCAGAACATGTAGACAGGGCAAGCCACATGCACACTCTGTCCTGCCTGCCAAGTTGGAGGGGTATTTTTTATGATGGATAAGGAAGTTAATGGAAGACAAGTTAGAACCCTAGAGCTTTATTATAGAGTTCTTCCTGTAGGGTCTTGCAATTACACACAGTGCAGGAACTTCCATAAACCCTAGCTCCTCCCACAGACACTCTCCACTGATGGTTTGCTTAAAGTTTCAGTTCACTTTTACCAAAATTGAGCACACATCTCCTAATAACAAGGCATTCTTGTAAATAGCCATCGCCACACTGAAGCACTTAATGAGTCAATTATATACTCTAATGTATATTCCACATACAAAGTTCTCCAATTGTCCCCTGAATCTCTTTCATAGTTTCTTTCATTCAACTTGGTGTAGGATCAAACATCTGGAGTGATTCCCTAGCATTCCTGTTTTTCTTGATATTGACTTTTTGAAGAGTCTAATGGAGCTGTTTTGCAGAACGTCTGTCTCTCAAGCTGTATTTGTCTGGTCCCCCTCCCCCCCATAACTAGATTCACTTAAAACATTTTTGGCAAATACACAACAGTGATGTAAAAACCCATTTTTGACATTCAGCATGCTAATGAGCAAGGCTTCAGAGCAGAATTGAGATACTTCTAGCAGGACTGCTAGTTGTCTGCTGGGGAGTGTGTCCCTTTCTGACATAGGGCTGTCTGAGCTTCTGGTCCTTGATATCTCCAGTGACCATCATTAGAGGCAACATTTAAGTCAAAGAGTTCTTGGGGATGGGGGTGGGGACACATTTGGCTTTGTCTGGACACATTTTTGTTTTTGGTACTGTTGGAGAGTAGGAAGAGGTCAGTGATACTGTATAACATCCCTCTTGAAAAAGAATTATCTGGCCCCAAATGTCAATAGTGGGGAGGTGGGTAAACCCAGGGAGCCACTGACCATTTCAACCAGCTGACTCCTTGGCATCATTCTTCCTCCTTCCTGAAATGCTCTACTATCCTCTGCACCATCAACATTAAACATACATACGAAAATAATTTCACAGTACTTCCTGTTAAGTACTGTGATTCACTTTTATACACCTGTATCTACATTGGCTCTCTAGTTGGCCTGTGAACTTCCTCCGCCTACCAATTCGTTATCTGAGATGAGCACTTCAATAGTTTGAGCAGGCACGGACCAACCTTATGTGGAAATAAAGGTGCCAGTGAAATCTCAAAGAGAATTGCTAACAAGTGTGCTGCAGATTAGAGTGTACAGAGTGCTTTCCAATGAATCTTGTCATCTAACCGAACAACACTTGGGGACGTGGTTTATTACGAGGTGACTGCTTTCGCACTTGAGGAACCGGTTAGTAGGGCATGGGAGAGAGAACGCCGGGCTGTGGTGCGGTGGGGATCTAATAGGGAGAGCCTAGGACGCGAGGGTAAAGGGACAGAGTGGGGGAAGGGAGAGCACCGGGCAGGGGTTGGGGAGATTGCGGTTCAGATTCGGTATTCGGCCTCTAGGTCCCACACTTAACACGGCAGGAAGCAATACTGTTTCTTCCTCTTCTCTCTCCTCCTGCAAATATCCACCGTAACGCTCAAATGGAGTCCTGGCGAAATAAAGTCAAACAAGTTCCTGAGTGGTGGTGGGCATGCTGGCTCCAGATCTCAGGAGACCCGGGCGAGTTCTGCGGTTTGCGGTGGGGGCGGGCACCGGAGGAAGGTCAGGTCTTAGGTCTCCGCCCCACCCCCACCACCAGGTAGGGCCAGTGAACAGTTGAGGCCCGAGTCTGGGCGGCAGTGCGTGGGGCGGCGGCAGGGTCCGCGTGGGAAGAAGAACAGCAGTAGAGACCACCGCTCAGCACGCAGACGTCTTTGCCACCGTGTCCGGCCTCTTCTGCCCGGCGGCGTGAGCGCCGCAGGACGACTTACTGGTTCAATCGAAGGACAAGGAGGGCTAATCATTCCGTTAAAGGCCTTGCACTGCGAGAAAACGAAACTTCCCTTGAGGTCTGACTTCCGGCGCCAACCGTGCGCACACAGGCTACCGGGGAACCGCGCACCGAAAACCTGCCCCTTCCGGCACGCACCTGGAGCCCCGCAGCCCCGCCCGCCTGCCTCACTGCCTAGCTTCGCCTACAGGTGAGAGAGGCTCCAGGTCCCGCCCCGCCGCCAGACTCCGCCCGCCAGACCCCGCCCCGTCATCCACCAGGTCCCGCCCCTCTCAATCCCGCCCCGCTAGCCCTGCCGCCAGGTGAGCAGCGCCAGACTTCGCTCCGCCGCCCGCCAGGCCGGGCTTCGCCGCCGCCAGGCCCTGTTTCACCGCCGCCAGGCCCT
>NW_011888986.1:2115803-2141678 GCF_000151845.1 Pteropus vampyrus | reverse complement strand
CCTTGGGCACGGAGGGAGGGAGGTGTGTGGGGAGGGGAGAGGCGGGGGCGGATGTCTCGGGGCGGGTGCGAGGCGGTGTGGGACCCCTTGCGAGGGGAGGGGCAGGGTTGGGACCTCGGGGAGAGAAGGAGGCTCTCCGGGTGGGAATGCGCGGCCCAGCTCTGCCCTCTGGTTCTGGCGGTGGGCTTCGCAAAGAAGGCGGCATTTCGGGGCTCCCCGTTACGCCCACTGCCCCATTTTCTTCGCGGTACCCTTCTCCCTAGGCGCCTTGCGCGATACCGGCGGGTGGCAGGGTCTGCGCACTCACACACACACTCACACTTTTTTCCTCACGATGACCTTGAACGTATTCCGCAGCGTTTGTGGAGATGAATCGCACAACGTGGAAACTGCGCAGTGCCTTGGGTTCGGTTCGACCCACCTCTCTACTGGGTATGCAACCCCCCACTTTATCAGACTGGATAATAGTGACGGGCCTCCGCAGTAATTCCCACGGAATAGTCATTCCAAACCTGTTTACGCAGTTTTATATTTATTTGTTTTGTTTGCTTTGTGGGTTGGAATTTTGGGTTTTGGAGAGGGTTTTTCCTGCACATTGAAGTGGTAAATGTGGATTGTTTGGCTATTTCAGCTGTACTTCAAAAGGCAACAAAAGACATATTTAAGTGTTTTATGCTGTGTAACGTGACTTCTGCGGAAGACGATGTACCTACCAGAATGCGAATACCTTTATAACTTTATTTTGTTGGAATTTTCTGGAAGCACCTCTTCGCTTGGAAAGGATTGGTAGAGAAAAACAGTAATTGCTTTCTACGTAGCCTTTGTTAGAAAGTGAAAAACCCTACTTGCGGGGCGGGGGGAGTATATACTGAGTTTGTGAACACTCTTAGAGGTTGTGAACTTTCAGAGGTGAAATTTCACATGGATTTCAAGTGATGGGGCTTTTCCCAACTCCCCTCCCCCATGCTTAGTTAATGGGCAAACACCAAAAAATTGTAGCTAATTTAGAGAATGTTTATTATCAGACTTTATTATATGTAAAGGTTGCACAGTATGTGTGTCAAAATTATCAGTAGTAATCAGTTTCTGGTGAGAAGTAAAATTTATTTTTAATCTTTTGAGTAGTGAAATGGTTACTGTTAAAATGCTGTGAAATGGATAAGTAAAAAGGGCCTTCAGTCATTTTTTTATGTTTAACTTACTATTTTTTTTTTTTTAGACTTGATGGTCACGGGAGTTTAGTACTGTTCCTGATGGTACCTTTAATTACCAATTCAGAATACAGTAACAATATTTACTTAGTTTTGGAATATCCAGAAGCAGTGTTGCTTGAGGTGGTGGTCTTTGTGACACTACACATGGTTCTCAATTTAGGATTTTCGACTTTATGATGATGTGAAAGCATTATGCATTCAGTAGAAACCAGACTTCAAATTTTGGATTTTGATCTTTTTCTAGGCTAGTGATATGGAGTACAGTACTCTGGTGAAGCTGGGCAGTGAGCCACAGCTCCCAGTCAGGCTCCTGATCACAATCAATATTCTACAGTGTACTGTGTTTCCATTGTTTTTTGGATATTGTGTTTTTGGGTCTCATGTCTACAAAACACTCATCTGTGTGTCCTGTTTCTGGTGTGAAGAGGAAGGTTATTACTCGTGAGGTAATAACTCAAGATAATTGCCTAACTGTAGGATAGTGTAGTGTAAGTGTTATGAGCACGTTTAAGTTAGGCTTGGCAAAGCTATGATGTCTAGTAGGTTAAGTGTATTAAGTGCGTTTTCGATTTACAATATTTTTAACTTATGATGGTTTATTGGGATTTAACACCATTGTAAGTCCAGGAACATCTGTAATTTTAAGAGATGCTACAGGAAAAATACAGGGTTCTTTGGACACCTAAGTTCGGGAAACAGTGCTGTGTCCTTTCCTATATAACAATTTATATTATCGCATTAAGGGCTGTGAGAAATAGTGCCGTAGTGTTTTCCATACTTGGCCCCAGATCCCTTTTTGTTTTTTTGGTGTAATATCTATTAACACCCATGGAATGTAATGTCATGGGTGTTCTTACAGTGTATCTTAGATAATGGTACCTTTCCTTTAATTGTGAACTGTGAGATTGCTGTGGTTTGTATGTGCCTATGCACCTTATGGGAAGTAGTACCTCAAATTTGGCTGTTGTTGTATTGATGAGCTATCATGACAGTTATTAATTTGAAGTCTTAACTGGAAGAAATTAGCGTTTTCACTTCCCCACGACTTACCTGATTGCACAGTTAGAACTTCACTGGCTGCATTCCTTAATTGTTAGCATTTTTTCTCCTGGTATGTTAGAAATACATGAAAAGGATACTATTGTTTCTAAAGAGTTACTCATGTGGATTATTTAGATATTAAAAATAATACTGTTGGGTATTTCTTTTGACTTAGCTGTTAGCAGTATCTTGATTTGCTGAGAAAGCAGTTAATATATCCACGTAAATACTTTTTATGTTTATTAGACACTTAAGTGTTTTCTTTCTCTTTTTCTTGAATAAAAAGAAATTGAGAGAGGGGAATTAATTATTTTGTCCAAATATTTTGTTCAGTTTGGAAGATGTTATGGTATTGTGAAAAGGAGATGAGCTCTGGAGTTGGACTTGGAGATAGTATGGCCTTTCAGCTCAGAAGAGGTGGGTTGAAATGCAGGCCCACTGATCCAAAGCCACATAGCTGATTCATCACATAGCCCGTTTAAACTTTCCATTTGTCAGCTGTAAACTGGGATGAAACCTATCGTATAAGGCTGTTATGAAAATTAAATTAAATGGACTGTAGGGATCCCAGTACAGTTCCTGAAAGAGCAGGTGGTGCCAAACATGTTGATTTCCTTCTCCTTTCTGCTTTTGATCTTTGCTGTAATGATTAACATTTTTCATGTTGAAGGAAACAGGTTGCTTAGTTTTGCCCCAGTATTTAATTTTAAATTTATATAATCTTTATTGGGTTCTTACTTTATGGTCCTAAAATTGCTGTAAGTCCTTTCTGGAACAAGTCGTGTATGAGCATAATACATAAAGATGTGCCCTTAGAGTCCTTACAGTCTGGTAAGGAAGACACGAATATATATGATGAGGAAATTCTATGTTGAGGGTATCTGGGAAGAAAAGGCGAAGCTCCTTGCAGAATATATATAGAGTAGGAGAGGTTGGAAGTCTAGATGGAGGGACAGCAGGAGCAGAGGCATGAAGAGAGTGTTTGAGACCATCCTGGATTTGAATCTCACCCAAGAGATTGCCCTTCTTGTCTTTTACTTCTGTGTATGTTTATTTGTAGAATGAGATGAGGACACTTACCTTAACAGGTCTATGTTTCAGTACAGTGGCTCCTGGGTGTAGTAAGTGTCCTGTGAGTATTGATCATGAGGACGTTCACCATGGCTGATACCACCTGTAGTTTTGGCATGG
This sequence comes from Pteropus vampyrus, assembly GCF_000151845.1. Classification (NCBI taxonomy): domain Eukaryota; kingdom Metazoa; phylum Chordata; class Mammalia; order Chiroptera; family Pteropodidae; genus Pteropus; species Pteropus vampyrus. Next base: position 2,138,232 of record NW_011888986.1, on the reverse strand, counting down.
CCAGTTTAGTTTGTATAGGGATGAATTTGGTGTAGATTTTAAATCTGCATATCACATTAAGGGAATTGGTGTTCATCTTGTAGACGGGGAAGCCATTGACTGGTGGTAAACAGCAGAGGTGGTTTGAAGGAATCTGCCAGTGTAGGATCTCTATAGTCTCCAGAGTCGATTGGCGGGTGGAGAAGGAGAAGGAAGTCATTTGAGACAGGAGGAATCAGTCTGAAGTCACTAAAATGTTAAATGTGTTGACTTGTAGGGATAGTGGTGGAGGGAGGAAGGATCCATTCAACATGGGTATTATTTTATCCAAATGTTGAGAGAGCAAATGGAAAGACTGGTAATGCAGTTTCATACAATTTTAGACGTTTTCAGATTGTAGTAATGTCTTTAAAAGGCAAAACAACTTTTAAAAGTTAACGATTGTTCAGTTTGCTTATAGTTATATCCTTATAACAGATTTAACTTTTTTATCTGTCTGCAGATGATCTATATATAAATGATCTATACATTGTATACATATGTATACAAACTATATATCTGTCAGTGTATTAACTTATATATCTGAATTAATATTCCTAGCTTGAGTTTTGGTTCCTGACACAAGTGTTAAGAATGTCCTTTTTATTGGGTAAGGGGTTGGTGTGTTGTTTTTTTCCTATTTTGTTTTCTCTCTTGAACCTCACTGTGGCTCACGGATTTTTGTGTATTCAGTGTGTTTTAATCAAGTAGTCATCATTTTTTTTCTTTACCTTGTCTTTACTTGGGTGTGGTGTTGACCTTTCAAGCTAGTTCTGTTCCCCATTAATCCTTGAACTGTTTTTTTGCTCCTGACACAAGATGTCTGAGACACATTTTGTGTGTTTCCTGCCCAGTACCTATAAGCTGATTCTTTTAGCCCCTTTTGTCTGGGAGTGGAATTTAGGTACCAAAATCTGATGCTCTGTGTCTTGATTGCTATTGTGATGCCCCTGCTTTTACTGGACAGACTTGGGAAATATATAAATTTTGATTTTTGAGTTATTTCTAATTCATACCATTGAAAATTTGCATTCTTAGCAACATTAATCACTTTCTTTTATCCTACAATATAAATATAGTAGTTTGAAAACACTAATAGTAAAGAACAGATTTATATTTCATTAGTTTGTTTTGTTCTTAAAATGTTGACATTCTGAATTATAAAGTCATTTGAAAATGTTTTTCCTCTGATTATGTTACCAATTTGACTATTAATTTGGTTTATTTGCATGAAATTTTTAACTTGTAAGGATTGCTTTAATTTAAAGTATTTTTTCACTATGTAAAACATTTATGTCGTTCAGAAAGTTAAAGCTGATTTACAAAGGTGTGTTTACAGCCCCCCTTCCATTCTTATACCTGTTCCCTTACTGCCCCATTTTTATTAGGTTCCGGTTTTATCTTCTAGTGTTTCATTTTTGCAAATGCAAGCTCAAACATGTATTTTTATTTCTCTTTCTTAAAATGTAGAACTCCATATACATTGTTTTGTTTCTTTTTTACTTCCTGTATTCTAGAGATCACTTCATGTAAGCTCTTTTTCAATCTTTTGTGCTTGCAGTTCATCTCCTAATGGTGAATGCTTGGGTTGTCTATATTCTGTTCTTATATATTTTGCTGCAGTGAATAATCTTGTGGATATGTTGTTTTGTTTTTGTGCAGAAATAGCTTTAAGATAGTGAGATTTTGGAATAAAATGGGTAAATATGATTATAATTGTTAGTGTCAAAAATTACCATTTTCATTTTTAAGTTTGAAGTTCACAGGGCAGGCATTTGAGAAAGGATGTTGGATGTGCATTGGGGAAGAACATCAACCGGCTGGAGGCCACAGCAGGATGGATTGAAAACTGTGTCAGTTCTGGTGTCTGCGACCTTGGTCATGTGGGTGACCTGCAAGAGCTGGGCCTTTGTTTTGGAGCTAATCACACACACTTGGCCCAGGAGGCAGAGGAGCTTAGGGAGCCTGCGAGGAGGTACGGTTGTTGCTGTAGCTGGTGCAGGCCCAACCATGCCTCGCATCAGTGAGGTACATGGGAAGATCAATAGGTGCAGGTTACAGAGATGCCCCTTTGCTTGTGCCTCCGCCTGCTGCACAAGAATCTCGTGTGGCCCGCCCAAACCAGAAACAAATGGGAAAGGAAATTCTGTGGTTCAGCCTAGCCAAGTTAAAACATTACAAAGAGAAATTATGAGCTCAGGGTTTTAAATTTCCAACTCAAGTTCTACATAAGGGAGTTTTTGTATCTCCCCTAAAAATACAAATTGAATTCCCAATTCATAAGTGAGAGCATTGATTGGTAAGGAATGAGATCCTGAAAATTGGATTAGGGACATATGGTCAGATTCTGATTGAGATGAAAACCTTGAATCCTTAAATTCTGATGGGCTTTTTACCTTTGCCAATAGAAGCAGCCTTTCCATTTTGTGCCTGAGGTACTTAATTTCCATTTGCCTGAAAAATCTGTACTTGGCTTCTCCTAGGATAGTCCCTACAGACCCCAAAGGGTGAGATGCAAAATGTGATGCATTGGGAGGTGCATTACCCTCCAAAAGGTTGTGTGGTTTGTCATTATATATCTAGGGAATGGGTCTTAAGGGTGTGGGATAATGGCAGAAGGAACATAAAGTTGGATTAGGCTGAATTTATTGATAAGGGCCCATAAGCAAAGATTCTAAATTCAATATTGTAGCTTGAGGGGTTAGAAAGGTCTCTGGTTGATTGCTTGAAACAACCCAAAAGGTAGCCTGTGTTAAATGAACACCAAGGATAGAACTGCCTTTGTGTATCATAGAGGAGGCATTCAAAAACTTATTATGGAGACTGTATTTGTCATGGAGGACCTGCTCACCTACCCTGAGAGAATTCAGAGCTCATGCCTAAACCCACAGCCATAAGACGTTGGTGAAGAGTCCAATAATCTTGAGAGTGCTGGTGACTATTCTTTGTAGGTCAAAAATCACAGTGGGACTTGCTGGTACCGAACTGGTGTTCATAAATGCAGTGGGGATACTTGGATTCTATGGTGGCAGGTCTGTCGAATGGTCTTTTTAATTTAGAATTAATCTCTGGTTTACAACTATTGGTAATTTTTTGGTTTAATCCGGTATTGTTTGATCCTATAAAGTTTTCCCTTTAATCCACTCAGTAAAAGATAAAAGCAGTCACATGTACTTTTCATTTTTAATTACTTTTACAGTTTTTGAAATATTAGTCCATAAAGTACAGTTCATCTAAAATACATGGTCATTAAATAATTCATGTTATTGGTGGGACTATAACTTGGTAGAACATTTTTGGAAGGTGATTTCACTAAATTTAAAATGCACATACCTTGGCCTAGTTCACTGCTAGGAATTGTAAAGATGCATTTGCACAGGTATACAAATCTCTATGTGTAAGTATTGGGGTTAACAGGATAAAATAATTGATTTTTATAAGCATTAAATACATGGTACTGCATGAAAACATAAATTTAATAAAGGAAGCAAGTCATAGAACTACATTTTCCTATGTATGTGTATATTATGCTTTAAGTATTTGCACAATAGTATATTTTTAAATTCACAGAAGTCTTGCCAGTGGTTACCTGTGGGGGATGAGACTGGTGGAGGAAGGGGGCTCTGTGTAAGAAAGTAACAATTTAGCTCCAAATAGCTTCTTAATCTGAGTTAATAGCAAATTCACATTTGGTTTGAGGACTGTTGACTTCTCAGTCTTGTATTTTAATTTTTTTTAAATTATGAAATATACTGAAAATACAGAAGTTGTTATAGATCAGTGGTTTGTGACACACCAACTGTGGAACTATCATTCATTTCATCATCATTTCATTCATGTGGTCACATATAGTTGTAGTTTGTCTATTCATGTATGATTTATTCATGTATTATTGACTATTCATTCTCTTGTTAAGTATTAGGTTGTTCCCAGTTGTTTTCTGACCATTAGTTCAGGTCACCCAAGAACAAGAAGATGGAAAGTTAGGATTTGATTGACATGTATTCTGGGATATAAGAATGAGGGAGCCATCAACCCCCTGCAGGTCTGATGTACTTGGAGGAGGAAGGGATGGCAAGAATGTTTGGTGGGAAATGTCTTATGATTACAGTGCAGTTTTGAGAAAGTTTAAGCAAGGCCAGCAAGTAGTGCTCCAGCCAAAGTTGAGTCAGAGGCATCCCTTTTCTTGCAGGAGTGGGCCTACTTTATCATCGTGCCTACTAGAAACAGCCTGTGTATGGGAAGCATGGGGCTGAGGGGAGGACAGTGATGGATTCAGTGGAGCAGTTGAGTCATTCATTTAAGATCCCCACGGTAGGTGGTCCGGGGGCTCACTTCATTTCCATGTTTACAGCTGGTGTGAGCCTCGTGTGAGTGGACTTGCTGTGAACGTTCAGGCATTTTTTTCAGCATGCTTTTCTGTTGAGTAGAGTTAGGAATTGAATTGGGTCACATATTATGCTTGTGTTTAGTACTCATAGAGAGTGCCAGACTTTTCCAAAGTAGACATACCAATTTTTATTCCTTCTACAGCAAATACATTCTTGTGGCTCCACATCCTCACCAATATTTATCATTGTTGGTCTTTTTAGTTTTAGTCATTCTACTTCTTGCCTCCTAAGTTAGGTATTGCCATGTGATTTGTCTTAGCCAGTGACTTACGAGCAGAGGAGACTTGTCACACAAACTTCTACGAACAATGGTGAGATTAAGCAACCAAGATTTCTGGGGTTGTTTGTAACCATAGCATATTTATTAACCTATCTTGACAGATAAACCTTTTTTTAATAGACTTTATTGTTACCAGCAGTTAGTTTTAGGTTCACAGCAAAATTGAGCAGAAAGTACGAGTTCCTCTGTACTCTTACCCACACATACAGAGCTTCCCCATTATCAATGTCCTGTGCTAGATTATATACATTTGTTACAAGCAGTGACACATCATTATCATCCAAAGCCCCTGGTTTACATTAGGGTTCACTTTTGGTGTATATTCAATGGGTACAATAAATAATTACAAATAAATAATGTACTCCAAATTATAGTATCATACAGAATAGTTTCACTGAACTAAAAGTCCTCTGTTCTCTGCATTTGGTTTTTACTGATTTCTAAATTCCATTGTAGTCAGAACGCTATATAATTAAAAGCTTATGAAATTTTTTGAAGCTTTATGGCCCAAGAGGTGATTGATTTTTGTAAATGTCTTGTGTGTGCTTGGAAAGAATGTGGTTCTGTATTTGTTGGTTGCAGTTTTTATATTTGTTCACCTTGGTTAACCATGTTAAATTGTACATCCTTAATCTTTTTCCCTTTCAGTCTGCTGGTTGTATTGGTTACCAAGAGAAATGTATTAATAGTGAGTAATATTCTGATTTTACATTTGTTTCACCTTAGTTCTAGTGATTTTTGCTTTATGTATTTTGAGGTTGTGTTATTAGGTACATATGTGTTTAGAATTGTATATCTTTGTCATCAATTCAATCTTTTAAAATCATATTTCTTAAGGCAAAAGTATTTTTAGACAGAGTTTTCTTAGCTTAATAGCAATGTAGCTAGACTATCTTCATTTGTAGGTATGTGCAATATATATATTTTTGTACCCTTTATTATCAGTCTTTCTGTGTGCTTATGTTTTGAATAATTCTATTTTCAACAATATATAGTTGGAATTTTTAAACTGTAGTCTGACAGTATTAAAATTGGAACATTTGGTCTGTTGACATTTAACAAAATAAGGGACATAAGTTGGATTAAATCTGTTACTTTAGTAAGTGATTTCTGTTTATCATACCTATTTTATGTGCCTTTTCCTCTCCTTTTTTGCCTTTCTTGTGTTTAATTTTTATTATTTTTTTCCCCTCCTAACTTGAAAGTTACTTAAAATATGCATCTTTGACTTATGAATATCTAATATTTGGTTATTTCCCTGTCTTCCTGGGCACTTAAACTTCATTTATCTCATTTTCACTTATATACTACTTTAGTGCTGTTATAATTCTGTGTATATTTTATCTTGATACAATATTAATTTGTGCAGCCAATAGCTTTTTTGATTTACCCACTTCATTGCTCTTCATTCCTTGCCATAATTCCAACCCTCCATCTTTGAACATTTTCCTTCTGCCTGAAGAACATTTCGTTTCCTACCTGTTGAGCGACTGCTAATAGTGAATTCTCTGAGTGTGTGTTAGTTTAAATATGTCTCAAATTGATCTTCCTTTTTGAAGGATTTTTTTGATGTTTATAGAATCCTAACTTGTCAGTTTTCTTTTAAGAAGTTGAGAGAAGTTATTGAATTACATCTTCAGCTTCCATTATTTCTGTAGGAAGTAAACTTTTAGTCAGTTTAATATTTGCTCCCATGAGTGGAATCTTTTTTACTTCAGGCTTTTATGATTTTTTTTTTTTTGTCTTTGGTTTTCAACAGTTTTACTATGATACGTCTAGGTATATCTTTATATTTTGTGTTTATAGGTCCAACCGAATCTGTGGTAATGTCTTTCATTCTTTTTGGGAAGTTGATAGACATTATTTTTTAACATATTTCTGCTGCTGTCTACTCCCACTCCCTCTTGAGAGTCTATTTAAATGTATGTTAGACCTTCCCAGTCTCTTACCCTCTCCATGCTTCATTCTGGATACTTTTCTTCTCATCTCTTTGTTTGCTCATTTTTAACTGGATTACTCTACTGTTAATCTCATCTCTTGAGTTTATTATGTATTTTTTACTTCTGGGGAATCAGATTCTTTAATAGTTTTCTACCAGAGTTTTATATTTTATGTCTTCTCTCTTTGACCATAATACTTAGAACTATTTTATTTTTCATTTAATAATTTTATTTATTTCTGTATCTTTTTTCCCCAGCTTTAAATTACGATTTCACAACTTTAAAACCAGGCAGTCCTATGGGTCTGCCTTTGTTTTTTTATTTATTGTTTTTGCTAGTTTTTATTTTGTTTTCCTCGTGGGTTAGATTGCATGTGTGCACATGCAGTAGGTTACATTTTTTAAATTATTTGAAATAATTGGGGTTTAGGATGATATCCCTAGAGAGGATTTGTGCTAGCTAGCTTCAGCCAGGCATCTGAGGGATTGGACAGTCTATGATCATCTCAATTCCGTTTTAGGATACAGATGAGTTGTAGCTGGGCCGCAGTTCTTAGCTTGGCTAGAATTCCTCCAGCCTCGTAAGAGCAATTTAGGATTCCACCTCATGTGACGTGGGTTCACCAGCCCTCTCCTTCCTTTGGAGGGTCTTGGGTTCTGGTCTTTGGCCTCTCACCTTGCAAAGCTGTGAATCTTTCAGTTGTCCCTTAACACTTGGAAGTTGCTCTCAGGGGTAAAAGTGGTTCCAACTGTAGGGTTTACTTCCCTAGATTATGCCTTTGTCAGCACTACTATTTTCAAGTTCTTTGATGCCTTCAAGCGTAGTTTTAGTGTAAGTGTCAGTGTCAAGTTTTTGTTGTTGGAAGTGTTCTTTGACACAACCACAGTGATGTCTTCCTGGCTTCTGATCTTACAAGGTGTATTACTAGGCTCCTTTTTTATTTCCTGCCTCTGACTTGGAATTAGCCATTCCAGTAAGAAACCCTGGTTCCTCATAGTTTCTGCTGGGAGTTTTCTTTTAGATTTCATTTGACTTTTTAGCTTTCAGGAGAGTGGTCTGAATTATAAGTTCATCTATTCCAGTTGTTCTTTACATTGATGCCTGCAAGTGGCATTTCAAGACTCATCAGGGATTCATAGTTGCTTGTTACTAGTGGGTTTAGGTGGGGATTGTGCCATGGATCTTTTGGAAGTCTGGTGAAACCGTGGATGCTTTCTCAGTGTTTGTAAATAAAATAAATAAAACGAGATCACAAAAGAAATCAATTATATTTAGGTAGCTGTAAAAATATGAAAATAATTTTAATGTAGTAACATGACTTTATTAATGTTAAGTGACAAGGCTATTGTTAGCATGCAGGTAAAAATATGTATTAAGATAATAAAATGACAGTGTTTGATGTTTATTGAAAATATATTGAGGTAGACTCTGATTTATCTCTTCACATATTGATCAATAAATAATTGATGATAGGGAATACTAGAGAGTATTGTAGATCTGTGTTATTGCAGTGCAGTCCTGACACACTAGCGACTCAGAGTGAGGTCAGACTTCACAGGCTGAGGCACTGTCTGCCAACACAACTGCCCTCACTGCAGACACCAGCTACAAGCTTGGGGGTTCCCAAGCAACTCACATTTCTGACAAACTGGCTACAAATTTGGGGTTCCTATAACCCTCAGGTTCAACAATTTATTAGAACTCACAGAACTCCAGAAAGTGCTATACTTATGAATTGCAGTTTTATTATAGCAGAAAAGGATCCAAATCAGGACCAGCCAAAAGAAGAAACATGTAGGGCAAGGTCTGGGAGGGCCAGAGAGCAGCTTCTAGTTCTCTCCCGGGAGTTGGGACCGTCTCCTCCCACATGTAGATGTGTAACTGTGTGTGGAATCGGAGCGTTGTTGACCAGGGATGCTCAACTCCAGCTCGAATATCCAGAGTTTTTTTTTTGAGGTTACATTATGTAAGCATGATTCATTGGCCATGAAGTTGAACTCAATCTCTAGTTTCCCTCCCTGGAGTTCAAAGCCCTAATCCTGTATCCTGTGGTTAGTCTTTCTGGTGTGGCCAGCCTCCATCCAGAGTCATCTTGTTAGCATAAACTAGGGATCCCCATCATGATTCAGAAGGACACCTGTTACTGATGAAATCCCAAGGATTTAAGGGTGCTTCCCAGGAGTTGGAACAAGGGCCAGCCAAACTTTTTGTTTTACAATAGTCATTAGTTCTGTTTTCAGTTTATTTACTAATGATTTGATGGCTGGTCCACTCTGGCAATGTCTGCTCTGTTATGGGCCTGGTAACTCAGAAGTAGTTGATGAGCTTAAAAGCTATTTTGAGAACTGCAAAAAAAAAAAAAAAAATGCATTGGGATGTAAAAGATCTGTGATTTCTATTGTTGAGAAAGTAAGAGGTACTAGTAATAATATTGTGGTTTGTTGTGTTGACAAAAGAATGTCCAAACCTATAGAAAACATTTTTAAGTGTTTAGTCAAGCCAAGTCTGAGGACATGCCGGGAAGCGAGATCTTACTGGTTGAGAAAATACTTAATAGAATGGCAGTTTTGCAGCTCATTTCATACATCAAAATCAAAGGAGAGGACATAAGGAAGGTTACATGAAATCCAATGGCGGTAGATTAAAAAGGCAGGAGAAAGAAAGGCGGGGAGGTCTCTAGGATTGGATAAAACAAAATGGAGACACCTATACTTTTATATTGGTGGGTGCAGGATAGTTAACATTTAACTTTTATAGTAAATAGAGATGGCATGTGAGCAACAAGATAACAAGGATTCTCAGGTGGTCTCAAGTCTTAGGTGGTCTCATGAGTTGGTGCTGAAGGTTGTGCTGAGGGGTCTGGAAAAGAAAATTACTCTGCTATTTTATTTTATTTTTATTTATTATTTTCTTTCTCTGCCATTTTAAAGGTATTTTATCCTAGATGCATAGGAAACAACAAACAGGCTTGCCTAAGGTAAAGATTGACCATTTACTAAGGAAGCTGTAGGCCTGGGGCGTGACTAAATGACCTGCTCAGGTAGGAACTTACGATCAGAATATCCTATGTGTGGGTACTTTCTGTCACTGAGTTTATCTGGCCTGCCAGGTAGTCCCCTGAGTTTGTTAGGTTTTTTATATAGCTCCCTTTTCGTTCACAGTTGCATGTATTTACGATGGAAAGAAGTGCTGTATTTCTGATGAGGTTTAGGAAAATGAAGGTAGAATTTTTCCCCCATCCAAATTCATAGTACCTATGAATTTTGCTCATGTTTAAGAGCTCCTGTATTACACTTGATGTTTAGATGTTTAGTGATTTAGGCTGTTTAATAATTTTTATGTTTATATGAGAGAGTTGTGCTCTGAAAGCCTTCATATATTCACTTGGTAGGTATTAAAGCTAAACACTGGGTAATTAAAAATGTTTTATTTAGATTGAGTCCTTTATTTTAATCTTGAGGTTTTAGCCAAAGGGACAGCCTACACTGGAGGCCTCTAGGATGTTGTCTTCAGGTGCCATCCATTGAAGCATTTGTGCTCGGACTTTCTAGTAAATTCTTTTAGATACTTTGGAAGATTGAGTTGTATTCCAGTGCTTTTTCTTTACAGATTTACAAATCTAAAACCACTGAAATAAGCATTTGAACATCTGCATGTTCACCACCTAGATCAGGAATTACAAATATTTTGCCATCTTTTCTTGAGCTGTTTTTAAAAATCATAACTTTGAAGATAGGTTGCAGACTTTTGAGCACTTACTGTAAACCCATGTTGTTGCCACTAGTTTTAAAGGTGGCTAAATGTGGCTACTCTCCTCCTGCTGTTTTCCCAAAAACTTTTGAAGCGAAATTTTCTATACATAGAAAAGTTGAAACTATAGCTGTTGCACCCATATACCTACCATTGACATTCATTTGCTAACATTTTGCTGTACTAACATTTTTTGTTAAGCTCTTTGAAAGATGCAGTAATTTGCGTTAAAATACGGATATTTTTCTTTTAACTAATGTCACAATTAATACAGTTATTTCTTATTTAATATTTAGGTACTATTCAGATTTTATCTAAATGTCCTTTTTCACATAGCTATTTGCGATAAGACATTCCTCTCACCATGTTGAACCCTCTGTGATGACAACTTTAATACAACTTCTTGGCAGCCCAGCTTCAACTTACATTTGCTCTGTTTAACCATTAGTGTTCTTGTGTACTTTTCCATTGGTGATCCAGGTGTCAAGACCTCTGGGATTTTAGCATTTTTGCCTTAATGGTTTTAGAAAGTTGTTTTCTTTCTATAAATAGACTATTAGGCGATAGTCCCTGGCAGCAAATATTTTGATATGTAATTTCTATTTTGTTTACTGCTACTTTTATATCTGAAATGTCGAAACACCATTTCTTAACCTTTTCGGGGGTAGAATGAAGTGGCATTGATTTTGTGGTACTCTCTTTATGGGAGCAATCTGTGTGTTTATTTTTAAAACTGGAAATTTATCTCAGCAATGCTACTTTCAGTCTTTGTGACTGTACATGAGCTATTTTAACTTCTGTGCAGCGGTTTTTAAATTTCCAAAATAGAACAGTTAGAGTATGTGTCCCCTGGTGGTTGTGAGGAGCCTGTGAGTTGATGCATGTATCACAGTGTGTGATATGCAGTGTGTGCTTTGGGACATTTGTGTGAAATAGTTTGTGAGACTCTGTGATCCTCTTTCAGATCATTACAGAAAGAGCATTGAGTTTTGAAACTAAATTCATGACTGTTGGGGAAATTTGGGGGGTGGGGGCGAGAAACCAAAGAAAGACGCTGACAATTCCAGCATTTCATCAAGAATTTATTAAGGGAACTTACATAGGAGGCGTGTCTTGGGACCCAGACAAGACAGCATGGATATCCTTGCTGCATGGCAGTTGCTAAAGAATTATGTAGGACAGGACAGGATGGGTAGGGGCACTGGTGTATAACCCACCCAAGATAAGGGGAAAATGCCTTACGAGCTTGCCCAATGCAGGGCAGTGGCCTGTTCCAGGAACCAGCATACCATGTATCATAGTTGAGGGATTTACCAGACAGTCTCTGAGGGGATTTACAAGAAATGATCTCTGTTCTGCCCTGGATCTAGCTTGAGGGTCCAGCAGCAGTCATGTCATGGAACAGTCTCTCTTCCACAGTGATGTATTTTAAAGATGATTTAGCAAAATTGCAAGGCTGGATAGTTAGCTATATTTAATAAAGAAGGACTTAGCAAAGGGAAATTAGGATCCCCCCCTCTTTATTATGAAGAATTTCAAGTTATAATAAAAGAAAAACAGTATGCTCTTCATCTAGATTCAAAAATTAATATTTTGCGATTTTCACTTTATTCTTTGTGTATCATTTTCTTTCTAGGAACCATTTGAAATTCACTGCAGACGTTATGACAGTCTACCTCTAGAAATTTCAGCATACATTTCCTAAGACTAAGTATGTTCTCATGCATAATCACAATGTAATTATTGTGCTTTTAAAGATTAATTATAACTCCATAATTTCATATACTGTTTAACCCCTATTTAAATTTCCCATTTGTCTTAAATATCATCTGTAGCCTTTTTTCTTCCAAACCACCCATTCAGAGTTTACTCATTGCGTTTTAATTGGTTGTCTCCATTTAGTTACTTTTAATCTAGAGCAGTTATGTCTACCTTTTTTCTAATGATACTTTTTGAAGAGTATTATGGCCCATTGATCTTGTAGAAAATTCTCACTTGCTCCAGTGTTACCTGTATTTCCTATAAATTGGAAAATAGGTTTAGAGAGCCTAGCAGATGTAGAAAGAGCATTTTGGACAAGAACATGTTGAAAGTGATGTGTACTTAGTGCCACATCACATCATGAAGCCTGTAAAGTGTGGTTGTTCACTATTGGTGCTGAATTGTTAGGTCCCTCTTTCATAAGGCAGCATTTATAATTAGGTAATCTGTGGGTGGTCTTGTGGTGCTGTGCAGTATTGTTCTCCATCAGCCTAATGGTTTTGGCAACTATTGAGTCTCTTTGAATCCAAGATTCTCTTTTTTTTATGGCCTTGAAATTAAGCTTATTGACAACATTTTCTGTAACATCTGAAAAAAGTTTTATAATTTCTATTCTCCTAGAAATGAGATTTTGCTATCAGCTTTTAAGTTAAATTTTTTTTTTTTTACCCTTCAGTTTGTCTTATTACTAAATTAACCACTTTAGTAGAACAACTTAAGGTAAAAATTGTATGTTTTTTAAAAAAATGAACAATTAAGTTTTATTCTTTCTAGTCAAAAGAGAGTAAGATTTGTTTTTAGGAAAGCTCCAATTCATCTCAATTTTCAAACATTATATAGCAACCATGGAAGCAAAACAAAGCCAAGGTTTCATTAGTTAGCACTCTTCAGTGTTTTCCTTTCATTCAGTCTCTGTACATTTTTTTCTCATCTTTTAGGAGTTGAGATAAGATTAGGCAGTTGGAAGTCTATAGCCATACTGCCCTGAACAAGCCCGATCCCGTCTGATCTTAGAAGCTAAGCAGGGTTGGACCTGGTTAGTACTTGGATGGGAGACCACCTAGGAAGACCAGATGCTAGGCGTAAAAAATTTTTTTTAAAAAAAAGGAATTGTAAGCTGACAAGGTCCTTGCAATCTGTGAGGTCAACCAAAGGTTGCCTCGCCTAAAAAATAAAAAAAATAAAAAAATTAAAAAATTAGGCAGTTGTAATATTAATTGCAATTTGGAAATGAGGAAGCACTTTCATTTGAAATTTTGCATTCTTACGTTGTTCAAAAAAGCCCCTTGTGTCCTTCCCCCACTACAACTCTTCCTTCAACTTATATCTTACACTTTATAAAAGTTCAACGTGAAAATTTTAATAAAGTGGTAAGCAATAGAAAGTATTACCAAAATAAGCTTAAATCTCCTAATGAGAAGGATGCACACACACCCTTTAAAACATTGGTAGGCTAAGTTTTTCTCGTAATGGAACCAATGCAATTTATTAAGGTAGGCTACATTGAAATCTGTATAGGTTAAAATAGTCCTCAATCTGTGAAGGAGCCTAGTGAAGGGAAGCAGAGAAAAGGAGCAGAGTCATGGGATATTTTTAAAGTTGGGATATACTACATTATTTATTGTATGTCAGTGGTGAATTTGGTGGTGGGAAGGTGAGTACTCTTTTTTTTGCCTCTATTTTCCTAGCAGATAACAAATGTATTTGCTAAAATTGGGGTAGTGTTTTTGAATGCTTATTTGAGACATGAGATTATAAATTTGCAGCTTAAGTTGTGGGCATAGGAGGCAGGGAGTTGGGTTAGCGTTTTGTCACAAAAGTGACAGGAAGAGAAGGGAGAAAATGGAAAAAAGCAAGGGAGTCACTGTAGTGGTTGTCCAGGGAAAACAATGGGACAATGACAGATTGATCATGATGGAGGTAATGGTTACATCAAAGAATTGTTGGAGTGAGGGCTTTATTGTTGGTGGAACTGTCAGAGGTGGTTTTGAGTGTGAGATGCTTGTAACAAAAATTCCAGAGATATTGCAGTCATTGGTGATGAAAGGTTGAGGTTGTGACCGTAGAGATAGTTGACTGGAGGGGGTTGATAATTTGAAGTGAGGATGTCGAAGAACTGAGGAAGCAGGTCGTTTGAAAGTATCTCATGTTGCCAAGAATGCGATGATTGTGGTAAAAAAAAAAAAAGAGGTACAGCAGGCACCAAAGTCCTCTAAGTGTGTGCAGATGACAAGAGGATTAACAGAAAGATGATTGCAGCAAAAAAGGGCAGCTGCTGTTTCTAGTGCTGTCGCACATGCCTCCATGTGGGGGGCGTTTGGGTAGGAGAGATTGTGTAAGTATAGACAGTGGGGATTACACACAGCAGCATTGCAGAGAGCTGCTAGGCGGTGGGGACACTAGACTTTGCTAAAGGCAGACTGCCTTCCAGCAGGCAATGGAGAGGTTTGGGCATACAGGGAGGAGAGGTTAGGTAAGGATAGATTAGTGTAGGGGAGAGTTGAATGAGGGAAGCTGAGATGACTGGTGTTGAACAAGGTACAAGAATGTGAATCTTGCTTGGCTGTTGGTTGGACTCTTAGGGAAAGATGGGTGACCAGCCAGTTGTCCTGACAACATTGCCCTAGACTGTCTCCTTAGATCTTTGGGGCCATGAGGCAGGCTGGTGCAGCTCTTAGGAAGAACACTTGGGACCTTGCATGGGGAAGAGTTATCTTCAGAAAAGATGCTGCTTATATGTTTCTGTCAGTATTATTACCACTTGAGACAGTATCTATTTTCCTTATTTATCTGTGTACACTCTCTCTCCTACCCATGCTCCAAACAGTAGGCACTCGGTGAATAGTCATTGAATGAATTAGGCAATACATCCATTTTTAAATCTATCTTATTTGAATAATAAAAGTTTTATATGGTCAAGAATTTTTACCAGTTAAATTGATTCCACTCTCCCTCATTAATTATATTTTGAATTTATTTTAACTGTTTTGTTATATTTTAGTCTCTAGAAAATTGATTCATTATTGCCTTTAATTCTTAAACCTGTGAACACATGGTCATAAATTGTAGATAGGATAGGAAGATCAATACATAAGAATGTAGTCATGTGGTTAAGTGAAATTTCTTAGTGGATGTTGCTAGTGTTTTATGAGAATGTCTTCATGTAATGTTTTACTCTGCAGACCGAAACTGGAACCAAATTTGGCTTAAATGATAAACTGCTTCTATAAAATGTCTTAACTTTTGCTTGAGTTTGAAGTTTCTTTGAGGCATGTCCAAAGTTATTAGATCTTTTCCTCTGGTTTCTG
Organism: Pteropus vampyrus; assembly: GCF_000151845.1. Taxonomy (NCBI): domain Eukaryota; kingdom Metazoa; phylum Chordata; class Mammalia; order Chiroptera; family Pteropodidae; genus Pteropus; species Pteropus vampyrus. The sequence continues at coordinate 2,122,784 of NW_011888986.1, read as the reverse complement.
GAAACTTGGGAGCAGGGGAACCGTAAAGTCTTGTTGGCTATAATTGTTTCTCTTGCCCAAGGTCGCTGGCCTACTGACCCTCTGCTGTTCTATGTTGAACTTGATTCCTGTGCTGTCCCCTCTCCAGCTTTTGTTCCACCCTTCCTCCCCTCGACCTCACATATCGCCACCCCTGTGCAATGGGGTCTTTGTGTCCCATTAAGGAGATGGGCCATATTAGTCTAAAACTTCTCTGACTCCCCAATGTCCACCCTTTTCTGACTTCTGGCAGTAAAATGGGTCGAGATACAGTGGGGGAAGCTGTACTCTATATTGTGTTCCAGTTGACCTTTGAGGAACTTTGGGGTCTTGCAAATGCCCCAGACTTACTCATTGAAAGGACTAGATCTAGCACCTCCTTTTTTCCCTGCCTCTGAGCCATCCTAGGCACCCAGGTCTGAGGAAAGAAAGTTAATTGCTTTTGGGCAGGGTGCATTTTGGTTAATGTTCTGTTTAAAATTTGATGTCACATTTGATGGCTTACTCGGATAATTTTGCTCTCATGATACTGTAGTAATGAACTATTGTTTCACTATTTTACAGAGTGCTTATGATTTCACGTATTTTTGCTGAACTTTTAAAAGAGGCACTTGGATGATGGATTAACAAGAACATTGAAATTCTGTGCACAGTTTCAAATTGGAGCATATTGAATTTTCACCCTAGTTCAGCAGCTCTGCTGCTCACTTAAATACAGATGAATGAAGACCCCATTCGGGAAGACACCTGGCCAGCGGTCCAGAGCTGATGCAGGTAGGCAGTGCAGTTCTCTGCGTACCTTAGTGCAATAAACTGAAAACAGTTGTAAAATTGAGGATACTTTCATGGAAATTCCTAGTGGTTTGCTCTTAAAGCTTTGTGATTTCCAGTATTTCATACACATACATACATGTGAAAATGCAGGTTTAGCTTTTTGAGGGTCTGGGGTCATATTAATTTTTTTTACTCTGGTCTCTCACCTTCTACCAAGTTATAGGTGCCCAGTAAATTTAGCAAGTGAATTGTAAATACCTAGCTAATAGGATTATAGTAAATAAAGCATTTATTTATTTTTTTTTGAAAGAAAAAGTGAAAGGTACCTAGATGGATATTAAATTTAGTAAGTTAGGATATTAATAGCAATTTTAAGGAAAAAAGATAAACTTGGATTTTTTTTTTGTATTGATTTGAAAGAATTTTATTGGAATGAAATGTATGGAAATGAATATTTAATAGAAATTATTTTCGTGGCACACAGCTAATATAACTAGAAGTTTAGACTTTATATGATTTTTATCTACCCCCAAAACAAAGATAAATCTTACAGGCTACACTGTAAAAAAGTAGGTAAGTGATATTTTCTTTAGGACTTAGGTTCTTCTCCATTTAAGAAGTACATTTCAGTGTTGAAAAAGTTTTGTCACATTTTAAGATTCTTTGATAAATGCAGAATTATTATTAATCTTATAGAAATGGTTGCTATGTGATTTAGAACCATTTCTTATATTTATTAACTATGGCATTTGGAATTCCTTTGTAGAAGAGCTACCGGAATTCAAATCTTACCCCATATCAAATCTTTACCCCATATTTTGATTTTAGTTCCTCTTTTTTAATAATATTGATGTAACTATTGAGTATTTGTTGATAAGATTAACTTGCAATAATGGTGACAGACTGAAGCGTAAGTCATCTGAGAGTTTGTTGTTCAAATCCCAGTTCTCATCAGCTCTAACTACTCTCATTGGCTGTATAAACAGTGCGTTTTGTATCTTCGCGAGCCTTGGTTTTTCTCATCTAAATGGGACTGATAAGATATGTACTTGTTGGATTATTATGAGGAATAAATGAGCTGTGTGTGTCAGGTGCATAGCTAGGTGCCTGGCACATTGTACTACTCATGATATTTTTTATTCCATGTTACTGGTTGAAAAATCGCTGTCGTTTTTGTTGATCACTGAAACCTCCCATGTTTCTGTCTCTTGAAATAGTAATTCATTTTCCAAAGTTCTTTTTATGCACACCACTCCAATTTCAACACTCCTGTTTTCTTTATTGATTTTGAAGTCATCCTCTTAGGAGGAGAGTCAGCTGATTAAAGTGTAGTATGGTATAAGTAACTGAATGAGCTAAATCAAGAGATATTACTATTTTTAAGAGAGAGAGAGATTATTAATTCTATCCAGTACTTTGATTTTGTATTTTCTTACTCTTTGTTATTTCTTAGAGCATGTGGCATAGGGCTAAAGACAAAGTAGGTACTCTTTAAATTCTAGTGGGCCTGTTGTTAGACCGTGAGGTCATAATCCTTTTTCATGGTTATGTGATAGATCCTATTTAGAAAGATCGACTCTTCATCAGTATTGTTTATAAAATTGTCTTAATTCTTCATCCTGTTGACATAGACAAAGGCTCTGTTGCTTTTAAATCCCTATGTCAGTAATGAATGTGCCTATTTCCAAAAAAAAAAAAAAAAAATCACCAAAAGGGGTATTTTTTTTCTTATGAAACAAGAAGCCCAGGTAGGCATTCCAAAGTTGGTATGGTGGCTCAGCTCTGCCGTTAGGCTAGTGCCATCTTAAAGGTTAAAGCTGGAGCTTCAACTGGTCCATCTCCTACGCATTTCTTTCTAGGTGGGCCTTGTGGGTGACTGAGCTTCTTACACAGAGGCTTCCAGAGGGAGTTTCCCAAGAGAACCAGGCACAGCTGTATGATCTCTTCTGTCAGAGCCTTAGAAGTCTTACAGGTTCACTTCTGCTATATTCTGCTCTTTGAGGCAGTCACAGTGCCCGCCCAGGTTTAAGGAAGGGAGAGTATGCCATGCTGAATGGAAGGAGTGTCAAAGAATTTAAAACTGCCACCTTGGTAATAGATTGGGTAGGCAGGTCCTAGTATCTGACACTGTTTGACATGTTGTGCGAGTGATTAATAAAAATTTAAAAATTGATTTTTACATCCTTTTGATGTGTCTAGTTCAACATATTAGGGATTTCTATTTTAAAAATGTGTTTATATAATTTGTTAGAATTTAATTGGTTACTAAAGTAATAGTTTGTATGTACTTAATGACATTGGTCAGCAAGTTCTATTATTATAGTATAACTTCTATTTTTTCCCTAGAGTTAGCTTCCATTTTTACTACTTTACCAAAGGCTTCAGTTTTTTTTTCTTCCTTTTATAAATACTTTAATCAGACTGATAGGTACGGGGAATGGTAATAATAGATAACCATGAACCTAACACTAAGATATAACAACTATTTAATTCAAATATTTTAAAGCCTTGATTTTATTTTTATCAAATTAATAAAAACTCACAGCTGAAAATGTCAAGTAGTGCCAAAGACTTATGGTAAAAGTCGTGGGCACTCCATTCATTGATTTTTTTGTTTGTTTTTTTTTTTAACCTTCAAAATTTATAAATAGTGTTAGTACATAGCTTTCTCTTTTGGACAATTTTTAGATATTATGTGTTGATATATGTTGAGGATTTTGGCTTTTTTTACATAACTTCTCCCTCTCTCCATTAGCTTCCTAATAAAGATTTTGGCTAAAATTATATTTATTGTTTCTATTATAATTACTATACAAATACTAAATACTTTTGAACCAAGTAATACAATATAATTGCTTTTTTTCGTGCACTTTATTTAGCGATTGCTTTATTTTTTTTATACTTACTTAAATTTCTTTGCAACTTGAAGTCTCTTAAATCCTCCAACAGCTTTATAAAACTCCTTTCAGTGTAATTTCCTGCACATCAAATGTGATAGAAAATCCATCTGTCTGATTTCTTAAGAGTTTTTCTAGTGCCTTCTGTCCTTTTCTGATCTGTGTGGATTGCTTTCTCCACCTGCTGCAACATCATCAACCTGGAATTCTTTTTCTTGCATATTGAATTCTCCTTGTTTCCTGAATGCTAGGCCTTTCCTTTTTTGGTATGGACTCTTGTACATCTTCAAAATCTTCAAGAGTAGGCAGTGAATGAGTTGATTGTTAAAGCTGCGAGTAGAACACATGCCAGTTCATTCATATTGTTTACTTTTCTGCATGTTGAAAATTGTCTCTAATAGTTTTTCAGAAATGCACATAAAAGGTGAGGTTTTTATTGAGACTTTGTGTTCACGTTGTCTTTATATTACTTTCATGCTCAGTCTTGGTGAGATAAAAGATTCTAGGTTGGAAATTACTTTTCATTTAGAATTTTCCAGGCTCCATTTATTGTCTTTCAGATCCCACTGTTGCTATTTGGGGAAGTTGGATGCCATTTTCATTTTTGAACGTTTGTCCAGTGGTTTTTCCCTCTTTAGAAACTTGGAATAGTGTTTTTAAGTGTTCTGAAACTTTATGACAGCATATGTTAGTGTAGTTCTTTTTCATTTATTGTTTTGGGCTTTTCAGTCCTTAGATTTATCATTTATATGAAATTCTTTGTTACTCCTTTGATTGTCTTTCATTTGCTCTCTTCTCTCTGGAATACATGCTACTTGGATTGTTATGCTTCTTAGGTCAATTGTTTTTTTTTAACTTCAATTCATTTCCATTTTTCTAGTCACTGAGGGAGTTTACTGACTTTATTTTCCAATCTTTTAAAAAAAATTTTAACAAACATTTTAAATTTCTAGGAACTTTTTTTGTTGTTTATTTCATGGATGCAAGTAGCCTATGCTTTTGAGGCTATAAGCTGTATTTTCAAAAACTCTTTCTTGAATTAGCTGGTCTTATGTGTGTCTTTTTTTCTCTTTGCTTTTAGTCTCTGTGTTTCATCTGGAGGTTTTCGTTAAATTTCTTGTGATCTGAGGTAGATCTCCTACCTAGCAAGGCACAGAAAATTTGATTGGAAGCTCTGTGTGTGAAAGTGGGCCTTGTTGTCTGGTGGACTTCATTTATATTATTGGGACCTCTAGGTGTCAGTATTTGGCTGTTTTTTCTAGAGATCAGATTTCAGATTTGGTGAGAATATGCATCATCTTTCAGATTTCTTGATTTCTCCCTTAAATTTATAAAGTCACACTCCTTTACCTTCTGTTAAAGTGGCATCCCCAGAGACCACTGCTGTTCATTTAAAGCTGGGCTTATTAAATTTGCTGAGTGTCACCTGGACAAGTTTTTCAGGGAAATTTCACAACAGGAAAAGGTGCTCATAAGGGAGGAATGAGTGAATTGATAGAGTTGGAGGCAGTTAGTGTGGTGTGGAGGGGCATTGGTGAGTATTTCTAATCCAGATGAGTTGTTGGAACAGACCTTTGTCTTTATCTTTGGAACATCTGAATACACACCAAGTTAAAAGTTGGTTATTTTGGAACATGTCTAAATGAGCTTCTGTTAGAACAGTTAAGACTATGTAGTTTTTCTTGCCCATCATGGTTTAGGTTAGCTTAAATAACTTTTGTGAGTCATAGAACAGTTTATTTTGTAAATACGCTCTATTTCTTTTTTCACTTCAGTCAACAAATAGATGTAGCTACCTAGTAAAGAATCTTGTTCTCTTTTCCACTGGAAAATCTGTGATGTTCAGATGAGTGATATAACCCACTTTTGATGACAGACTGACATCAGTGCCCAGTGAATATACACACATGTACCTACTCTTCTGTTACTTGCGTTTTCAACTTAATGGTGTGTGTTGGTGACCACTCCTTAGTAGTATACAGAGATCTTTCTCATGGCTCTTTACAGCTGCATAGGATGCCATTGTGTGGATATACCATATTAGTTCAGTAGTCAATTATTTGGACATTTGGATTTTTTTGACTTTTCTGCTATTAGAAATAATAGCTACAATTAGTTGGTTAGTCTGTATGTCTTGCCAGTGTGTCATTGGGATAGATTTCTAGCAGTAGAACTGAGTCATATTTTAAATGCCTGTGTAATTGTGTGACATACCACTAGATTCCCTTCCATGGGCTGTGTGCCATTTTTCATTTCTGCTAGCAAGTACTATGTGAGTGTTTGTTTTTTTCCATAGTCTTGCCAGAGTAGTATGTTGTCAGCTGCGTGGATTTTTGTCCAACTGATGGGTGAGAAATGGTGTGTCTGTAGTAGTTTTAAGTGTGAGGTTGAATGTCCTGTCTTACTTGTAAGGGCTTCTTTGGCCTTCCTTTTTCTGTCCTTATCTCACCCATTTTTTTCTTTACTTTCAGAAGCTCTTTTTAAAAATGTCAGGGTATTAACCTTTGTGGTATGAGTAATTTATCTCCCTACTGTGTGGCATCAGCTTCTTGGAGACAGTCCTCCTTGAGTTACTGGTTTCTTGATCCATCTGTATGAGTTTGCATCTGACTTCACAGAAATTTGTCGGACTTCTGTACTCCTGGGTTATATCTGGTTTCTTGGCTCCTGTGTGTTTATGAAGCTTTTCTCTCTTGTTTTCTGAAGAATATCCTTCAGTAACTTTTAGAGAAGATTTTGTGGTATGTAAATTCTATGCCCATAAGTCAGTGGAAATGTCAGCTGGTAATTTAGCTGGATATAGGCTTCAGAATAATTTTAACTCAACTTTGAAGGCATTGCTTATCTCGTCTAGCCCAGTGTTGATGGTGGAAGAATAAATCTTGAACCTCTTCATTTTTCTAAAGGATTTTTAAAAATACGTTTTATTATTTATTTACTTAATTATTTTGAGGTGAGGCAACCATTGGTTGACCTCACAGATTGTAAGGACCTTGTCAGTTTACAATCTCTTATTTATTTATTTAAAAAAATTTTTTTTACGCCCACAACACCTGGTCTTCTTAGGTGGTCTCCCATCCAAGTACTAACCAGGCCCAACCCTGCTTAGCTTCCGAGATCAGATGGGATCTGGCTTGTTCAGGGTAGCATGGCCGTAGACACATTTTATTTTTTTCAGAGCAGTTTTAAGTTCAGAGCAATTGAGTAGAGGGTATAACAATTTCTCATACACCCCCTTCCTCTCCTTACCCTCCCCACTAGCAGAGTTCCATATCAGATTGTACATTTGTTA
>NW_011888986.1:2107747-2114308 GCF_000151845.1 Pteropus vampyrus | reverse complement strand
ATGTATCCACCATTACAGTATCATACAGAGTAGTTTCACTGTCCTAAAAATCCCTGTGTTCCCATTTATTCATCCCTACCTTCCCCTTAACCCCTGACAACCACTGACTTTTTTTTTTTATTTTTCAATTACAGTTGACATTCAATATTATATTAGTCTCATGTGTACAGCATAGTAGTTAGACATTTATATAACTTACAAAGTGATTCCCCCTTATAAATCTAGTATGCGGTTAGCAACAGAGTTTATTATTGATTGTATTTTCTATATTATACTTTACATCCTTGGGACTGTTCTGTAACTGCCAATTTGTACTTCTTAATCCCTTCAACCACTGACTTTTTATTGTGTTCGTAGTTTTGCCTTTTCCAAAGTATCATATTTAGACTCATACGGTAAGTAGCCTTATCAGATTTGCATCTCTTTTGATATGTGAGGTTTCTCAATGTCTTTTTGTGGCTTGATAGCTCATTTCTTTTTAGTATTGAATGATACTTTACTGTCTGCACCTAGTGCAGTTTATTTATTACCCAGTTACATACTGAAGGATGTCTTTGTTGCTTCTAAGTTTTGGTGATTATGCATAAAGCCACTGTAAACATGTTTGTGTGGACATATTTTTAAGTCCTTTGGGTAAATGCTAAGGGGCATAATTGTTGGATCATATAATAAGTATTTTTGTAAGAGTAGTTTTATAAGAAATTGCCAAATTTGCATTCTCTCGGCAGTGAGTGAGAGTTCCAGTTGCTCTACATCTTTTCTAGCATTTGGTATTGTCAGTATTTTGGATTTTCACCGTTCTAATAGTTGTGTAGTGGTGTTTCATTGTTTTGAGTTTGCACTTCCTTGATGACGTATCACGTGAAGCATCCTTTCACATGCTTATTTGCAATCTTTATATCTTCTTTAGTGAGGTGTCTGTTAAAGTATTTGGTTCATTTTTAATCAGGTTGTTTTCTTACTGCTGAATTTAGAGTTCTTTGTGTATTTTAGATAAGTCCTTTTTTAGATTTCTTTTGCAAATGTTCTCTTAGTCTGTGGCTTGTCTTATTCACATTGACAGTGTCTTTCACAAGGCAGAAGTTATTCATTTCAATGAAGTCCCACTTGTCAATTGTTTCTTTGATGTATCTGTCCAGTTTTTCCAACACCATATATTTAAGAAACTGTCTTTTTTACCCCATTGCATATTCTTGCCTCCTTTGTCATAGATTAATGACCATATAGGTGTTGGTTTATTTCTGGCCCTTCCATTCTGTTCCATTGATCTGTGTGTCTTTTTATGCCAGTACCATCCTGTTGTGATATTATAGCCTTCTAGTATATATAGTTTGATGTCAGGAGTGTGATACTTACAACATTTTTCTTCTTTCTCCAGATCGTTTTGGCTATTCAGGGTCTTTTGTGGTTCCATATAAATATTAAGATTATTTGTTCTAGTTCTGTGAAATATGCCAGTGGTATTTTGATAGGGATTTCACTGAATCTGTTAGATTGCTTTGGGTAGTATAGACATTTTAATGATGTTAATTCTTCCTATATATGAGTATGGTATATTTCCATTTATTTGTATCATCTTAATTTTCTTTCTTTGATGTCTTACGGTTTTCTGAATGTCTTTTACCTCCTTGTTTAAATTTATTCATTTTTCTTTTTGATTCAATTGTAAATGGGATTGTTTTCTTAATTTCTCCTTCTAAGAGTTCGTTATTGGTATATAAAAAGGCAACCGATTTTTGAATATTAATTTTATATCCTGAATATTAATTTTATATCCTGCTACTTTACTGAACTTATTCTAATAGTTTTTTTTTAGTGGATTCTTTAGGTTTTGCTATATATATAGTATCATGTCATCTGCAAATCATGACAGTTTTACTTCTTTCTTTCCAATTTAGATGCATTTTATTTTCTTAATCTAATTGCCGTGGCTAGGACTTCCAATACTATGTTGAATAAAAGTGGTGAAAGTAGATATCTTGTCTTGTCCTTGATCTTAACTGAAAAGCTTTCAGCTTTCTACTGTTAACTGTGATGTTAGCTGTGGGTTTCTCATATATGGTCTTTATTATATTGAGCTTTGTTCCCTCTATTCCCACTTTGCTGAGCGTTGTTATCATAAATGGATGTTGGATTTTTGTCAGATGTATTTTCTGTATATATTGGCATGATCATATGATTAATCCTTCATTTTGTTTATGTGGTCTATCATATTAATTGATTCGTGGATATTGAACCAGCCTGGGCATGATCATGGTGTACAGTATTTTTAATGTATTGCTGAATTCGGTTTGCTAATACTTTGTTGAGGGATTGGTCTGTAAATTTTTTTTTTTTTTTTTTTGTGGCATCTTTGGTTTTGATATTAGGGTAATGTTGGTCTCATGAAGTGAGTTTGGGAGGCTTCCCTCATCTTTAATTTTTTTTCATAGTTTGAGAAGGTTAGGTATTCTCTGAATGTTTGGTAAAACTCGCCTGTGAAGACAGCTGGTCCAAGACTTTTGTTTGTTGGGAGTTTTTTTTTTTATTACTGATTCGCTTTTATTGGTAGTCATCGGTCTGTTCAGATTTCGTTCATTCAGTCTTGGAAGATTATACGTTTCTAGGAATTTATCCATTTCTTCCACATTGTCTAATTTGTTGGCTTATAATTGTTCATAGCATTTTTTTTAAATAATCCTTTTATTTCTGTGGTGTCACTTGTCACTTTTTTATATCTGATTTTGTTTGGGTCCTCTCTTTTTTTCATTGATGTGTCATTACAAGTTTATCAATTTTGTTTATCTTTTCAAAGAACCAGCTCTTGGTTTTATTAATCTTTTGTATTGTTTTTTAAGACTATTTCTTTTATGTCCTGTCCGATCTTTATTATTTCTTTTCTTCTACTTTGGACTTTGTTTGCTGTTCTTCCCCCTGCCCCCCGCTACTCTTTTTATAGTTCCTTTTTAAGGTTAGATTGTTTATTTGAGATTTTTCTTGTTGAGGTAGGCCTTTACTGCTATGAATTTCCTTAGAACTGCTTTGGCTGTGTCATGTAGAGTTTTAGGTCATTGTGTTTTCATTTTCATTTGTCTCAAGGTATCTTTTGATTTCTTCCTTGATCTCATTGTTAACCCATTCATTGCTTAGTAGCATGTTATTTAGCACGTGTTTGTGAGTTTTTCAGTTTCTTTCTTGTATTTATTGCAAGTGTCATATTATTGTGGTTGGAAATGAAGCTTGATGATGATTTCAATCTAATTAAATTTATCGAGACTTGTTTTGTGCCCTAACATGTGGTCTGTCTTGGAAAATGTTTCATGTGTATTTGAGAAGAAAGTATATTCTGCTGCTTTGGGGTGGAATGTTCATATTTAGGTGCTCCTGTGTTGGGTGTGTTGATGTTTACAAGAATTATATCTTGTTGGATTGATCGCTTTATCATGAAATTTTCTTCTTTGGATCATGTCAACCTTTGTTTTGCAGTCTGTTTTGTTTACTATAAATATTGCTACCCCAGCTTTTTTTTCTTTCCCAACTTCTTTTTGCATGATATATCTTTCTCCGTCCATTTACTTTTAGTCTATGTCTGTCTTTTGATCCGAAGTGAGCCTCTTTTAGGTAGTATATGTACTGGTTTTGTTTTTTTATCCGTTCAGCTACCCTCTCTTTTGATTGGAGCATTTAGTTTATTTACATTTCAAGTAATTATTGAAAGTTATGTAGTTATTACTATTGTATTGTTTTCTTATTGTTTTCGTAGGTCTCTGTTCCTTTCTTGTTCTTTTGCTCTCTTGTATGTACATGACTTTATATAGTGTTGTGTTTAGATTCTTTTTTCTTTATTTCTTTTTAACTCTTGTATATATTTGGTTTATGGTTACCATGTGCTTCAGATATACCAGGCTATGTTTATAGCAGTTTCTTTAAAGTTGATGGTCACTGTAAGTTCAAACACATTCTAAAAATCACTACAGTTTTTTTCACCCTGTGAACATTTGTTTCATCATTAATTTTTACTTATTTCATAGGTGTGTGTTTATCTCGTAATTTATTGTCGTAATTACCCATGATCTTTGTTCTTTTGTCTTTCAACCTTTGCACTTGTTTAATAGTTGGTTGATGTACTGTTTTCACTAAATGTTTGCCTTAGAAATTTTTTCTTTTCCATATTTTCTTATTCCAATTTTTGATCTTTTCTAAATTAAGTCTCTTTAATGTTTTTTGTAATACCAGTTTATTTGTCATGAACTCCTTTAGTTTCTTGTTTTGTCTTGTCTGGGGAACTCTCTCTCCTTTCATTCTAAATGATAGCCTTGCTAGATAATAGTGCGTGTAGGTCTTTGCCTTATATCATTTTGAATATTTTGTGCCATTTTCTAAGGCCTGCAAAGTTTCTGTTGAAAAATTACCTTATAGTTTAATGGGAGCTCCCTTGTATGTAACTAACTGCTTTTCTCCTGCTGCTTTTTAAGATTCTCTCTTTGTCTTAACCTTTGGCGTTTTGGTTATCATGTGGTGTGGTGTGGGCCTCTGGGTTAATATTGTTTGAGACTCTGCACTTTCAAGTCTTATATGTCTTAGTTCCTTCACCAGTGTAAGGAAGTTTTCTTTCATTATTTCTTCAAATAGTTTTTCATCCCTTCTCGCTTTTCCTTCTGGGATCCATATGATGCAAATGTTGGTACATATGATGTTGTTCCAGAGGTTCCTTAAACTGTCCTTATTTTTAAAATTTTTGTTTCTTTTTGCTGTTTTGATTGGGTGTTTTCTGCTACCTTGTCTTCCATGTTGCTGATTGATCCTCTCCATCTGATCTGTTATTGATTCCCTTTAATATATTCTTTTAGTTATTGTATTCATCATTTCTGACTGATTCTTTATGTTTTTCTGTCTCGATTTTTACAATTCTTATCTGTCGAAGTTCACGTTTATCTATTCTTCATCTAAGTTCATTTGCATTCTTATAACCACTGTTTTAAAGTCTGTATCTGGTAGATTGCTTGTCTACATTTTGTTTAGTTCTTTTTCGGGAGTTTTGTTCTGTTCTTTTATCTGAGATATGTTTCTATTTTGCTTTCTCATTTCGGCTGACTCTTTTGTTTCTGTATAGTAGGTAGATCTGCTATGTTTCCCAATTTTGGTAGAGTGACCGTATTTAAGTGTCTTTTGAGGCCTAATGGCACCCGAGCCTCGGTCACCCGAGCCTCGTGCTTCACATTGTCAGTCATGTGGGTCGGGCCTCGATCTCTCTTGGCACATCAGTGGGTGGGATTGACCCTAGCCTGGCTGGCTATGAAGACTGGCTATGAGGACTGGTTGTGACTATAGCTATCGTGAGGGCAGTTACTCCATGGAGTGGGACTTATTATAGTGCGGCTGTGGTGCCAGCTGAGTGTGTCTTTTTAGGAGCTGGTTGGGTGGTACTCTTGTGTGGTCTGAAGCTGTGGCCACCAGGTGTTTTGGGACTGGAGTCTCTTGGGAGGGGCTTTGATAAAACCCAGAGTCCACTGCTGCTTATGCCGGGCTTGGGGCTACTTAGTAGGAGCTACAAAGTGATCTGAGGTTGATTGCCACCTGTGCTGCACTTGGAGGTGCTTAGGAGTGGCTACACTATGAATTGAGGCTGGTCACCACTAGTGCTAGACTTGGGACTCTTTGGTGGGCACCATGATGCAAGCCAAGGCCAGCTGCCACTTGCATTGGGCTTGGGGCAACTTAGTTGAAGCTGTGTTCCAGGGCAAGACTAGCCACTACTTATGCCAATCTTGGGGTCACAATCTTGGTGGGAGTTACAGTGCAATTTGAGACCAGTTTTGTTTATGTTGAGCTTGTGTCCACTTAGCAAGAGCTACAAGGCACATCGAGGCAGCCACTGCTTTTTTGTGCTTTGTTGACCTTTGAGAGATTTTTGGAAAGTCCACAGCACAAGTTCAGGTAGGCTACTTGTTTAGAGGAGCCACTGGAAGAGGCTTGGGTCAGAGGAGTGAGGTGCGTGGAGTGGAGACTTGGGGAAACACCAAGGTGGGATGAGTGGTGTTAACCAGGTTAATGGAGAGCACAGATTTGGCTCCTAATAGCATTTCCATCCCTGGGTACAGAGTTACCCTGCCCCCTTCCCCTTCAGTCCTCACCCTAAAGTTAGTCAATTCAGCTTTTCCTCATGTGTCCCTGGCACTTTTTAAGCTGCTGCCCTTGTGCTGGAGCTTAGAGCAAATGAGTGAGTTTGTAAACAAGTTAGTCTATGCACTGGCCCTTTAAGAGTAACATGTCTCAGTCTCCCACAGCCCTTTTGTCTTTCACTCATGCAGTCCCCTGCTGGTTTTCACAGCTAAATGTTATAGGGACTCTTCTTTCCAGCACAGGTATCCTGGGCTCCTGGTATAGGGCTGTGACTCCTTGCTTTTCAAAGCAGGGACCTCCCCAGCCCCAGATATCTCTTCTAGTTATTAATTGCCACATCACTACACTATGGGTGCGGAATGTGCCTGTCCGCCTCTCCAGCTTTCCTACCAGTCTTTATGTGGCTTTTTATATCCTTAGTTTGTTATAGGACTTCTATTCAGCTCTGTTCAGCTGGTG
>NW_011888986.1:2060383-2107137 GCF_000151845.1 Pteropus vampyrus | reverse complement strand
ATTTTTATCTCTTTGCTTATGTTACCCATTTGTTCTTGCTGTCTACTTTTTTCCTTACAGCCTTTAGCGTATTCATCGTTATTTTAAATTACCAGTCTGATAATTCCATCCTTCTTGCCATATCTGAGACTAGTTCTGATGCCTGCTCTGTCTTTTCAAACTGTGTTGTCTTTGCCTTTTAATATGCCTTATAATTATTGGATGAAAGCCAGATGTGATGTACTGGGTAGAGGAACTTCAGTGAATAAACCTTTAGTGAGATGGTGGTGAGGTGTATGTGTGCATGTGTGCATGTGGCAGGGTTGGAGGAGGATTGTGATAGCATTCTGTGGTGCTGTGATTAGGTCTCTGTCATTCAGTGAGTCTGTGCCCCTGGGCTGTGACCTCCACAAGTGATTGTCTGTGTCTTCCCTCTTGTGGGACAGGAGTGCAAGGGGGGGCTCACTTTGAATTTCTCCTCACTAAAGGGAACTGCTAGAGAATGCCTGTTTCCCTGCCCTCAGACCAGTTAGGCTCTGATACAATAGTTTCTATTGAGGGCAGACCTTGTTAAGAACTGAATGCTATGGTATATTTCAAAAGGGGCACTTTTTCTCTACCTCTGCTGGAAGCAGGTAGGGATTTTTCTGTCATTCTCTCCATAACTTGGTAGAGTTCCTGGAGGTAAAACTCATAAAAATGTGGAGCCCCCTGACCCACCCATGACTGGGCTCCCTGGAGTTTTTATCTCAGACTTGTCTATACTGATCCTTCAGCAGTTGGTCAATTACAGATCTGGCTTTCCTTCCCTGGAGGTGTCTGTCTGCTGGATGAATTGTGATTCTGTGTATCTGCATGTCTGTTTTTCTAGCTTTGGGGGCAGCAGTTTGCTCTGTGATATCACTTCCCTGACCAACCTAAGAAGAGTTGTTGAATTGTCAAGAATGTGTTTTTCCTTTTCATAACCTCTTGTTCTCATTTTATGATTATAGAATCTTCAGTTGCCTTGAAGATACCAATTCTTTTATTTGATCGTTGTAGTTTTTGGACCATTTCATAAACAGTGGTGCTATTCCTTTGTCTTTCTCAGTTGTACCATGAGATTTTGTTATGTAACTATTGATCATTATGCATTCATACTTAAGAATTAAGGATGAATTATAAATGGCTTACTTTTTCTGGAGTGGTTAGTAGAGGATTGTTTCTGCTATGGTACTCTTCTAAATGAGAAAGTCGACTTTGTGGGGATGTGTGGTGATGTGTGGGGCCTGATAAGCTTTGCCGAGGATGCAGGGCCTGAGATGTAGCTGTTAAATCAGCTGCCCTTTCCTTGTATGTTCAGCATGGAAAGGGAGGGGGAGGGAGGGGATTCCTGGCCTGGTGCAGTACCAGTAGAACTTGATCAAATTTTGTATTTCCATGTCTGCTTTTGCATTTCTGATCCCTCATTCTCGTCTACTTGAAACCTAGAGATGTTCCAGGGATGCTTCGGGTAGATTTGCTCTCCGTTCAGTCTGTATCTTACTGTCATCCATGAGCTGCTCACTTCTTTGAATGCATACAGATACGCTAGGTGAAAGTGGGCAAGCATAGTTCTCAGCATCAGGGCCGTGTCTTGCCATCTTTATCTGTGAACTAGAACAGACAGTCTTAAACAGACCAGTTGGGCATATATCTTTTTCAGTTAACTTTTTCAAATTGTTAATTATAACTTTTAAAATTGTAACTTTTTAAAATTGTTAAGTACAGAAATTTGTGTTTAAAAAATGGACACCTTAATTATAAGGCCAACGAGAGAGAATTTTGCAGATAACCCAGAAAGAAGCCTTTCTCCTCCACCCAGAGGAACCTTGTTCTGAGTTTATGGTAAAAAGTCCTTTGTTTTCTTTATATTGCTACTTAATGTGAGTTTTAATCAATGTAGTAAGTGCTGTTTTTGCTGTATTCTGCAGATTTTGATAGATTTTCATTTTTTTAAATTAGAAATAGTTGAATTTTCATTGTGATTTCGTATTTGAATCATGGATTTTTTAGAAGATTGTTGTTTAATTTCCAATACTGGGGTCTTTCCAAATATTTTATTATTTATTTCTAGTTTAACTCTGATGTGGTCAGAGAATATACTTTATATGATTTCAAGCTGTTTTAAGTGTATAAGAGTTTGCATTTTGAGTAGCATATGGTGCATCTGGGTTAATGTCCCAAGTGAACTTGGAAAATATATGTGTTTTTGGCATTATTGGATTAGTGCTCTATATTATGTCAACTAATTCAAGTTCAACTATATTAGTTGAACTTGAATTAGTTCAAGTATATTAGTGCTCTATAATTCAACTATATTAGTGCTCTATAAATGTCAACTAATTCAAGTTTGCTGTTTGTGGTGGTTACGTTTTCTGTGTCCTTTCTGATTTTCTATCTACTTGTTATATTAATTACTGAGAGAGAAGAATTCAAATTTCTAACTATAATTATGGATATGTCAATTTTTCTTGTCACATCTACCAGTTTTTGCTTTATGTATTTCAGTATTCTGTAATTAGGTTCATATACATTTAAGATTGTTATGGCTTCTTGCTTAATTGACCCTTTTATCATTTTTGAAATGTCTCGAGATCCTCAATAACTTTGTCCTGAAGTTAATTTGTCTGATATTGTCTCTTCCTTTTTTATATAGTCTCTTAATCGGAGCATTTAGACTATTTACATTAAATGTGTTATCGTTGTTGGGGTTGGAAGGTATTTTTGCTGGATATGGCATTCTCAGTTCACAAATAGGTTTCCTTGATTATTTTAGCAACACCTTAAAGATTTAGTGCCCTGTCTTCTGGCTTACATTATTTCTAACAGCAAATCTGCAACTGGTATTTTCTGTTTCCCTATATTTAATGTGTCTCTTATCCTTTGGCTGTTTTAAAAATACTTTGTCGGTGGTTTTCAGAAATTTGATTAGGATGTGCCTTGGCATGGCTTTCCTTGTTTTAACCTTACTTTGGCAATATTGATCTTGTTGGCTGTGTGGTTGTATTTATCACATCTGGAAAACTGTCTGTCGTTGGTTTTTCAGATTTTTTTTCTTTCACCTCTCTGCTCTTTCCCCCTATTTGTGGAGTCCAGTTTCATTTTTCCCAATTTTTTCTTTTTTGTTTCATTTCGGGTACTTTGTATTGCAACATCTCAGGTTCACTGATCATTTTATCTGTAGGGTTTAATCTGTTATTAATCACATTTATTTTTTTTATTCAGATCATGTATTTTCTTGTTTAATTTGTTTCTTCCCTCATGTTTCTATTTTAAGTGTTTGTATTTTACATATTTGAACATATTTATTTTAGTTTTTTTCCACCTTTTTGCATGCTAATTACATTGTTTTGGTCATAACCCACTTGATTATAGGGTTACAGTCTGCTGCTGTGCTGCATATCTAGTAATTTTTGTTGAGGAGTTGGACACTTGAAATGTGAAGAGTTGGGCTTTTGTTGATGTCCTTTACCTTGTGTTCCCCAGCTCCAGTTTGACTCTCAATGTGGCAAACCACAGCGTTCTTGGTTTCATGTTGGATCCTCCACAATTGTTTGGAATGCAATTTGGGTCGATGCAGGACTACTGTGTGGCTTTCTGCTCCCTGGTCATAGTCCTCTGCTGCTTGTTCTCTTGATATCTGGATCCAGATGTTTAATATCATTTGTCCTGATTTTTAATTGTTTCTGGCAGGAAGACAAGTTCTGTAACTTTTAGTACTTTAGGGTTAGGATTGTCATTTTTTTAGTTGCAGTTTTTGTTCACATAATTTTGGTTTTGTATTCTGTGGCCAATTTGGGAAGGTGAACTGTTGTCTTTGTCATTTTATCTTGCCAGTACCCCTTATATCTCCCTTTTAGAAAGTTCAGTAAACAAATCACTTTCTTACATGTTGGCCGTTTACAGTTTATTTTTATCTCATGCTTTATATAGCAGTTAATTTTTTCTTGAGTTTGATTTTTTAAATCTAGTTTTCATTGACTTATGCTCACTTCTCTTTTAGGCCATGCTGGTGTATCTGCAAGCATGATGAAGAAAAGGACGTCCCACAAGTAAGCAATTCTGAAACTTGCTTTTAGATAGCAAGTTGTGGACTTTGGTTATATGGGCGGGATATGAGGTCACCCATGTAGGAGGTCTTGGCTCACAGCAGTCGGCCTCACTGCAAGCTGAGTCGTGGTGTAGATCATATTCCTGTATGTTCCCTGTCCTTTGCCTAGCCTAAGTGTGCCTAGATCGTTCAGCCTTTGAAAGCCTCCAGGCCATGATTTTCTCTCCAGCTTGATGGAGGCTGGACTAATAGAAGTAGCAGTTGTGGTAGGCTCATGGTGAACCTCTCCCACTTCACTTTTGGAAGGGCTGCATGCTCTTGGTCTGCAGGTTCCTCTCTGGGTCTTGGATCTGCTGCTGGATAAGAAAGGAGCTCCTTGCAGACAGAGACCATAGCTTATGCTTGAGGGCCTGGTTAGCATACTGCCTGTCGCACTCATTGCTTTACAACATTTCAAATGAATGAGGAGCTTGTAATTTAGAGAAAGCATATGTATGTTGAAAGATAATAAAATATCCATGTATTTTAGGTGACAAATGTGTTATAAGTACAGAATTCTGTAGGTTCCAGACTATAGAAGCCATTTTTTTTCTCCTCGAAATTTTTTTTTGCATATAATTATGTCCAAGGAGAAAATTGAAATACTGTCTTAAATAATATCTACCTGTATTGTATTAAATTTAATAGCATTCACAAGTATCCACTAGTACTGGTGACTGCTACTACGCCATGGAAGCTGTTTTAGCAAATTAGTTCTGATATTATGAGTCTTAATCATGGATTGTTAAATATGGAAGAGACCCTTCTTGACCCTAGCTCCTTTTGAGCCCCTCATTATAGCAGTTATTTCCAAATTATTTTTATTGAAAGGCTTATGCCCCTTGGTCACTGCACGGTAGTGGCTGAAGAATGTGAGAAGGCTCTGGGCTATTGAAGAAGGTCTGCATGAAAAATAGCGCCTTTCAGTAATTGTTGATGATTAAAGCAAACCTGTGTCCATTTAAATGAATACATGAATATGTAATGTAAATGTCTATGATATTCAGTTCAAGAAATGACCTGGAAAGTAAAAATGTGAAGGTAAGTATGCTCTTGTGTCCCTGAGGTTTGATAAAGTACTTCTCAAATTTCATTTCATTTCCCATCACCCTCATGACTCTGCCATATCCAGTGATGTGATAACCATTTCTTGGCACAAATAGGAGATGATAAAAACAAATTACACATTAACTTTGCAAGACCAGAACAGTTCATGCAAAATAGATTTTGCCACTTAGGTTAAAATAAATGGCTTTGAGGATGTAACGTACATTTTGTTTTATCTATTTTTACAAATTTCCAGATAGGATTTTATGCATTCATTGTTCTGAGCTCTTGGGCCTGTTTAATACATTTCGTGTGAGAGAGAGTTCATGTGCTTCATTCTAAGCTATATTGTTCTTTAACTGATGGCTTTGAGGTACTAGTTACTTTTTTCCCCTAAAACGCAAGGAATAAATACATGCCTGTTAAGTTTTTGCAGTTCATATGTGTACCAGCTACAAGGATCGTCCATTCTATGATGTGAGGAACTCAATCCATTGCTTTAACAGGAGGTGTGCTTGTCTCACATACAGATAAGGAACCCTTGAACATGTTACTACATAGCAAAAGGGAGAAGTTGAAATGAAAGTAAAAGTACCAGTCATTTTTCTATTTTTTTCTAATCTCATTACAAATATGAAGATGGGTAGAGCAGGAAAAAAGACTGAAACAAAGGTTTCTGCATTTCACCAATGGCGGCTCTTGAATACTTGCCTTCAGAGGGTTAGTCAGAGTAGTGCTGCTGGAGAAGCCCCTGTCCAAGAGCTGACTTTATAGTGGGAGCCAGATGGGCTTAGTGGTGGGCTCAGCAGATTCCTTCATTTGCCTGGAGCTCAGTTTACTCATGGTTCAGATCGTTGGTGTTGGACATAGAACCATGGAGTTTTCAGCCTTCAACATAGAATTCTTTCTACAAATAACAGTCATAGAAAAGCAGAGATAGAGCCTCACTCTTCCCTTGCTGCCATACTGTGGCTGTACCTGTGGTAGTCTCTCGCTGCCCATGTTAGCACAGAGGGACTGAGCAGTAATTCCACAATCAGATGCCTCTGCTTGCTTGCTTGAGAATCAGCAGGAATGCCTAGGAAATGATTGCAGCAGAGCCATTATTCCAAGAATGGCAGCTCCTGCCCTCGTGAGTTTCAGGAGAGCTCAGGGAATGGAGTCTGAGGTGCTTGGAGCAGTGCCTCTGCACCCAGAAATGTTACATAGCTGTGTCTTGTTTTGTTTTTAAAGTAAATAGAAACAAACTTATGTGCCTCTTATGACCAGGCCCCTTGCTGTGTTTTGAGGACAAGGAGATTGAGAAATGAGTCTGCATGGAAAGTACATCTCAAAAGGAAAGTATAGTTGTAGGGAGAGTCTTAAGGTGAATTTAGCTAAAAAGGTTTGTTTCTGTTTTCAAGTAAATCTGTTTTTTTTCTTCCCTAATGTGAATAGTCGATAGATTTCCATTTCAGGGTACTGATGGAGGGTGCGACTTGGCTTTGGTCTATTTCCTGCTAACATGCATTTAGAAAATAGACAGGAGCTGTTACTTTTACACACTAAGAGGTATTTCCAGGGAATGTTTTCCTTCCATTTTATAAGACACAAATCCTTGTCACTGACAAAGACCGTCATTGTACCCTTCCTCTCCCTCTTCCTCATATACCTGTTATGATTTCATGGACTTTTCACGGCATCTCTGTCAAATAGGAACCATGAGCCCTCTATGCACTATGCACAGAGAGATTAAATTACTGTATGAGGTTGTACAACTAAGAAGTGACTGAGCTAGGATTCAGAAACAGGGCAGTCTCATTCTAGAACCCTTATTCATTACCACACCATATTTCTTGAACTGCATGTTTTGTTGTTTCATATCTGAAAAAATGCAATATTTCAGTCATAAACACATATAATAGATAACTATTAGAGCGAGAGTCTGAATGAAGCCTAATGTTGACAGTCTTAAATTTGTCAAAACTCTTTAATCACCTTGTAGTGACTGTTATTCACACCAGTGAAAGTGAATAGTGCTATGGGAGACTCTCCGGGCACTTGGACACCTCCTTTGGACATCTCGGGTATTCTCAGAGTGCACAGTGTACAGACAGAGTAATGAAAGAAACCATAGTGATCAGGGTAGAAAACATGACTTTTTTCTCTATCCTATTTTTATAATGTCACTTGAAGTTGGAATAACAGTATCAGCTATAGAAGTTTTATCAAGCAACAAGTACCAGAAAAGCATTTTTCCCCCTCTCTACTTGCTGGTGTGTATCTTGCAAAAAGACAATTATTTCGATTTAATCAATATTTTCTTCTGAAATTAGCTAGAACACAGAAGAACAGCCTTTATATCACAGTACTAAATAGAATAAGGAAATAGAATAAGGAAGATATGTCATGTATGACAGGTATGGCTCATAGTAGAATTGTGTAGTTGAAAATTTTAACAAGTATGGCTACCAAATAAGATTTTTAACTACTGATGAGGAATAGTGGTCAATTTACGTCATTAAGGGAGTCTAGATAAAAGACTAAAGGTCTTTCAAAACAAGATTTCTTGATGACAAAATAAATAGAACAGTACTTTCAAAACTTATTTAAAGTATTGAGAGAAGTAGGTAAATGTCTCCTGCACTCTCAGTTTACCCTTTGGGGAACATGGATGTGTAGGAATTAGAGTTCTAAGTCAGTGCTACCCAAGGTGCGGTGCCTGGATCAGCAGGAGCAGTGGCCTTTGAAGCTTGTTAGAGAGCCTTTTGGTCCTTCTCTACACCTAGAGGTGGAATCAGACACTTTCACCAGCTCTCCAAGTGATGGAATGTATACCAGAGTGAGAAGCTCTAGCCTAAACCATCATCATGGCTGATAGCTGAGGCACATCAGAGAAGTCAGGTGGTGTGAAAATTAGTACACACAGTTACAGCAATGAAAGGAGTTTGATGCTGTATACTCAGTCACCTCTTACTCCAGGTGCAACATGCAGAAAAGCTATTCTTAACCATCAGTTAATCCCTGATCAAGCCATATACCTTCCAGTCACTTTATATTGTTATAGTTTCCTTGGAACATTTATTTCAAGAAATAGCTTCTGGAGATAAACAAGGAAACCAATGATCAGTGTATAATTCTGGTTTCTCTGCTTTTATCTTTGAATTGTTTGGGTCATGATACTTGCTGGTGTGTATCTTGCAAAAAGACAATTATTTGCAATTATAGCCTGTTATTTGCACTTGGCTATAATTACAGATGATCTCGGTTGAATGAAGTATCTTGGTGTTTGTATACAATATTGCTGTTTGTTTATTGACTACCTGGTAGATAATAGTTAACATTGTAGTCTTTCCCAAGAAAGTACAAGAGATTAAGGGCTGTTAAAAATACATATATCTAGAGAGAACATAAATCACCATATTCAAGGAGCCCCATTTTAAAATAGTTACTTTAAATTGTTAATCTCATGTTTCTGTGCTGTTTTTAGATTGCACGGTCTAGAGATGACTAAAATATGTTTATGTTCTTTTCATACCTTCTTTCTATTGTTTGTTTGCTTATGTATGTAGTACAGTGTTTGAACTAAGTAAGCTTTAGTTTTTATTAAAGTTTTTTTTGTTGCTTTTTAAATCTAAATTAGCAATTAGAAATTAAAGTAAAATGTAAAAACTTGTTTAATATATAATCTCTAGAATAGTAAACAGTATTATCCTGAATCCCTATCACCCAGCTTCAGTAATTATCAATATTTGCTCAGTATTAGATAGTCTTACTATATTGTTGTTTAGGGAACCTTGTCTTCAGGTAGATGCTAGCTGGAAGAAAATTAACAACTTATGTATTTCTACACTTAATATTAAACAATATTTACTATTTTAATATATATTTTAAAATATTATTCTTTGTACACTTTGGCTGCAAGAGGATTCAAGGCCCAGTGATTGGAAAGCTTGACTAATGATTTAAAAAAGTAGTGTATTGTTCTAATTACCCGTTTTTACCATCAGTGTTCATTGGGAAGAAATCTGTCTTGGTTACCTCTGCCTTTTCAGTTTACGTAACTTATTTATTAAACAAATTGGATAAAAACAGTGTTTATACTAGATCTTCTTTTAGAACTAGTGAAATGACATTCTAAAATTAGAATTACCCTTGACTAAAGAAAGGCAGTAGAAATAGAATTTGGAATTGATAACATTAAAATGTATAATAATTTGTTTTTATATATAATTCCTTCTAGAATTGAAACATTCATGGCATTAATTTAGCAGTAATTAAAATTGTGTTTTATCCGCGTGTAAAAGTGAGATACTTGTTATGTAGAAAATTTTGAAAACACACGTAAATACAGAGGAAGATAACCTAATTATTTCTGATGCCATCATCGAGAGATTATAGCCGTTAATAATTTAATATATATTTTGAAAGTTTTCTACAAATCTGTATGGATAATTGTGTGTAGAAATTTTCCATGTCATGTTTTCTTCATTTGTGGGTTTTTTAAATGTCTTTAAATTCTTTTCCTTGATTTTAATAGCTATGTAGTTATTTCATCATCTATTTACACTATTATTGAATCAATGGGACCTGTTGTTGAACATTTTTTATTTCTGGTTTCTTGCTGAGAACATCGCTGTAGCTATCTATATCTTTGTGCCTGTCCATTATTTTCTTTCAATAAATTCCTAGATGTGGAACCACTGGGACAATGGAGTGCCAAATTTTTACTAGGAGGGTTGTGTCTGTTCTCTAGGCACATAGAAAATAGTACCTCACTGTACTTTATCTTAAATAGCTCTTCAGAATTTGCAGTTTCTTTTATTGGCATAGAAGGGTAATTTTACCAACATACCATTACCACAACACTGAGAAATTTCTAGAAGGCATAGAGCAAATGGGGACAGATTTATATAAAAACTAAGGTGAGCTGAGGAATGCTCAGCCCCTTTGAGCTGAAAAAGACGACCTCAAAAAGTGAATATTCATACTAGACCCTTACTGTTTAGGTCAGAGGCAGCAAAGGCTGGCCACGATTGCCAAAGTTATTATGGGTGAGAAACCAGCAGTGTTAGTGAGGCAGCAGTTGCTTGCCTTACCTCCCCTGACTTAAGGTCTCTGCTCACTCCCAGCTGCTCTGCAACTGCCTGGGTCATGGTTGCTTCATCAGAATCTCCACTTAACTGCTCAGATGCCAGGACCCTGACATGGCCTAAAGAAATACACCACAGCAGCAGATTTCACTCTGTCTTGCCTTGCATTTTAAATACGAACATCAGAAATCATCAGTTACCCGAGGAGCACTTACAGCTCGAAAAGAAGTCATGTGGAACAGGAGACCTAACCAGAAATCAGCAAATGTGGAGAAAACCACCACTTAGATGACAACAGACCCAGCATAGGTAGAGCCGAACACAAAAAGTTCATAAGAGATCAGGAAAGGAAGTAAAAATCCTCAAGGATCAGAGGCATGTTAATTAAAAAAAAAAAAAAGTTAAGGAAACGATCAGTTTGTAGAAATAAAAAATCCTATTATATAAGATAATCGATAGGCAGAAATTGAAGCCTGTTTTACCTAAAGAAATTCAAGAAAATTTGAGCCAAGGAGTTCTTGAATAGTATGAGAGGGAAGTTGAGTCACAGAGGATAGATCTGAAAGTGTTAGCGTTCATCTAATAAGAATTTCAAAAAGGGGGATGGAGGTGGAGAACAATAAATGTGGAAGATGATTTTGCACAGCTCTCTTTAGATTGATCAAGTGGTAGTGAGGGATCATTAAAAACATGTAAGTTCTGGTAGCATTTCAGAATCCAGGAACAAAGAAAATTTTAAAAGCTCAAAGAGAAAAACAGGTTACCCTCAAAAAAAAAAAAAAAGGATTGGATTGGCATCTGTTACCTAACTGGGAGATAGAAGAAAATGAAAATGCTTTTTTCCCAGTAAAAGTGCTAAGGGGAAAGGGTTTTGGAACCTGATTTGTAATACCTAGGTTATTCGGGGATGAGGGCAAAATAATATTTTGATGCTTGCAAGAGTTTTAGAGTTTACATTTATCAACCCTCTCTGAACAGTGCATGTATATAGAAAGACAAAATAGACATGAGAAC
Organism: Pteropus vampyrus; assembly: GCF_000151845.1. Taxonomy (NCBI): domain Eukaryota; kingdom Metazoa; phylum Chordata; class Mammalia; order Chiroptera; family Pteropodidae; genus Pteropus; species Pteropus vampyrus. The sequence continues at coordinate 2,095,914 of NW_011888986.1, read as the reverse complement.
AAAATATATGAAAACATTAGGGAGAAAGCAACAAAAATCCTTCTTTGTTTATTTCTAAATAAGGCATCGTTTGTATTCTTAAGATAGCGAAATGAAAAATGATTTAGAACAGAAGCCTAAATTTCAGCAGTGATAAAAATTGGCCAGGTGGATTTACTTATGTGCTAACATGTTTGCTTTTAAAATTTTTATTTTACAAAGAAATTTTTGTTTAGTTTTAGTCTTGCTTGGTCTGGGGAAGGGAAAATGTAAGTTAAAATGTGATATTTCAAAAGTTAGGAATAATTGCTGGAAGACTAGAAATAAGAGCTGTAGCTTTCATTAGATGCTTTATTTGGTGCAAAGAAAACCCCACTCTGAATATACAGATAAAGGAAGAAAGCTATGAGGAAATGAAAGTATTGCAAACAAAACAATGTTAGAATAGACCCAGGCATTATTATCACAGCAAAAGTTGATTAAAATTCCCGTAAAGTGAGGAATTAAAATTCATGCAAAGGGAAAAAGTAGGGTGTCTTCACAATTAAAGGATATGGGAGCCACGTGAAAGGAGTTGCCCACTGGCCATATTTGAGTCCCTTGTAAAGCTCAGGAGAGAGAGGCAAGCCTTGTAACCACCATTGGAGGCAGCCAGGATGAAAACTACTTGTTCTGAAATGTGATTAGAGAAGCATCAAACATCTCCCTCTTCCAGAGCCAAACAGTACAGAAGAATGCAGCTAATGGATGAAGAAAGGATGAGTGACTGAACTGGAAAATCGGTGCTCTGAGTCTGCCAGTTACCCTTTTCTGCTGTCACTGGCTAAGTCTGTATTGGTCTTGTTGAGAACCACGGTAGTAGAAATTTCATGTCTCTGAATCTAGGATGGGATCTTTTCTTGATTGTAGTCAGTTTTCTCCAGAGAGACTGAACCAGTGGTGTGCATGCATGTGCAAGTGTGTGTGTGTGTGTATATAGAGATTAGAGACCCAGGGAAGAGCCAGGGTTGCAGCTGGAGTCCAAAGGTAGAATTGCCTCTTCCCTTGGGTAGACAACACTTTTTCTTAATCCTTTAAGTGATAGAGGCCTACCTACATTGTGGAGGGTGGTCTGATTTACATGTTTTTCTACCCCCCCCAAAAAAGCCCTTTACAGGAAAAAATTTAGAGTAATGACCAAATAGCTGAGTACTGTGGCTCAGCCAACATATTAAAAGTCAACATATTAAAATTAACTGTCACTGGTGATGATGCCGTATTTGCTTGTGATAGTAGAATGTCTGTGAATTACAAAAAAGGTGCATATGACTGAATTTCTTCCTTGATGAGGTTTAGGGACCAAGCTCTGCCTTTGCTGTGAAGAAAGCCTGATCCTGTATACAACATGAATCACTAGGACTTTTGCTTAAAGATCAAAAGAAGATAGGTGATTTGATTGTCTCTGAAGAAAAATATGCTAAAAATGATTCCCGTATTCTAAAGGGAAAATGTAATTACTGTCACCATCTCTTTCCCGCAGATGATCAATTGGATGTGGTGGCACATTCTCAGGGAATATGAAAAGGTCTTGAATTTCACTATCTTTCAGGGTTTGAGTAGTAGTATAGTTGCAAGTTACAGACTTGATAGTGCCTCTCTAAGCTTTTTTCTCTTTACTGTTCATTTTTTCCAGTGATATAGATCGGTTCCTTCCGTAGAACAGTATTGAATTTAGCTCTTGGCTCTGTCCTTTCCTCTTTCCATTGAATGTAAGGTAATTTGTTTCTTGTAATATTCTTTTGTTCAACAAGCTACTTTACATGTTCTACTTTACATATTCTTTCCTTCCGTTTTCAGAGTAGTGTTTTAACCCTTTTAGAGCAGATAATAGTTACATACTATTTTATTTCTTGTCTCCATGTTTGTTCTGCAGTTAGATATATTCATGGTTTACTATTGGCCCTATTGTGAAACTTAGTTCTAAGTGTTCTTTGATTATCTGAAATTCTTGTCCTGTAACTTCTGCAGGAAGCATCTGTGAGAACAGTGTTCCCCAAATTCTTACACATTGACACCGTTTTGTGTGTGACCTTTTACTTTGAGGTCAGAATTCTTGGCTGATTACAAAACCTTTGGCTTACGATTTCTTACCTGACAACCTTAATTTTGTCACACCGTTGTCTTGTGGCACACAATGTTGTCACATTCTGTTTTCCTTATATATAATATAGTTCTTGTCCTGGATGCTCAAGAGATGTTATTTATTTTAAAGTCCATTTGTTTTACTAGAATGTCTTAGTGTCACTAGTTCAGAGTCAGTTTTCACAGGAGTGATTTTGTGTATTTAAATTTTTTTATTTCAGGAATTTTTTCTTGAATTTATTATTTTTTATTTCTTTGATTTTAGTTTTTGGGTAATTCTGATAGACCTTGGGATTTCATATCTGTCACCATCTTTTAATTCTTTATTTTTTGCCCCATCTGTCTCCTTTTCATCATCTATTTCCCTTATGTGCCCCATGGTGTCTGTTTCTTCTCATGTTCCTCTGTTTAGTGTTCATTTCTGAAAAGTGTTCAAAGCATTACTTGTTTGCTAAACTGTGCCTAATTTTCCTCATGCCTTATATAGCAGTCTCATTTCTGATGTAAGGTCCTTTTTCATGGTCTCTCTTGTTTGCCTAACGTTAAGTGGTAGTTAACTCTACCTCATGGACATGCGTTTTGGGTCTGCCTCCATTGCCAGTTGGTGCATCATTCTAATTGTTACAGTATTGTCCTATGTTGGTTCCACTATTATCCTTTCTTGTAAATGAGAAGGGTAAGACTATTCCATTCCAGGTCAACTGTCCTCTCTGCAGAGCTCTCAGCTCTCTGTTTACTTACGGCATACTTAAAGTCTCTATATGGTCTCCTCCATCATACCTTTTGCGGTCTGCCTCCTTTGAACCTTGCCTTTTAGCCTCTGAACCTTTTTCCTTTGGGTTGTGGCCCTGGCCTGTTCATTTAAGATGTTGTCCCCAGCAGTGTATCTATCCTCAGTGCAGGCTCTGCTGGGTGTTTGCAGAGCCTTAAAGGCTGGGGCAGCCTCAGCTTTTTCTGGTCTTCTCACAGTCCTGCACGGAACCTCGTGAACCCTTTTCCAGTCTAACTAGAATTTTCTTTCTGGGGTGTTCTTCAAATGGTGTTCCCCATCTTGCTTAGGTAAAGGCCCAGATCATCTAATTCCAGGCTTTATCAAGGTAGCCCAAATGATTTGCTACAGCTTGTTCTCTTTCACAAACTCAATAAATTTACCAAATGAGTCTATTTAAAATGTATATAATTGTAATTCTAAATATTCCAGCCTATAAAACTTTTTTTTTTTTAAGTTTGTGTTTATGTTAGCTGTTTATCACTTTTATTCATGGTGTACCAAATGAGAGCTTTATGCTCATAAAGTGTGGGAAGGGAATCCTTTCTTGTTCTTTAAAATTTCTCATTCTTGGCGTATAATAGCATCCAGGTTGCCATAATGGCTTAGGCATTCAGCTTGTATTCAGGCCAAATCTTGTCCCCTTTGGATATCAGTGGATATCTAGGTAAAAATTATTTTTTTCCTGATAACAAGAACCAGGTGTATTATCTGTAAACATATAGATTTTTCAGTTGTTAATAATTTAGAAGGAATGTAGTTTGGTGTTGGTCCAATAATTTTTAATATTATTTGTCACAAATTTAAATGTTTAAATATATGTTTTCAAAAGAAGTAATGATGGTATAATACATGGATATAAGCCAGTCTGGACTCCAGTTTAAGAAAAAAGTTAAATGTCTAGCTTATTCTTACCATTTAAGCCAGTGGGGGCAAAATTATGTGAGCATTCAAATGGATGAAATTGAATAATTATAATTTCTGACTAGAAAAGGATTTATATAGTATAAAGCCATATGTATGCATGGCTAATTGTGAGTTGATTGAATTAGGAAACTCAGCTGAAAAACTGATGCTTATTATTGGGGCTTAAGTTGCCACAGACCAGTCAAGTTTTTCTTCCTATCCAAAGTTAGGGTGCACAGGAAACTCCTCCTGCCAACATATTATGTATACACATGGTGGTAGAAAAAGGCACCACCTGTGAGCCACACTGCATGGCTGTGGGACTGGGCAGTGGCCACCTGGAGCCGCCTGCCCGAGTGGCAATATTAGCCAGCACAGCAGGGGTCATCTAGTGAGAGCATGCTAGCTAGCAGCAGTTGTGTTAGATCTAGGAATGCATACCTTTGAGCTGATACCTTACATGTGTATATGTGTGAATATAGAAAACACCGGAGCAGTGTGGGGCCGAGCAAGCCTGTGTCCCAGCCTCGGCGGAACATCGTAGGCTGCAGGATTCAGCATGGGTGGAAGGAGGGGAGTGGCCCTGTCACCCAGTGGAAAGGAACCGTTCTGGACCAGGTGCCTGTAAACCCTTCTTTGTATCTTATAAAATACGATGGATTTGACTGTGTTTATGGACTAGAACTTAATAAAGATGAAAGAGTTTCTGCACTTGAAGTTCTCCCTGATAGAGTTGGTAAGTTCTCTTTACTATTTGCGCGTTATATGCTTTAAAAATGATTGTTGAAATGGATGCTTTCTGACTATTCTTTTGCATTATTGATATTTTAATTTTTATCGGAGCACAAACACTCCATATTTAAATCAATCATTTAATACCACACAAATTGATCAGTAGATACTTTAAAACTATAGTTCAAGGAACTGTGGGAGATATAAATGTATAAAATTGTTCCCCCAAATGTTTACAATTTTAACATAGTTATTTCTTTTGTTCCTTTGAATTTTATTTAACAGAAACAGAAGCACTCATGAGTGAAGTAGAAGTGCTAATTTTTTAAAAAAGACATTTGTCTTAAAATATGAGGACTGGAGAAACCTTATAATCAGTAGGAATCTATGTAATTTCCCAGTATTAAAAAAAAAGAAATGGAGCTTGTTATTTTTACCTACTTCTTAAAAGAGTGTAGAGCAGGCCTGCAGAGGGCTGTTGATAAACCAGTATGGAGGCCACACTCCTGACCACACAGGTTGTCTAGAACAGCCCACTGCCCTCTGAAATAATTTGTACACCAAATTTTGAACCGCTGTGAGTTCCATATTGGAAATAGGACAGCAAAGACCTCTACTTGCCTCATGGTGTTCAGGCTAAAAGCAAATAAACATGTAAAACAAAATAACTACAGATAATAGTAAATGCCATTAAGAAATAAAACTGGATGAGGCGACTGTGACTGGTGGGGATGCTTCCACCAGGTGGTTCTGAAGAGCCTTTGAGAGCAGGCTCCTGAAGGTATGAAGGTAGTGCATGGCTGGGATGGGGAGAAACAGAGGTTGTCCTAGGAAGGATGCCCGTGTCGCTAAGGTGTAGTCAGTCATGAAGAAGGTGACAGAACAGGAGGGAAGAGGGCCAACAGGGGAAGATGGCCCATGAGAAGCAGTTTGTTTTTCAAATTATGAAAAGAAAGCACTGGAGCATTTTAAGCAAGTAAACAACACAATCTGGTATATCTGCCACAAATATCACTCTGGTTGCTGTAGAAATAGATTGTAGGAGCAAGAGTAAAAACCTGTGCCTTGTATAGGTTAATTTCTTAGTTTCAATAAATGAACTGTGGCTATTTATGTAAGATTATATATTAATATAAAGGGAAGATGGGTCAAAGGATATATGGGTAACACTAGTAGTTTTATCACTTCTTTAAGTCTTATCTCAAAATTTAAAATAACTATTAAGAACAAAAAATGTTTTATACCTCGATCAATCAAACAATCAAAAGTTCTAATTTAGATAAAATACCAAGGGCAGATGAATTCAAAAAAGTAAAAAGGAAAAACAGTCTCAAAGTAACTGACCTGGGACAGTAGAATAGTTCCTATGGAATCAAATCTGGGTTGGCTCAGCAATATGAGTTTTGTTGTCCTGAAAATCTGCCAGATGACTCTGATGTTGGCTAGTGTATCATGTGGACAACATTCCAGATAGTCTCCTTGCATATGTTCAGTTTTCACAGTACATATTTAGTAAAACGTTTTGTAAACCATTGTTTGCTTTTTTTGTCCCCAGCAACATCTCGAATCAGTGATGCGCACCTAGCCGACACAATGATTGGCAAAGCAGTAGAGCACATGTTTGAGACCGAGGATGGCTCTAAAGACGAGTGGAGGGGAATGGTCTTAGCACGTGCCCCTATAATGAACACATGGTTTTACATCACCTATGAGAAAGACCCCGTCTTGTACATGTATCAGCTATTAGATGATTATAAAGAAGGAGACCTTCGCATTATGCCTGATTCTAGTAAGTATGGATTGACAACTTTTATTTTTGATGATTCAAAAGTAATTTGAATTTTAGAACAAGTTATCTGATTATTTTGCAGATATATTTTTTATTTTAATTATTAAGAATAAATGATTCTTTCAGTAATACACCAAATGTGAATTTTTTTTTTCTTTGCCAAGAGCAATTTATTTTCTGTATAGATTGACCTGTTCGGACATTGGACTTTCTTATGAATGGAGTATATAATACAGAGTCCTTTGTGACTGGCTTCTTTCACTCAGCATTATGTTTTCAAGGCTCCGTGTCGTAGTATATGTTGGTACTTCATTTTTTATAGCCAGAAATAACTCCATTGTATGGATGCTGTATTTTGTGTATTTGTTCATCTGTTGATAGACATTTGGATTGTTCTCTACCCTTTGGTTATTATAAAGACTGTTGCTATAAACATTGTGCAAGTGCCTGAGTGGACACGTTTTCACTTCTCTTGGGTGTATACCTAGGAGTGGAATTGATGGATCGTAGTGGTCATTCTATGTTGAATTGTTTAGGGAACTACCAGACTAATTTCAACACTGTTGCACCATTATACATTCTTGTCAACAGTGTATTTCTCCATGTCTTTTCAACACTTATTGTTATCTGACTTTTTGATTCTAGTGGTTGCGAAGTGATATCTCATTGTGATTTGCTTTGCATTTCCCTGATAACTAAAGATGTCAAGTATTTTTTCATTGTTACTGGCCATTCGTATGTCATCTTTAGAGAAATGTCTGTTCATGTCCTTTGCCCTTTTTTTTCAGTTGGGTTGTCTTTATATTATTGAGTTGTAAGAGTCAATATTCTAGATATAAGTCTCTTGTCAGGTGTATGATTTGCAGATACTTTAATTCTGTGGTTTCTCTTCACTGTCTTGATTGCATTCTAAAGTCCATTTTATCTATTTTTTATTTTGTTCATGCTTTTGGTGTTATATCTTATAATCCCTTGCCAAATCCAAGGCTATAAAGATTTTACTCCTTTGTTTTCTTCCACGAGTCTTAAGTTTTAGCTCTTACATATAGGTCTTTAGCTCTTCTTAGATCTTTATGTTTTGTGTTAATTTTTGTTTATGATGTGGCTTAAGGATCCAACTTCATTCCTTTGCATATGAGCACCATTTTTTGGAAAAACTATTCTTTCCTCTATTGAATGGTTTTGGCACCCTTATTGAAAATCAGTTGACTGTAGATGTATGGGTGTACTTCTGGACTTTCTATCCCATTCATCCGTATGTCTGGTTATGCCAGTGCCACACTTGATTGTATTGCTTTGTAATAAGTTTTGAAATCTGAAAGTGCGAATGTTCCTATCCACCCTCCCTCACCCCTTGAATTGTTTTGGCTTTTCTGGGTCTCTTGCAATTCCATGTGAATTTTGGAATCAGCCTGTCAGTTTTTGCAAAGAAGTAGCTGGGATTCTAATGGAGATTGTATTGAATCTTTAGATCAGTTTGGGAAGTATTGCCCTCTTGACAATGTTAAGCCTCTGGCCCATGAGCATGGGACATTTTTCTGTTTGTTTATTGAGATTTAAAACAAATTTTTTATTAACAGTGTCTTGTTTTCATAGTACACACTTTGCACTTCTGTTGTTAAATTCATTTGCACGTATTTTACTCTTTTTGATGCTATTGTGAATGGAATTATTGAGTAAGCCTATTCTTTTTTAAACTACTACATAGCCTTTCCTCAAACACATGGAGCCCTGGAACAGACAATTGTAATATCAGCAATGTGACAGAATCTCTCTCTCTCTCTCTCTTTTTTTTTTTTTTTTTTAATATGTTCTTCCTGTGAACAAGCTAGTCAGTGAACCTACCTACTCAGGTCTTCATTAGGCCCTGACTGTTCTACCTTCTGAAATTTTTTCCATTACATTTGTGTACATTTATTATAAATGCAAAATGGAAAGTATTCATATAGACAGGAATTATCATGAAAATGTTCCTTAAAAGCATTTTTCCAACCTACATAAAGTTGGTTTTTTATTTTTTTTTGGTAGCGCTATATCCAGTCAAAGTAAATACTGTGAACTTGGTAATAGAAAGTGTGAGGTCATTTGCACATGCTTCCTCTCCTCTCCCAACCATGTCTTTATCCTCTCCCCTGTCTTTCATGAAACTGCTAAATATTTTTATGGATAGTAGTATGGAAGCTTATTTATCATTAGTTATACTAGTGACTCAATCCAAGAGCTCTACAGTGGCCTCTTCTTTGCTCATGTTACTGCAAAATGTATGGGGATCATGCTTTCGGTATTCCTTTGTGAACATGAAGGGATTATGCCGTGTGGAATTCTGCTGCTGCTGCTGGTGCTGCTGCTGCTGCTTGCGGGAAGGGCATCTTTGAAGAGATTTCAGCTTAGGTTTCCTCATCACTTCGCTGTTTAAAAGAATTACTGGTGACATCATCCTCAGCATTTTAGTTGTATTGTGTGTGACTCTTAGAATCAGAGATAAGAATAGGGTTTGGATTGTGTCATTCAGTGAGAGAATTTATTGTAATCATATAGAGGCAAACTACCATTAACATAAATAAATAATGATGATCCAAACCAGGATACCTGTGAGAATTAATGGTACACTGCTAATCATCGTGCTGGGACAAGTGGCATAAGCCTGGACTGTCCTGGGCAAACCAGGATATCTGGTCTCTCTACCTGAAGGCCTTCTGCTACAACAGGGCCTACATATGGGGTTTCTTAAAATAGAATTGTTAACTGCCTAGCTCCATCCCCCTTTTTTTTCTCTTTTACTTTTCTTTGTTGTTGTTGGTAGTGATAGTTTGCTCTCATTTCATGTATATTCGTAGAACAGAATTCCTGTTAGGTCATAAAGCGGCTTTTTCCAACACATATTTCCCTGGGGACCTTTTAAAAAATACAGGTGCTTCAGCCATTCTCAGAGATTCAGTTTTAAGTTGTCTGGGGGTGGAGTTCACTTAGCACATATTTTTAAAGCATGGGAAATCTCTATTTTGAAATTGGCTTTAGGAAGATGTGTAATGAAATGAAGTTGAGGAGAAAGAAGCCTTGTTCACAGGATAAGACAAGGAATACTTAGATATTTTAAGTACGTGGCATATTCTCAGTAATCCCAGTAGGTATTATCTGCTTTAAAATCCTATTTTAGAGTAACTCAAACTTGTTTTTAAGAAGATATATCCTTATTTAGATTTTTTTCTTGGCCCTTCTTTTAGTCCTTATCTCCTCAGGTAGTTATAGCCATAGTTAAACATGAGCCAAAGGAATTTGGTTATGATTTTCAAAATTGTTTACATGTCTAGATCTCGGGTTGGCATGCTGTTTTTGTAAATGAAGTTTTACTGGCACACGGCCACACCGTTCGTTTATAATGTCATCTATGGCTGCTCTCACACCACAAAGGCCTAGTAGTTGATACAGAGACCATGTAGCCTCAAGCCTAACGTATTGTCTGGCCTTTGAAGAAAAAGTTTGCTGCTCATGGTCTAGATAAGATGACTTCAGAATATTTAAAAAAGAATTTTTTAATTATTATTGAAATAGATATATATAAGTTGGTATGTAACTAAAATTTGACTTTAATTTTTTTTTCCCCCCTCTTTACATATAGATGATTCACCTCCAGCAGAAAGGGAACCAGGAGAGGTTGTGGACAGCCTGGTAGGCAAACAAGTGGAATATGCCAAAGAAGATGGCTCTAAAAGGACTGGCATGGTCATTCATCAAGTAGAAGCCAAACCATCTGTCTATTTCATCAAGTTTGATGATGATTTCCATATTTATGTCTACGATTTGGTGAAAACATCCTAGATGTCATCATGAACTTTGCCAAATTTGTGGAACTATTAAATGTATAATTTGTAGACATAAAAGACTTGATTGCTTTCCAGTTTAATGAAAGCTTAAATGTCCCTGCGAACCCACAATCTCTGCCAGCAGAACTGGTTTTGTTCTGAATAGTACAGATTTATGTGAACACAAAGCATTTTGTGTAAGGAACTCCTTCCTCTTAAAAAGAAGTCTGTTTGGAGGGGAGTTACAGGCAAGTTTGGTGAAAGTTAAGCTAGTATCATAGTTGAAACTGTAATAGATCTTATCCATTTCCCCTTCACTCTTAACATTCTCTTATTCTGCCACAATGCAAGCATAGTTTGGTATTTTTGTTACTGCTTTTTTTGAGATATATATGTATCTTATATCTACCTATCTATGTCTGTGTGTATACATATATAATATATATATACACACATAGATCTATGTACACACATACACATATACACACACACTTCATTGGCAGTCCTTTCTTTGTGGATTGGGATGGGGGTTAAATAATTTTCTCCAGTTTAACAGGAGTGCATGACCCAAGTCACTTATATCTAATATATTATTGCTGTTTATTTAAAATTAAATTTGGGCACAGGAAGCACAGAGGGGATGTTCAGCTTCTTTTGAATGTCAGAAGTTCAGAGCACCTTTTCAGTCTGGAGGCTTTAAACCATAAGTCCAATTATGAATCACTTCTCAACAGTTAATGACCCACAATAGAATTTTATAGAATAGTTAGAAATCTGTAAAGGCTGCCTTTAAGTCTAAGCTTTATAAAATTTTTTGTTTATATTTTTTATCATAAATACTTTTTTTTTTTTTTTTTTTTTTTTTTTTAGCAAAGCCCAGGTACTTTTTCCACACAGTATAATGCCGGTGAATTTTGGACAGCACATTCGGTCCATTATTCGTACAAATCAGTAATCTGGATTTTAGTACATGGATTTAAAGGGCAATAGTACATCAGTCATTTGAGTAAGTGTATTTGGTAAGTTCCTGGAAGAACATAGTGCTTTTATATTAGAATGCAGGTTTAAGAATAGCAGTATTGTCCTCTAACAAGTTCTCTGGGACATTTTTATTTTTATTACTGTTATTACTGATAAATGATTATGGTCCAAAGGCTCCCCCACCCCTTCCCAGCTTTTCCTCACAAAGAACGTCTAGACAAATACCAGCTGAAATCTGACACCTTTTGAGGTGCTGTATGTTCTTGCTCACAGTGTGCTGCTGACATGGATTCATTTCATGCAGTTGGACCCTGCCACACCAGGGTCAGTCGCCTGCGCTATCTCGTAGATGTGACTGATAGCTGCCCTTAGCCACAGAATCCCTTCGTGGCTTATTCTTGCAAGGTGGTTTTAACCAAAAAAGTGGTTGGTTTAGCAGCAAAATGCTTCTCTGTCACTTGGTTTGGATAAGTCCTGGCGATTTGAAAGCCAGGAGAAATGCCATATGTGAAACCAGTCTTTTGTGGAGATTGGAAATCTTATCTGAGATTTGGGCAGAAGGCTAACCACTTGTGCTGTCAGTGAAACACCAGAGCTTCCTTGCCACCTCCATTGTGGACATCTTTGATGTTAGAGATTCTGTAGTTTCAAGGTCTTGCTACGCATGGTCCACATGATTGATGCCCATTTTCGCCTCCAGGAAGGCCGTGCCTTGTGCTGTTGGATGGTAACCCCACGTACCGTGTACATAACACACCCCATTTCTCTGTAGCATGCCCAATGCCTCATAGTAGGCAGGCAAGGGCAAGCTTCTCCATGCAGTGAGTACCCAGGTTTTAGATGCTCCTCCCGTGCTTGAACAAGTGTCAAGCTGTCTATCATCCGTTTTCCTGGTGGCTCTTGTCAGAGTCCCTGCATGTGAATCTCAAGGCCAAGCCCAGGCCTCCAATCCCGGGTGGACCTGTGTGGCCCAGACTGTGTCCAGTGTGCGCACTGGGCAAACAAGCACAGTGACTTTGGGCTGAAAAACAAAGTCCTTTGAAAGTATCCTGAGGGTTGGATCAGTTGAAACATTTCTAGCATTACTTAATGACTTGCATTGTGGTTTTTCTGCAAGTATCTTGATAGCAACTTCAGTACCACATAATCTGCCACTCTAGATGAATGTGACAAGTGATTATCATTATTTTAATTATTCTATTTGTTGCCTTTAAGGCTGGAGGAAGGGGAAAGGGGTGTTTTGTTTTTCCATTTTTTTTCTAATATTTTTCCTTTCAGTGGCTTAAACCACACTTACTGATGCTGTGACTAATTCTCCCTAGCCAAGTATTTCAGGCTTCGTTTTAGGCTCATGTTTCAGATCTGCATGCACTGCTTGCGTTTTCCTGGTATCTGAATGTTGGTTCCTTGTTTTAGGAATCCAACATTAATTTCCAAAATTATCATGGGACTTGTGACAACACAAGACATGAATCTCTGTATAAAATGTATTGGCCTTCCTCATTGACCTGCTATAGTATTATTGTGTCGTGTGTGCGTGTGGGTGATGTCTGGCTGCCACGTAAAGCTTCAAAGGAAAACCTTAAAAGCAGACCATCCTTTTTTGCATGCTCTATTCTAAGTAGAATGTTCAATGTAACTAACAAAAAATGCATGTTGTAGATATTTAGGTTTTTTGTTTTCTCTTTGTTTTTATTTGTTTTCAGTTTTCTGTATATTTGCTTACTGTGCTGTTGTAGTGGTTGTAGGATAAAATGCACTGGTGAAGCAAATGTAGTGCCAACAGAAGGTGATTTTCCAGTCGTACGTGTCATGCAGCATTTGAAGGGACTGTGCATCTTAAAACAATCACAGTTACTTCTAAACCGGATTTTATTTCTATTGTTTTATGTGCCAAACCCCGAAGTGCATTGGGCTTGAATCTCTGAACGTCGTAGACCCATTAGAAGACTGTTTTGATTGTCACAAATTGTAGTGCCTGAAAACATTAAGCTGATTGTCTTAAAATAAAAAAAAAAAAGTTCTCCAAAGACAAAATAGGAACAATTATTAATAACAAAATAATTATGGTCGAAATGTTTGTGGTTCCTTGGAAATGCTGCGCTTTTTGTATTTTCCATCATTGTAGTGCAGTTTGAACGAATGTGTATAGTTCAGAGGTCTTTGTGTTCGCATCTTAAAATTAGGTAAATGACCTCATCTTTCAAGCTTGAATTCATTTTTAATTTTAATTTTATTTTATACAATGTGTAGACAGTTCCCTGTTCTCTGCATTTAGAAGTATAAACAATATAAATCTGTTAATTCTGTAAGTAATTTTTATAATTATGATGTAACTCTATCCTATCCTTAAAACATTTAAAATAAACCCTTTATGTGCAACTTTTGACTGTAAATTTTGTGCTCATGAGCAAAATGTGATGTGTTAAACCTGCTTCTGAAAAGTTTTTAAAGTTTTACTTTAAGATTTTAAGTAACCTTTTTACCCCTTGTCACCACATGTAAATGTCAGAGATACATAGAAACAAATAGAATTTTTATTTGGATGATAATATTTAATAATACCTGAAAGGAGAGGAGGCAATAATCAATATCCCAAATATATTATATAGTTCAAAATATTAAAGTTTGTGACTTGCCATTAATGAGAAATTTTAATTTATCATAAAATTTTTAACTTAATGAATTGTTTTAAATAGAATTAAATGTGTATTTTATACTTTCACAACTATTCTTGCTTTGTATACTGCCTATGATGCTTTATTAATTCTTAAACACCAATCCATGAGATTCCTTAATAAAAAAATCTCCATTTCTCAGTGGTAAGGACAAAGAAATGTAGGTAATACTGTGACCTGTGTATACTCTATATTTTATCTTCCTGGGTAATTTTCATCAGGTAAAAAGTAGAGTTTGTAATGTGCCTTTAATTAGATTTTTTTTTTTTATGTTCCCTTTTTGAGTTTTGCTGAAGGATTCTGTGTAAGGCCAGGATAGGTCGCCTTTCGTTCTTGCGGGAGTGGCTGAAGGAGGTTTATCTTGTACATCCCCTGCATTGGCCAAGGGGATTCAGGGCTGCCTTTCAGGCTGGGGTGGGAGGAGCTCCAGACAGGTGCCAGGAGGAGATAACCCTGGAAGCACAGGTGCTTCCACTGGGCTAGATCTTACAGTCATCTTATGGTATTGAAGGTACAACTCAGGAAATATTTCCCCAAAGAAATAACAAAGCAAATTTAGTCTAAAAGTTGGCGGTTGCTGACTGCTGTTTGAAAACTGATGAATTGGTCAATTTAAAGTAGTTACCACTATTGGAGAACTGTAGGGATGGGCCTACCTTTCCATTGTTTCTTCTCAGTACAGTCACAGCTCTGTGGTAATAAAAGCACTTGCAAATGATTAGTAAGTACCGTGCCAAGCACCTTCCACCCATTAATTCATTTAATTCTTTATCCTATGAGGAAGGCATGATTTTTCTCCATGTCGTACATTTAAGGAAGGTGGGGTGGGGCTTGAGTATCTTGTCCAGGATTACAGAGGTCATCAGGACTTGGATACTCAACACTGTGCGCAGCCTCCAAGCTGCTGTTAATGCTTCAGAATTAAATTACCTACTGGAATGATTTGATAATTTTTTGTAACCTTAATTATGAGTTGATAGCAGAAAGTGTTATTTCCAAATTTCCTTTAAAAAGTTACATTAGTCACTAGAATATAGGAATTTGTGTCTCTCTATCATAAGAATTAGAACCCAAAGTTATTTTTTTCCTGGAAAAAATAAGTCTCTTATTTTGGAGAGAAATTATGCTGAAGAAATTTAAATAATTTTCATTATAAAAATGCAGATACTATTTTCTATTTCAAAGATACTTTAAACATGTCATTAAATTAATATTCTTATAAAACCACAGTCTTATGCACAATATTTCCAGTAATCAGTTTGTCATGTATTTGTAAGTTTTTAGGCTGCTGATTTTCAGGGAATTCGGTGAGTCTTTATTTATCCAGACTTTCTGAGATAGTCCCTGTTTATCCTTATGTTGGCCTTAAAACTCTTAAGTTTTGGTAACTCAATGGGAAATGGTTTGGGGGTATTGCCTTGATACCTCATTTTGCCTAAATATGACATTGCATTTTTTCTGCTTAATTTTTATGTGAGGGCACTGGACCAGGTGGCAGTGGTGACACTGAAGTACGGGCGAGCCCTTTCCATGCATTTCTTTACATTGGCCATTAACAGTGAGTAGGCTGCCAGCTGCATTGTAGGCATGTTCCTGCCTCCACTTTTATCTTCATTCTCCATTTCTTTAGTTTATGCTTGAAAATTCATGCTCTGGGGGAATGTAAGCTTGAAGTACCATGTGAACTACCTAAAGTCCTTTATAGGATTGGTACATAATATACAACTTTATAATTCTGTCTTCATGTTGGGACCACTGAAGCAGGTTATGATGTGAAAAGGAAGAAGGAAGGTCTTTAAAACCTTGATGTTAACATGAAGAGTTATAAACAACTCGAGGTGAAATTCAGCATTCTGAATTATCTTCAAATATAGATCGCAAAAATAGCTTTAAAGCTTTTGCCTTGAATTTGTCTCAAAGGATTTACAAGAAATCTGGTAGTTACTATCCATGCTCAGTGCCACGAATATGTGTGATAGGCTGTGGGCATTCCCACTAGAAAAAGGAGAGTGGTCCCTGGTGACTACGGCTTTTTTTTTCCTGAAAATTGTTCTTTATTGTGTACTGTTTACTGTGTGTATGTCTGTCATTTACTAGGAATGTTACTTTACTAAAAGGTTGCTTTGAGTTGTCCTGTAATACTATGGTTAAGTAGTTCTTAAAACCACTGGGTTTGTCTTACTATCACAAATCTGATTTGTCATGCTAGGAGGAACAAGATTGTGGTCTTTTTCAGAACAGTCTTGCAGGGGAAAGCAGTATGTTTAACTCTGAAAAACATGTCTGAGCAAATGGAGTTTACAGTCTGCCTCATCTAACAAATGGAATAACTGCTTTTGAGCAGTTCAAAAGGGGAGAGATCATATTAGTGCACAGGAAACTTAACACCTGTTACCAGGTGTCCATTTGTTTAATTCATACACATTCTTAAAAAATACGGAAATGTCTCAGTCATTGCCACTGGCCCTTTTTTGTTTGGTAGTTGTAAAAAGGGTCTTGTTCTGTTTAATCAAACGTGTGAGGCAGACCACTGAAAGAGTGCTTTGTAATAATAGGCATACCACGTATCAGTCAGCTCTGGCTGCTGTAACAGACACCACAGGCAATGCATTTTAAACAACGGACATTTATTTTCAGTTCTAGAGGCTAAAAATCCAAGGTCCAGGTGTCACATAAGGGTCGGTTTCTCCTGAGACCTTTGTCCTGGGCTTACAGATAACTGTTTCCTCCTGTGTCCCTACATGTCCTTCCCTCTGGGTATGGGTGTCTCCTCCTCTAATCCAGTAGGACACCAGTCGTATTGGATTAGGGCCCACACTTATGACCTCATTTTAATTTAATCATCTCTTTGAAGGCCTTATCTCCCAATACAGTCACACTCTGAGGTGTACCAGGGGGTTAGGACTCCAACAGATAGATTTGGGGGAACACAATTCAGCCCATAGCGCTGTATTAAAATTTAGTTGGGTTTTCTTATCGTTAACTTTATAATGAAAAAAAATCTTTATCAGCAGGGCATTATTTTTGACAAACTATTTTAGAAACAATACTGATGCTCTATTTTGATATAAAAGGGATGGATAAACTGTATTAAGTAGAACATTGAAAGAATGCTGAGTTCTAGATCTGGTCATCCACTTCTAATCTGTATGCTCTCAGGCAAATGATTTAGCTTTTCTAACTTGTTTTCTTTATAAATAGGGAGCCTCCTGCCTATGACTTTCCAATGAGATGCTGGAAACATGGGTGATGCAAAGCTGGACCTGCACAGAGGGGACATGTCCCCTTCATGCTGGCATTTGATTAGGAGTCAGTGCCTTATACAGATGCCAGCTTTGTTATTTAAGTCTTTGCCATGTTTTGCTTTGATTTTTTGATTTTTCAGATTTTATTTTTAGTTTGATATAGCTTCATTTATTATAAAATGGGAAGATTTCCATTTTTTTCAGAACACTAGTATCTTTCATATACATAAAAATTGTAATGATAAACACTGTTGAAATCTAACCTTTATGAATAAAGGTTTTATGTTTCATTTAAATTTTCACATTGTCACAGTGGTCATGAGCACTAAACCACCTCCTTATGCGTTTGTGAAATGTGGTGCTAAGACCTTGCAGTGTCAGATGGTAGCCCAATCGGCAGTAATTTTAAATAGAAGGGTTACTTTCAGAACGTGTTGCTTCCGAAGGGGGAAGGTATCTTCTTTAAAAAAGGACAATTAATGCCCAAGGAGATGTAGCTTTGTGTGCAGTGGGAGAGTAGTGATCACTATCCACATTCCACTCCCAGTTGGACCTTGGTACTCTGTTTTTAATCACTGCCTTCTCTTCTGTCTTACTGAGTGTCTCTAAGGGGAAAAAGTTTGCAGGCGTTAAAATTCTCCTTAGTGTTTGGACATCCCATCATTAAATTTCTGGTATGGATAGTTAACATTGATCCCCATGCTCTTCTAAGTAAAGCCAATTGCTTATTTAAATTGCAGATGAATCTCATTCTATTTTAATGTGTGCTCAAAAGAAATAACCATCAAGATTGCCAGATGATGGTGACTGGAAAAGTGCATATCTGAACTGCCCATGTTCTTCTACAGGGCGCCTGGGAAAGTGCGAAGGGCATGGGCACCAAGAGCATGTTTTTGTCCTAAGAAAGCAAAGATATCAGGCTGCCTTACTCTAGAAAGATAACAGGTTAGGTGACATCCTAGACTTCCAGTTTAGAAATTTTAATGGAAGGTGAGCGTTTAAATTAAGAGAGTGCAATTTCAAATGTTGATATCTTCCAAACCTTTGTCGTAATCTGTAAACAAATCAGTTCTAACTTACTTCAGCTTTAATGCTATTCAGATAGCAAAAATGTACATTATTTTGTAAATGTAGATAAATACAAATAATTTGATAAGCTATCTACAATCTTTTATGAAGCAAAGTGGGCACAAATAGGTATTTTGTTCTTGAAAGTTCTCCATCTTTAATTGTGAATTTTTAAGCTGTCCTGTGGAAGATTGCTCTTTCTTCCCAGATGAATATAAAACAGTATTATGTATCTCCTCTTCAGAGGGCTGTAACCTCAGAGTCAGTTAACTGAATAAGCTCCTAAAACTTGTCACTGTTACATGATTAAAATTTGCCAGTACATGAAGTTATATGGTGGTTATGAGTTGCAGGGCTTAGGAGGTACTGTGCTGTGTGGCAGCTGTACTTTTTGCAGGATAAATTCACCAGGCCTGATAGAATTAGCCCTGGACAGGGATTTGGGGATCTGGGGTCTGTTCTCTTATTTAAAAGTGTCTCTGTACCTCAGTTTATTTCCTTACATAATTTTTTTTAACATCTCTGAAGTTCTAATTTGTTTATCCAGAATAATATGATTTCCTGTCTCTTTAAAGCATTTAGGAAAAGTTAACTCATTTTTACAAAAATGCCTCAATATTGACAGTCCATATTGCATATAAAACTAGCAAGGTAATTTAGATAGTCAACAAGCTCATGTGTGTTCTTGGTACCAGACACCTCACTGAGTCAGTGAGGTGTCTGGTACCAACAATTATGTCTGGGCCTTGGCCGAAGAGCACAGAGCTGATGAAGGCGTTCATGACAAACCATTGTTTTCCCTGCTGCGCTGTGCTCCATGGAAGGAAAGCTCACATCTCACAGCTGCCACTTAGGCATTTTAATGATCTGAAACTAGAGTGATGTGGTGTGGCTTTTAGAAAGAGAACACAAAGTAAAATATAAGTTGCAGCATATTCTCAATTTACAGCCCTGATTCTCCCAGCTGACCATTAACAGACGGAATGTTAGTACTCAGGATCCACCAGGGCTTGGTTCTGCCCAGCCTCCTCCAGTAAGGCAGCAGCACATGTGCTTTTTGTGGTGGGGAGCGGCGGTCGAGACCACTTCCACTTGGCTGTGGTCAGGGCCTTGCCTAGTTGGAAATTATACCTTCTGCTTCTCGAGTTTTATGTGCATGCTAGTTTATCATGAATTGCAAGGTGAAGTTTTAAGTCATTTCCCATTACTATTAGAAAAAAATCCAAAATCCTTTTCTTAGTTTCTATGTCTTCATAATTTAAAATATCCTAAAATTATTTGTCACATTTTCCTGTTTAACAGCAGTTCTTTCTAGTTAACAGTGTCAAGCTGGAACAGTGCAAAATGCTAGATGTGGTTTTGAGTAGACACCCATGCTAACAGTAATTAGGTGAATTACCCAATTAAACAAGGCTCTGTATTCCTATCTCTACCTCCTTTGGGGAAAAGATCAGCTTTACTTCTCTGATGGGGATAGTTTAGGATTAAGTGAATTTCAGAAAATTTTAAGTATTTTGAGGAAAGAAACTATTAAAATAGGACTTCTGTAAATCAAGGTATTTTAATGTTTTCCTTATACAGTGGAAAGAATTCTAGGTTTGACTAGATAGTATATATGCTGATTGAACACTGAACTAAAGATAAATTAGAAAATTTTCAAAATTGATTTGAGAGGCCTTTATAAACAACTGATTTATCATGAGGCTAATTATTAATTTTTCTAAGAAAACAAAGTCCCTTTTATAACCGTATTACCAAAATTCCTTTGCACTTTGTGAAGTCATAATGTCTAGAAATTCAGGTAAAATTGCCACACCTTTATTAAGGACCCTTTTTAAGGATCATGTTAATATAATTTTGTGCTTGATTTAATGACTTTTAAAGGCAAGATTTTAAGAATCTTGTATTATGTTATTTTTTTAGATGATTAAGTCCTAGTTTGCTGATACTACCTAGAATATCCTTTTGAGAAAGTCCTGGATTTGAGTGACTTTGGGAAGACTATCCCCCAAAAGGGAAATATGTGAAAGTACATCATTGAGAAAAAGAACAAGTCAGTTCATAACAGTGCCCAAGGTACTTTTTTTTTAAGGTGAGGCAACCCTTGGTTGACCACAGATTGCAAGGACCTTGTCATCTTACAATCTCTTATATTTTTTTAAATTTTTATTTCTTTACGCCTATAGCACCTGGTCTTCCTAGGTGGTCTCCCATCCAAGTACTAACCAGGCCCGACCCTGCTTAGCTTCCGAGATCAGACGGGATTGGGCTTGTTTAGGGTAGCATGGCTGTAGACCACCAGGGTACTTTTAAGCATTAGAAAAAACAATCTGAGCCAATTCATCTCAAATTTACTTGAGAGTCCATCTTTAAATAGCTCTCCATGTCAATTACCCGCCATCTTCTGATGCCTGCAAAGTGTGAAGCAGAGTGTTTGGGTGGGCACCCAGGTGGAGTCAGGACACACTTCCACCAAGGCTCTCTGACAGCCTGCACAGCATTTCTAAAGCATCATGATTGGTGCCATAGGCCACATGAGTTGGTGCTGTCACCTGTCACCACCTCCGTAAAGTTCAGGGAACAGCCCAGGCCTGATGGCCAGTGGTGAGGATGATTGTATCCTGTCAGCTGGATGCTGAGATGACACACCTCAGAAGTCATGATGTCTACCTGCCTCCGAGGACCTTGCTGCCCAGCTTCCTCTTAGGCTGCTTCCTGGAAGAGGAAACAGTGAGAGAACTGCTTTCTTTGCATTAACTACTATCTCAGTTATGCTCCTATTGTGGATGGTCAGGAGGCTCATGAAGAAAGTGGCTTCATAGAAGAGCCACATCTGAATCCCACGTGGCCATGCTATATTTGCAGCTTGGGGAATAGGTCTTATGTCATTATCCAAAGAGCACATGTTTGACTGGGGATTTTGCTTTAGTGGTCAGGAGCACTTTCCTTATTCAGCATGAGAATCCCTTCTCTGAGTGGTGCCTGGACAGGTCAGTGAGGGTCTAATTGCCCCCTTCTACCTTTCAGCACACTTTAGTGACATGGCATTGCAGGGAAGAGCAGCCGAACAGCCCAGGTGGCCTATCGATTGGCATCAGTGGCTAAGCAGGCACTGTATAATGTAATGAAATGTTGGCTGATGTGACCATTCTCTTTTACAAAAATTTGTCCCTGTCTTTTCATACCTTTATTTCCCTTGCCCTATCAATAGTTCACATGCTCTTAATGGTTTGTCATGAGCCCAGAGAGGCCCTTCCAAAATTTTCAGTTGCTCTGTTATCTTTAAAAGTTATATTTTTTTGTGTGCTTTTCCCTCAGTGTCTGACATTGTGCTAGTAACTCACCATTAAGTTATTTACTTCTCTGGGACAGAACAGGGTTAAAGGTCCAAGAAATAAGAATTTATTGTACATTAATTTTCTTAATCATCAGAAATAGATTTTTAAGAATGATCTGTAAGAATGAGAAATTCTTAGGCTAGTGTCTCTGAGTAGTACAATGTGAGACTCAGCTGCCTGACTGTCTGGGTGAAGATTATTAAAACACAGATTCCTAGCCTTCACACAAACTGAAATTGGGACCAAGGAAACTGCAATCTAAGAAGCACTCCTCCCCTACCCCTAAGTAATTGTATGCACACTCAAGTTTGAGACATCCTGTCTTGGATTTTAGGGATAGTTAAAAGCCCTGGAGTTTTTAATATTTGCATGGCTATATCTGGGGGATGATAAGGATGTGCTTTTATGTTTGTAATATCTTTGACCTAAATCTTCTGTTTTAAACCTCCAGGTTTAAAACATATCAATATAAGAATCATATTCTTAAAAGACTTTGAAACTGGAAATGATTAAAGTTGCTTTGTTTGGAATTCTGCGAATGTATTTCCCAGGTTGTTTAGATTAACAGCACATGGCATTCCTGTGTTCTCCCCATTCACAGCCAGGCTATGTTCTAGGTGGCCCTTGTCTGCTGTTGGCCATTGAGAATGACTTCCTGGTAGAAAACAACTCTCAGGCTTCAGCATTCAAATGATGTTGGGAGCTCTATCAGAAATGAAACTCAGGTCATTTTTAGGTTGCCTTCGTTCTGTTCCTGAAAGGATACCCAGTAATAGTTTTGAAACAAAACAAATTTTAAAAAACTTATAGATGAAATGCCTTGTTACCAGAATGATATTCTCTTGCAGGATGCTTTCTTTTCCCACACATTAACTTTGGAAAATGGATTGATACTTTCTTATAACTTTGGAATATTGTTATTTATTATAAGAAACAACTATATTATAGGAACAAAATAATAATATTTTGTCATAGTTCATTTGTCACGTACACTTGGAGTATCTGAAAAACCACCTTAGCTGTGTGTTTGACAATTCATATTTGTTGTGAGGCTGGAACTCGGTCTACAAACCATCTGAATTATGACATGGGCGTGTATGTACAGTGGCTTAATACTGAATGCATCCATGTTCACTTTTTTAGATAGCTCACATTAGTCTGATTACTGAACTCTGCATAGGGAGAGAAAGAGTCATCCTAATAGCTTAATATTACTTTTAAGAATCTGAGATACAGAGCTTGAATTGGTTTTATATTAAATTCCTTGTTACCTTCCTTGAAGGGAGTTTGACTTTTACAAAATCTGTAATAAGTATGCATGTTAGTAAAATAAATTGAGCATCACTTTTTAGTAAATTCAGAACACAACACAGTATATCAAAATTAATGGACACAGCTAAACAGTGTTTAGAGGGAAATTTACGGCTTTAAATATATATTAAAAAGACCTCAAGTCAATAGTATAAGCTTCCACTTTCAAAAAAAAAACAAAACAAAAACCTAGAAAGAGGGCAAATTAATCCAAAGAAAACAGAAGGAAAGAATTAACAGATCAGTTTGGAAATCAGTGAAATAGAAGACAAAAACAATAGAGAAAAATAAATGAAAACAATAGTGGGGTCTTTGAGAAGATCAACAAGTTTGGCAAACTTATAGCTACACTGACCAAGAAAGACACAAATCACCATCAGAAATGAAACAGGGGACATTATTATCAACCTTACAAAAATTAAAGAAATTATAAAGAAATACGTTGAACAACTTTATGCTAACACATTGGACAACTCAAGTGAAGGATGTTTTGGACAAATTACCAAAACTTAAGAAATGGGAAATTTCAGTAGGTCAATAACAAGTAAAGAAATTAACTAGAAAATAGAATCTTTTCATAAAATAAAGCCCAGGGCCAGATAGCTTCA
This sequence comes from Pteropus vampyrus, assembly GCF_000151845.1. Taxonomy (NCBI): domain Eukaryota; kingdom Metazoa; phylum Chordata; class Mammalia; order Chiroptera; family Pteropodidae; genus Pteropus; species Pteropus vampyrus. Next base: position 2,072,586 of record NW_011888986.1, on the reverse strand, counting down.
CAGGCGGCTACCAGACATTAAAAGAAGAAATAATACCAATCTTTTACAGATTCAGAAAATAGAAGGGGAAGGAATACATACCAGCTGTATACTGTGAGGTTTTTATTACCCTGATATCTAAGCCAGACAAAAACATCACAAGAATGCCGCAGACCAATGTCATTCATGAATGTAGATACAAATCTAGTGATATGTAGACAGGTCTTAGGTATATGACCAAGAGAGATTTAATATTAGAAAACCAGTGAATACATTTCAAAGGACACAAATCATCTTAAAGGATGGAGAAAAGGAATAGAAGTGCATTTTCTCAGCCTGATTAAGGGCACCTATATAAAAAAAAATCTACAGCTAATGTCATACTTAATGGTGAAAGAATAACGATTTTCCTTCAAAGATCAGAAATGTCAAAGGCAACCACTCTCACTCCTCTATTCACTATTGTACTGTAGATTCTAGCCCTGTAGTCAAGCAAGGGGGGGAAATAGCATCCAGGTGAGAAAGAAATGAAATTATCTTTATTTGCAGATGACATGACTATGTCAAAAATCTTAAGGGATACACACATAAAATATAAGAGCTACTGAATTCAACAAAGTTGCAAGATAGAAGATCTATATGCAAAAAATCAGTTGCATTTCTATATATGCAATATAGCAGTGAACTATGTGAAATAAAGTTCCATCCATAGCATCAAAATGGTTAAACTAGGAATCAATTTAATACTAAAGTGAGATTGCACATTGAAATCTACAAATTAAAGGAGATCTAAATAAAGGATGTGATATTCCATATTTATGGATCAGAAGACTCATTAACATGACCATCCCTATCCTAGCATGCTTTGTTAGAAGAATGAACAAGCTGATCCTAAATTTTTTATGGAAATGCAAAGAACTCAGAATAGTCAAAAGAATGTTGAAAAGTAAAAACAAATTTGGAGAACTTTATAGTTTCTGATTTTAAAACTACAAATCTACAATAATCAAGATAACATGTTATTGGTATAAGGATATATCTAGATCTATCAATTGATCTATCGATCAGTCTCAGCGAAACATCTGAGAGCACTAAATTAACGCTTACATTAATGGTCAACTGGTTTTCCTTTGAGGTGCCACGGTAATTCAATGGAAAAAAGATTGCCATTTCAACAAATGAGGCTGGAAGAACTGGATATCCAATTGCGAAAGGATGACTTTAGACCCTTCATCATAATGGATCTTAGAGCTAAATATTAGACCTAAAACTATCAAACTTAGAAGAAATCATAGGTGAGAATATTCATGACCCTGGTTTTGACAAATATTTAGATTTCTTATGTATGACACAAAACTACAATCCATAAAAGATAAAATTGATAAATTAGACTTCATCAAAATTAAAATCTTTTGTTAAGCCACTGTTAAGAAAATGAGTAAACGAGACACAGAATGGGTGAAGATATTTGCAAATCATATCGATAAAGGATTGGTATTCAGAATATATAAAGAACTCTAACAAGAAGATAGTCCAAGAGCAAAGAATTTCAGTAAACATTTCTCTAAAGAAGATACACAAAATGGCCAATAAACACACAAAAAGGTGCTCAACATCCTTAGTCATTAGAGGAATGCAAACTACAGCTGAGATTGGACTTTCCACCCACCAGCATGACTGTAATCCAGAAAACAAACAGGCAACAACAAATATTGGTGAAACGAAGAAACTGAATAACAGTTTAGCAATTTCTCTAAATTTAAATTTACCATAAGTCCCTAGGTTCATAGGAATATACACATAAGAACTGAAAAAAAAGTCTACAGAAATCATGTAAACTAGTATTTGTAGCAGCTTTGTTCATAATAGCCCCCAAATGGAAATAACCCAAATTTACATCACCCGGTAAATGGATAAACACAACATGGATAAATACACAATGGAGCACTACTCAGGAAAGAAAATGAACTGATACTACAACATGGATGAACTTCAAAAACATGTAAAATAAAAGAAGCCAAATGGAAAATGCCATGTATTATATGATTCCATTTATATAAAATGTTCCTCCCAAAAAGGGAAAACTAGAGATGGAAAATAGATTACTGATTGCTGGGGCCTGGCACTAGGAATGGAGAACATTTACTAGTGGACACTAGGAGTCTTTTGAGGGTGAGAGAAATGTTTAAAATTAGATTGTAGTGCTGGTTGTGCAACTCTAAATTTACTAAAATGAAGTGTTCAATAGGTGACTTTAAATACATATATAAATTATATCTCAATAAAGCTAATAAGAGACTCCTGAGATGAGACCTGAATTTTAAAAGGAAGGAAAGAAAGAATTTGTGGTTCTGAGTTTGGACTGGTGCCTGAGAAATGTGTGTTTCTAATACGCTTCTGATGTAACTTGTTTTAGAGGATAGGGTCTAGACCAAGAGCATTCTATTTTAGTATGTCGACATTCTTTTGAACGAGGTATATTGCCAAGAGGATTGTGATCTCCGCAAGTGCATCTTTGTGCTCTGGGTCAAATGCTGAGAAATACTGACAGGGCTAAAATTGTAAAAAACTAAAGGTTTCTCTTTTGGGTAAGAAAACTGGTGGAAACTAGAAGGTCATCATAAGTGGACACTCTTGTTGAAGAGCTTGACAGCTCTGGGTACAGGCTGAGACACTCTGGGAGATGCTTGTACATAGCCTTTGAGCACCACTGGTTAATGAGCCAGTTCCTGCTGTGAGGTCTGCTGGTGACCAGAAGCTAAAGGAAGAAATTTGGCCCTGGTGGGCCCTTCTGATGCTGATAGTATGTGATTCTGCCTGAAGACCAAGGGGGAGAGGGTCGATCTGGAAGAGGGGTATAGGTCCATGAGAAAGGTAGAACAGAAAGGGGGTGTGAAAAAAAAAAGTGAAACATCCGAGTGAAGTCTTGTGTACTTTTTTACTATTGATAGTTCTTTTCTGGAAATCTTATGTTTTTGGCCAATTTAACAGGGAATTAAACATATCTGCCATGCTTTGGGGCCTGGTGGCCTTAAGAGGGTGAGGACAAGTGGGGAGGTGGACCCAGGCCACCTAAGCTGGGCCAAGAACCCTACCCGGTTACTCTTCAGAGTCTCATGCAAGGAAGAGGGGCTTGGGAAGTCCCTTAAACCAGATTGAGAGTACTTTCTAGATAGGGAGCTAGAGAATGAGTTGAGCTGTGTGGGTAAATAGCCCTGTACATGTAAGGAGCTCTTGAGGGTGAAGTCGCTTTACACACACACACACACACACACACACACACACACACACACACACACACACTAAGGAGTGTAAGGAGGAGTGTCTGTCCCACATCCTCCACTGTGTTCCCCCAGATCTTCCTGGAGGGGGGGGGCACTGTCCCTGCTTTGCCATTGGGGTCCCTGGAACAGTCATCCACCCTCAGCACACAGCATTTATGCAAATGGAAATTTCTCTGGTGAGTGGGTGGCACTAAAATGAATGCTCTCTACTTTGCTCACTGTTGTGATAAAAACAAAAAACCAAAACACATGGCCAAACAGATCAAAATACAGTCTTGATGAGATTTAGAGTTTAGCGACATTCTATTCATCTTATTTCTGAGATTTAAAAAGGGGCTCCACATGCAAGATTAATACTGCTCACAGCTCCTCTCGATTTTTTTCTTATTGCCTATAAATTACTACTTTTTTAAGAGGACAGTGAAGGAGGCTTTGGCAGTGTGCTTGACGGACTGTCACCAGTCCAACAGGATTTCCACTTAGCCTTGGCTCTGCCAAATGCACTTACACAACCGACCCAGTAGGTCAGGCTAGTAGGGCAGTGTCCATGCGTGTCCGTCTTCGATCACGGGGACACGGGAGGAGACAGCGGAGGGCTCTGAGGATGCCAGCCATCATTTAAATTGCACTGCTCCCTACGGCTCCGCCTTTCCCCTGAACCTGCCCCGCCCCTTCCCTCTCCAGAGCACGCACAGTAAAATTTCCTTATACACCTAGAGTTTTTGTTTTGTTTCCCAGGGTGGGATGCTTTCCTATTTACATGTTTGATGTTTTGTTTATCGTGAACTTTTTGGCATTAATTTTGAATTTTTAAAATATTGTATTTGAATTAGAGTGTTTTTCTTGATCGCGGAGTTTTTTGACGCTCCCTTAAATTCTGCACCCACGCGAGTGCCCCTTTGCCCGGGCAGGGAGCTGAGACTCTGCTCCAGGCCCAATCCCAGGTCCACCCACAGTGCCGGGCAGGTTATTACACTGCTTTTCCGAGTAAAAAGTTCTTTAAGAACCTACCTACCCCAATTACTTGCAAGACTCCTGGGATCCTCCCAGCCAGGGCGCAGGATGTCACGGCAATCCCGGGAAAGAACCGGGAGCGTCTCCCTACTGCCCCACGCTTGCCCCCTCCAGGCCGAACCGCCCTCACCCTCCCTGGCCCGCAGGACACCTGTGGGCAGGTGGAAAGGGAAGAAGCTCAGGGTGGAGGTTAGGAAGCTGGGGCGGGGGTAATGGAGACGCCGGGTCAGCGGCAGCGGGGTGGGTCGCAAAGCAGAGAAGAGCGCGGCGAGACTGGAAGCACGGAGGCAGCGTGCGGGCAGGTACAGAACAGAGAGCCGCGCGGAAAGTAGGGGAATGGGAGGTGGAGGAGGCGCGGGGGAGGGCGTGGGGCACTGCGCAGGCGGGGCAGGGCGGGGCGCAGGGGAGAGGAAAGCATCAGGGCGGAAGGGTACCCAGGCGACTCTGCCCCCTGGAGGCAGATGGTGCGTTGTAACTGCCACCGCTACCTGTGGGATAGCTAGTGTCTGTGAGTGTCCCCTCCCTCTCCCTAGTGCGGACGCCTCTGTCCCAGCTGGAGGCCAAGGCCCGTGCCGAGGCCGGCGAGGGTCTTGGGCAGCCCGGGCGCCCGGCGGTGCGAAGGGAGGCCGGACACCGCCGCCTGCTTTCAGGTGTCCTCCGTCGTAGGGGTCCTCGCACGGGCCATGGTGGATGTGCTGGGCGGGCGGCGCCTGGTCACCCGCGGCGGCGCGTGCGTGGAGGCTGAGGCAGCACTACAGAACAAGGTGGTGGCGCTGTACTTCGCCGCGGCCCGGTGCGCGCTCAGCCGCGACTTTACGCCGCTGCTCTGCGACTTCTACGCGGAGCTAGTGGAGCTAGCTCAGCCGCCCGCGCCTTTTGCGGTTGTTTTGGTGTCGGTGGACAGCAGTGCACAGGAGATGCAAGACTTCATGCGCCAGCTGCCGGGCACCTGGCTGGCGTTGCCCTTCCAGGACCCGTACCGGCAGTGAGTAGGGTCCGGGCTGGGGCCGCCGACGGGTCCCCCAAGTCCCGCGCCTGTCCCTGTAGTCGCAACCCTCCTCTCCCCGCCCCCCACCCCCACACACACACCCGGGTCAGGCTGATGTGCACACGCGGGTGCATGGTAGTTTCTAGACAGCTTTCCAAGGAGGCTCTAGCAGGTGGCGGACCGAAGTGTCGGCATCCCCGGACCCTGGCGCACACCACTCTCTGGCTTGGAGGGTCTGCATTTCTCAAGAGCTCCAGTGATGCTGTGGTGCGCAGAGCCCACCCTAGGAACCGCAGTCCAGGACGCCCCGCCCCCCTGCACAGGGAAAACCCTGAGTCTGAAGGGCAGGAGAGGGGACCCCGGAGGCCACTCTGATCAGAACCCAAAACCGTGGAGTGACTGACCAGGCCAGCAGTGCAGGGGCTGGAAGAGAGGTGCGGGAGGCGGGCGCAGGGAGGCGAGGGGTCCGGGCGGGAGGGGAGGGCGGCAGGACCTTCGGGGCTGGAGGAACCCAGTTTGGGCCATGCTGCAGTTTTATTTTTACTGCCAATGACTGTAATTTTCCCAACCGTAAAGGCAGTTCCTGCTGCGACAACTGTAAGGGAAACCAAGTTCCAGGACTTCTGCAGAGGCAGATGCCAGAGAAGACAGAAATCCTTGCTGTGAAGGATATCATCCAGCCCTTGTGTTAGAAAAGAAATGACAGGGCGGAGCCCCTCAGCTTTGTTGGATTTCAGTTTGTGAATGAACTAGAAATTGACCGTACTTCTCCATTGGCTGTGGTCAAGGCTCCGCGGAGGGGAGGAGAGAGGACTTGGAGGGAGGATGTGGGAGGACTTGGAGGCGATTTGGCAGAGGGCAAGTATGGCATGACCCCTAATGTCCAGCACATTGGGATCTCCTGTGGTGTCAGCGTCTAGACTTGAGTTTAATTGCACTTCACAAAGTACATGACCCCACCAACCCCTTAACAGACAGAAATTTTGCGCTTTGTTTTACAGGGACACATGCCACATTTCTCTGAGGAATTATTATCCAGTTGTCACATTAACCCCCAAATTAAATTAATTGTCCTGTGATGACATTCCTCTGGACAATTAAAAACTGAAGCTAACTTTAGAAGTTCTATGGAAGTGTAACTCTTCCCTCAACACTTGCTTTCCGTGATACTGAGGAAGAGATGAGGTGGGCAAGCCTGCTTCCTCGGGCCTCTCACAGCAGGACTAGGAAAGTCATACAGATGATAAGTCCAAATGATCAAGATTCACTTGGCAAAAGGATTTATTATAGCATCAAGTCTAGTGCTGGTTGTAAAATATGTTTTTATTTGCTTAGTGCTTAAGTTATGCACAGCTTTTGAACCCACTTAGTTTTGAAAGTGACAATAATCAAGCCAAGAGCTCAGACCTCCACAGAGTGCAGCTCTAGGATTCACTTGGGAGACCAGAGGCAAGGCATTAATTGCTGGGTATAATGATGCATCTCAGATGCACAAGGACTACGCTGACACATGAATTCAGAGCCATGTCAGGTAGTTGTATACCAGCATTTGGTGTCTACTGCCCATTTCACAGATGTGCCATTGAGGCGCAGAGGCTGGTGCCTCTGGCCCTAGGACCCATTTTTCTGCTCTGGCTGCCTCCTTTCTGAGAGCCAAAGACTGAGAGCCTAGAGGAGAGCCATCAGGACGCCCTCCCCTTCCCTAGTTATCTGGTCAAAGCCACTGAGGTTCCCTGCAGGCAGCTGAGCAGCTCAGGGCCCAGAAAGCCTCCTTGGGCCATCTCCATGGGCATCCAAACTCTATTTTCCTTTTGGGGAAGTTAGCTCCTTGTCCTTACCCCTTTCCAGACTGCACTCCATTAAACCTGTCATTGCTGTTTCTTTGTTAGGAAATGAGATATTTTGTGGGAATTCTTGGTGCTGTCTTCTCAATTCTGCTTATTCTGTCCCGAATTTATAGAATTAGATTAGGAGCAAAATGACAGTAACCACAAAGGAGAAATAAAAAATGTAGGGAGCATCTGGGCAGCAGTGGGGGAAGTTCCTAATGTGTGCAGAACACAGCACTGTGCTCGATGCTATGGGAAAGTGGGGCCAAGGCAGTAATCTCCTGAGCCCCCTCAGTCACGGTGAGGGACCTATGCTGTCTGTCTTCCCTCAGCGGCTGTCTATTGGATTACTGCTGACTGCCCAGTCGTAGGAAGAAGAGAGGAAATCACCACAGAGCCTCCACAGGGTCACCCTGGCATAGCTGGAGGTGGGACCGCTGCAAATGCCCCTGCAGGAAAAAAATGCCTGGAGTCGCTCACCTTGTCCTCAGAGTTGCTTAGATCTTGGCTTTGCAGCAGCCCACAAAAAACCACCACTACTACTACTACTGCCACCTTTCTGTCTAAACAAGCAAATGTTCACTGACATCCCTCCAACCAGAGGCAGCATGGGTGAGAGGAGGGACTGACCTTCCAGGCCTGAACATGAGGACAGCATTGAGGCCATCCTGCCCAACTTCCTTTCCTTTGTTATGGGCCCAAGAAAGAAGTAACAACTAAATTTGCCAGCAGGAATTCCTGTCTCGTGCTCCCATGCAGGCAGAGACCTGCTCAGTGGTGATGTCACGTAGATTTTGTGATTGTTTCTTGAGAACGCTTGTGCCCATTCGGGCTCAGCAGACCCCAAGGAGGCCTGGAGCAGAACGCCCTACCCCTGTTCTGGCTCTCACCACCGCCCCAGGCCATGGGCCAGGGAGACGGCACACCTTGGCTTCCAGGTCTACAGGTTTGGATTGGATGGGAAAAATAACTGGCCATGCTTCATTTCCTGGGTAGAGAACAGCTTCATTAGAGCCCTCAATGCTGTAGGGTAGGGTGCGTGTGCCAAGCTACTTCACCTGGTTCTCTCCAGCCCAGGGTTCCAGCTCTTCCTGGGCCTCCTGATGCAGCATGTCTCTGCCAGACCCTAGATCCACTTACTCTGCAGCTGTCCAGTCCTTCCTGTCTTTCTACTCATTGCTACTTTCTTCAGTTAGGTCCTGGACCATTAGAATATTCTAACTGGTCCCTCTGGCCTTGGTGTCCCCATCTAAAGGACTTTTGTTCTCACACATACCTCATCACAGTAATTTTCCCAACCGTAAAGGCAGTTCCTGCTGCGACAACTATAAGGGAAACCAAGTTCCAGGACTTCTGCAGAGGCAGATGCCAGAGAAGACAGAAATCCTTGCTGTGAAGGATATCATCCAGCCCTTGTGTTAGAAAAGAAATGACAGGGCGGAGCCCCTCAGCTTTGTTGGATTTCAGTTTGTGAATGAACTAGAAATTGACCGTACTTCTCCATTGGCTGTGGTCAAGGCTCCGCGGAGGGGAGGAGAGAGGACTTGGAGGGAGGATGTGGGAGGACTTGGAGGCGATTTGGCAGAGGGCAAGTATGGCATGACCCCTAATGTCCAGCACATTGGGATCTCCTGTGGTGTCAGCGTCTAGACTTGGGTTTAATTGCACTTCACAAAGTACATGACCCCACCAACCCCTTAACAGACAGAAATTTTGCGCTTTGTTTTACAGGGACACATGCCACATTTCTCTGAGGAATTATTATCCAGTTGTCACATTAACCCCCAAATTAAATTAATTGTCCTGTGATGACATTCCTCTGGACAATTAAAAACTGAAGCTAACTTTAGAAGTTCTATGGAAGTGTAACTCTTCCCTCAACACTTGCTTTCCGTGATACTGAGGAAGAGATGAGGTGGGCAAGCCTGCTTCCTCGGGCCTCTCACAGCAGGACTAGGAAAGTCATACAGATGATAAGTCCAAATGATCAAGATTCACTTGGCAAAAGGATTTATTATAGCATCAAGTCTAGTGCTGGTTGTAAAATATGTTTTTATTTGCTTAGTGCTTAAGTTATGCACAGCTTTTGAACCCACTTAGTTTTGAAAGTGACAATAATCAAGCCAAGAGCTCAGACCTCCACAGAGTGCAGCTCTAGGATTCACTTGGGAGACCAGAGGCAAGGCATTAATTGCTGGGTATAATGATGCATCTCAGATGCACAAGGACTACGCTGACACATGAATTCAGAGCCATGTCAGGTAGTTGTATACCAGCATTTGGTGTCTACTGCCCATTTCACAGATGTGCCATTGAGGCGCAGAGGCTGGTGCCTCTGGCCCTAGGACCCATTTTTCTGCTCTGGCTGCCTCCTTTCTGAGAGCCAAAGACTGAGAGCCTAGAGGAGAGCCATCAGGACGCCCTCCCCTTCCCTAGTTATCTGGTCAAAGCCACTGAGGTTCCCTGCAGGCAGCTGAGCAGCTCAGGGCCCAGAAAGCCTCCTTGGGCCATCTCCATGGGCATCCAACCTCAATTTTCCTTTTGGGGAAGTTAGCTCCTTGTCCTTACCCCTTTCCAGACTGCACTCCATTAAACCTGTCATTGCTGTTTCTTTGTTAGGAAATGAGATATTTTGTGGGAATTCTTGGTGCTGTCTTCTCAATTCTGCTTATTCTGTCCCGAATTTATAGAATTAGATTAGGAGCAAAATGACAGTAACCACAAAGGAGAAATAAAAAATGTAGGGAGCATCTGGGCAGCAGTGGGGGAAGTTCCTAATGTGTGCAGAACACAGCACTGTGCTCGATGCTATGGGAAAGTGGGGCCAAGGCAGTAATCTCCTGAGCCCCCTCAGTCACGGTGAGGGACCTATGCTGTCTGTCTTCCCTCAGCGGCTGTCTATTGGATTACTGCTGACTGCCCAGTCGTAGGAAGAAGAGAGGAAATCACCACAGAGCCTCCACAGGGTCACCCTGGCATAGCTGGAGGTGGGACCGCTGCAAATGCCCCTGCAGGAAAAAAATGCCTGGAGTCACTCACCTTGTCCTCAGAGTTGCTTAGATCTTGGCTTTGCAGCAGCCCACAAAAAACCACCACTACTACTACTACTGCCACCTTTCTGTCTAAACAAGCAAATGTTCACTGACATCCCTCCAACCAGAGGCAGCATGGGTGAGAGGAGGGACTGACCTTCCAGGCCTGAACATGAGGACAGCATTGAGGCCATCCTGCCCAACTTCCTTTCCTTTGTTATGGGCCCAAGAAAGAAGTAACAACTAAATTTGCCAGCAGGAATTCCTGTCTCGTGCTCCCATGCAGGCAGAGACCTGCTCAGTGGTGATGTCACGTAGATTTTGTGATTGTTTCTTGAGAACGCTTGTGCCCATTCGGGCTCAGCAGACCCCAAGGAGGCCTGGAGCAGAACGCCCTACCCCTGTTCTGGCTCTCACCACCGCCCCAGGCCATGGGCCAGGGAGACGGCACACCTTGGCTTCCAGGTCTACAGGTTTGGATTGGATGGGAAAAATAACTGGCCATGCTTCATTTCCTGGGTAGAGAACAGCTTCATTAGAGCCCTCAATGCTGTAGGGTAGGGTGCGTGTGCCAAGCTACTTGACCTGGTTCTCTCCAGCCCAGGGTTCCAGCTCTTCCTGGGCCTCCTGATGCAGCATGTCTCTGCCAGACCCTAGATCCACTTAATCTGCAGCTGTCCAGTCCTTCCTGTCTTTCTACTCATTGCTACTTTCTTCAGTTAGGTCCTGGACCATTAGAATATTCTAACTGGTCCCTCTGGCCTTGGTGTCCCCATCTAAAGGACTTTTGTTCTCACACCTACCTCGTCTCATCAAAGATGGGTCTGGTTCTGCCATGCCCTATCACAGCTCTCCAGTGGTTCCCCAAGTTCCCGTTGCCCACAGGGCTCGGTCCACATCTTTCTCTGCCCTCCAGCAATTGACCACACTTGCCTCCCACCCCAGCCCTTTCCACCTATGTCTGTCCAGACTGGACAGCTGAAGTTTCAGAACACTCCGTATACTTTTCCATCTCTAAAGGTTGTACATGCCACAGTCCCCCAACCTTGGAGCCCCCTGGCAGCTTCTCCTCCTCCATGTGCCTGGGGACACCAGGAGCATTTCTGGCCTGGGAGGCCTATGCCCTTCATAGCTTGAGCTCAATGCCACCTGTTTAGGAGTGTGTGTTTGGAGGAGGAGCAGTCTCTTTGGCCCTAAGGTCAGACCAGACATTGTACAGTACTTGGCATCTGCAGGGTGCTTGTTGGCTGGATAATTGGAGCAAGTAGAGAGATTTGCTCTGTAACAGTTTGCTGGTAGATAAGATGTAAAGAGACTGGAGCCAGAAGTTGCCATGGCAACCTAGAAGTGATTGTGCCAGGGACAAGGATGCACTGCATTAGATGAAGCAGGGGCACCAACATTGCAACAGCACCCAGTGCTGAGGGCAAGGAGGAACTGGCCTCTCGGATTTCCCTGAAATGGTAAAAATGCTCAGTTATGGCTTACCTCTGTCCAGCGACAAGGTTCTCTCCTTTTCAAGGCACAGTCTAGTCTCTCTAGACACAGCTCAGCACCCAGAGGGGATTGAGATGACTCCACAGAAGGAGGGTGGTTATGTGCCTCTCTTGCATGGCTCCAAGGTTACAGTTGTCCCCAGGCAGAGGCTGCCAGTGTGGGGATTTAAAGGCCCACACTGGTGACTCTTTGAAAATAAACTGGAGCAACAAAAAGTAAATTCCAAACCTCCTCACTCCTCAAAACCCAGCTTGCCTCAAATCCCTCTAACTGCATCAGAGCTTGATTTAATGTTGCAACTGATTAAAACAACAATAACAACAACTCATAGCCTAAACAATGAAGGTTATAGATCTGCTTACTTGGAACACTCAGAAGCCAGGAGCTAGTGCAAGGCAGGTGGAAGGCCCCTGAGGATTTTGTGGCTCTGCCTTCTGCCATGTCTGTTTCATGCTTAGACTGCAGCCAGTGGCTACCTGGCAAATCCAGCGTCTCCTCATGGTGACAGTGGCTGCTGTGTGTTGGGCTACATATCTTTACACTTTCCTCTTTCCCAGCACACAAGCAAGTGCTCGACAGA
>NW_011888986.1:2054716-2060333 GCF_000151845.1 Pteropus vampyrus | reverse complement strand
TATACTTTTCCATCTCTAAAGGTTGTACATGCCACAGTCCCCCAACCTTGGAGCCCCCTGGCAGCTTCTCCTCCTCCATGTGCCTGGGGACACCAGGAGCATTTCTGGCCTGGGAGGCCTATGCCCTTCATAGCTCGAGCTCAATGCCACCTGTTTAGGAGTGTGTGTTTGGAGGAGGAGCAGTCTCTTTGGCCCTAAGGTCAGACCAGACATTGTACAGTACTTGGCATCTGCAGGGTGCTTGTTGGCTGGATAATTGGAGCAAGTAGAGAGATTTGCTCTGTAACAGTTTGCTGGTAGATAAGATGTAAAGAGACTGGAGCCAGAAGTTGCCATGGCAACCTAGAAGTGATTGTGCCAGGGACAAGGATGCACTGCATTAGATGAAGCAGGGGCACCAACATTGCAACAGCACCCAGTGCTGAGGGCAAGGAGGAACTGGCCTCTCGGATTTCCCTGAAATGGTAAAAATGCTCAGTTATGGCTTACCTCTGTCCAGCGACAAGGTTCTCTCCTTTTCAAGGCACAGTCTAGTCTCTCTAGACACAGCTCAGCACCCAGAGGGGATTGAGATGACTCCACAGAAGGAGGGTGGTTATGTGCCTCTCTTGCATGGCTCCAAGGTTACAGTTGTCCCCAGGCAGAGGCTGCCAGTGTGGGGATTTAAAGGCCCACACTGGTGACTCTTTGAAAATAAACTGGAGCAACAAAAAGTAAATTCCAAACCTCCTCACTCCTCAAAACCCAGCTTGCCTCAAATCCCTCTAACTGCATCAGAGCTTGATTTAATGTTGCAACTGATTAAAACAACAATAACAACAACTCATAGCCTAAACAATGAAGGTTATAGATCTGCTTACTTGGAACACTCAGAAGCCAGGAGCTAGTGCAAGGCAGGTGGAAGGCCACTGAGGATTTTGTGGCTCTGCCTTCTGCCATGTCTGTTTCATGCTTAGACTGCAGCCAGTGGCTACCTGGCAAATCCAGCGTCTCCTCATGGTGACAGTGGCTGCTGTGTGTTGGGCTACATATCTTTACACTTTCCTCTTTCCCAGCACACAAGCAAGTGCTCGACAGAATATCACTGGTTCTGAGCATGCTTCTTACTCATTTTTGTGCTGGTTAGGATAGCGAAGGGCCAAGGCCTGTGCTGACTGGGCAGATGGCCCAGCTGGAATCGGAGCTCAGTCCTTCTTACCCAATAAGAACAGCCAGCATTTATTGAGTGCTTACTATGCGCCAAGCCCTTAGCTAAGCTGTATATATATTAATCATTTTATCCTCCCAGCAACTCTAGAAAATGAGTGTAAGGAGGTTAACTAAGCTTGCCCAAGTCACACAGCTAGGTAATACCAGAAAGTGGAGGAGGCATGCTTTCCAAAGGAAGGTCATGGAGGCTGAGCCGAAAGCCACTGGCCTCTGTACTAACTGAGTTGTTGAGAGTACTGCCTCACCTTCCACTTCCGCTTGCTCTTTCCCCCTCCTCCGTGTCCCATGAGTGGGATGGGGGGAAGGGATGGATACAGAAGGCCCTGGGAGGTTTGGCAAACTCGAGCAAGTGGGCTCCACCCCTACTATCAGGGGCAGGAGACTGCATTTCTGACAAGTTTCTGGATGTGGCTGCTGCTGCTGGTTCAGGGACCCCACACTCAGAGGTGCTACTGTTCTGGACATGCTGCCTAAAGGTCAGACTCTGGACCAGCGGCAGCAGTGCTGGAACTTGATAGGGACACAGAGGCTGAGTCAGGCTCTGGGTAGTCTCAGAGCCTCCAGGATTCCTCGCTATTCTCCATAAAGCCCATCAGGCTCCTCCTTGGGAGTAAGCCCCAAGGCCCTGGGTGGCAAAGCCCCAACCAGGCCACTGCTTCCTTTCCCGGCAGGGTAGGCCACATGCCTCACCCCTGCTGCCTAGAGTTAGGCGCTGATGTAATTCACCTGCCCACACAGCCAGACAAAGTATAGATCGAGCCACTGGCCATGTCCCTGCAGCTTTTGTGCAGAGTTATATGGGTTATTTCTCTTTTATATTTTGTTTTATGCCTTTGGTGAAAGCTAATTTCTTATGCGTTTCAAAATTCACGGGTTGTGCAGGATTCTTAAAACACTGGAGAAGGTCATCTCCTCTGCCACAGCTTTCATCAGCCCTGCCTGAGTTCCCAGAACTGCATGGCTGTGTGTGATGGATCCATTTGTCCCCTCAGTCTGCAGTTTGATCTGGATTTGTATCTACCCTCTTTGTGGTTTGGGTTCGTCAGTTTTGTGACAGTTTCATCAGGGCTGTCTCTATTGTGTCTTTCTCATTGTTCATGATCATTTTTATATAATAGTTCATATATTTTTCCCTCTCCCATTTTTTTCCTTCCTCATGTAAGTAGTGGACACGTGTGGACTGGTTTCCAGAAGCTGCTGGAGTGGTGGCCATATGCAGGGTTTTCTTCAGGATCAGGCCGTCAGGTAGTTGCTGTGTGTTTCGGGAGTGACAATGGCTGTCTGCCTGTATTACTGTCTTCCATTCTCCCTGGCCCAGTCTTTGCTCCATTTTTTAGTTTTTTCTAAGAACCGGGTTTAATTTTATTGCTCACCCCATTTTTATTCATTTCCTGTTTCAGTGATTTCATTCCTCAATCTTCTTTATCCTCCTTCGACCTTCCTTGCATTGGTTCCATCATTATTTTTCTAACTTCTTGAATTAAATGCACAACTCATTCATCTAGAGGCCTTCTAGTTTTAGATAAGAGTCTGTAAAACCACAGCTTCCTAACTGTGCTGAATCATATCTCCAGCTTGGGCTCTGTACTATATTCCATATTGCTCTGCATTAATTATTTTGTAGTCTGCATTGCTATTTCACATACAATATATGGTTATGTGAAATAACCATATATTTAAAAAAATTACTTTTATTGGTTTCCATTTCCATTACATTATGGTCTGATTAAGTGGTCTGTGTACTGCTGATGATTTGAAATTTAGTAAGACCCCCGCTGTGACCAAGAGCTTGGCCAGTTTTCTCACTGTCTCAAAGATGATTGTGTATACAGTACATTCTCCCTTTCTTGGGTGTAGGCACTATGTATGTTTTCCTGTTTGAGTTGAAATTTGCCTTTGATCTGGATGCCAGAAAATATCAGGAGGACCTTGGTAGAGATGTGAAGGGGAATAGTTGGTAACAGGAGGGTCTCAGGTGCATTTCTGCTTACTCTCAGATTCATAGTCCTGAGGGTGACAGATGAGGGAAATCAGATTACTGTTGATGTGAAGCCCTTGCAAGCTGGTTGTGGACACACAAAGGGGATTTTCATCAGCTGTCCTATCCTGAGGGCAATAATCCCTGTGAAGGGAGATTTGTGAAACTAAGAAGGAGGACACTCCTTTCCCTAAATAAACACAAATCATTGTGTAAAAAAGGCCACTCACAGGGTTATGCTTGATGGTACAAGTAGCCAAGGAATGGTTCATCCCTAATGTTGATCAGCATGTCCTTGAATTTGTAGGGCAGAAAGTCGAATAAGGCTTTGCATTTAGCTAGAACTCATGTAAATAAATCTTTTACCATTATGTGTACCCGATATTTTTCAATCCTCTTGAGATGTAGAGAGGGTTATTAATTTGGGGGGTTTAGTTGTGAGTTTAGAATTGCACCATGCAATACAATAGCCACTAGCCACAAGTGGCTTCTTAAACTTAAAGTGAACTGAAATGAAAGATTCAGTTCCTCTGGCACAGCAGCCACATTTTGAGGTCTCAGTTGTCCCCTGTGGCTGTGGCTGCAGTCTTGGGAAGCATAGACACTGAGCAGTCCCACCACTGTAGACATTTGTCAGGGTTAGCAATGGCGTGAAACTGGGCAACAACAAGAAGGAAAGAGGCTCAAAGGGGACCCACAGCGCAGGAGGAGGGCGCCTGGTGGGCGGGGTTCTGAGGCTTTGCACAGGGAAAGTCCTAGTTTCTTTGAAGATGTGGCAGCAGCCTCCCCTGCCCCCATGCTGACCCCTTGCCTGCCCTCTTCTCTCCCGCAGTGAGCTGAGGACCAGGTACCATATTACGGCCACCCCCAGGCTTGTGATCCTGAAACCCAGCGGGGAGGTCATCACCGACAAAGGGCGCAAGCAGATCCGGGAGCGGGGGCGGGCCTGCTTCCAGAACTGGGTGGAGGCTGCCGATGTCTTTCAGAATTTCTCCGGCTGAAGTTGGGGCTCTCCGGTGACCTGAACAGGTGTATGATACACCAGCTAATGCAGGGAGAACACGGTGCGGGGAGAGGAGGGAGTGGGTAAGTTCAGTTTATGTTAGAGCAGAAGCACTCAGCTCTGGCAAAAAGAAAACACTGCTCAGGAAGCATGCCCTCCCGTTTTTGTTCCCTTAGTCTTGCTTGTAGCTGTTTTTATTATTAGTAGTACAGCTTTCTCCACACAAGTTTAACTATGTTCACATTGAGCTATTGGAAATCTATGCAAAACATGTATTGATACAGGTTCTTCAGGTAAAGTAATATATTTATTGATGCATTTGCTGGAGATCTATTTATTCTAAGGATATGCTTTTACAACTACATTTACTACTGAAGTTTGAAGAATTTATATGCTTTAATAAACAAACATTTCCACTGGAGCCCTCTGATTTCCTTTTTTCTCCTGGCAAACCAAGTGTTCTTATGAGGAAGGCGAAGCTCTCGGGAAATGCTGCTCTCAGATGCTTTGTTCTATTTCTCAAAGAGGGTAGTTTTTAATTATGAGTCTTCTTGGTTTTTTTTTTCTTCTCTTTGTTTTCTTTTCTCACATTTGTTTTTCATAGCATCATAATATCCTAGAAAGAAGTGAAAATTTCAAGGCTGTGTAGTCATATCTTCAAGATCAAACCTCAGCATCTCCTGAAAGATGCAGGTGGCTCCAGGTGAACAAAAGCCCACACACAGCATTTGCTAATATTAAGAGGGGAGCCTTCGGGGTTCCAGTTTCTAGCCCTGGGCCTTTCTTCTGGCTGTCCTACATGGCCAGGCCCCTCGCTCCTTCCCAACTTTATTGTGATCAATAAAATTGGAACCCTGAAATACCTATACCCACCGCTAACCCAGCCCCCATCTACCACCCCACTGAGATCGCTGGGTCCCTCAGCTGGAAATTGGAGCAAAGCTGTCCCTTGTAGGACTCAGGAATCCCTGAATTCCCCTAAGAGGCCCTGTGCAGAGCAGTGCGGGTCAGAGTGAAGAAGGTGCTGGGTCCCTCCTGTAAATGGGGGTGGGGGGGTGAGATCTGAGTCCGCAAAGGTGAGACCGCATTGTTGGCTTAATCGGAGCAGAGCTGGGGACTCCATGGTTCAGTCCCTTTGCCCTCCCTCCTCCTTTCTCTGTCAGTCCAGTTGTCTCCACTGGAGACTAAGACCCAGCATTACTGAGATCCATGGATTGACTAAAGACGTAGTTGATGGAGTTGACTAGGTCATTATTTGCCCCAGAAATACTGCTCTTAGGAATAGTACATAGGCTACTCATTTAAATGTGATATTTTTTTCCAGCTTTGTTGAGATATAATTAATAAACAAGATTATGTGAATTTAAGGTGTACAATGTGCTGATTTGATACACATATATATATGGCAAAATGATGACTGCCATAGC
>NW_011888986.1:2047209-2054666 GCF_000151845.1 Pteropus vampyrus | reverse complement strand
TGCAGGGAGAACACGGTGCGGGGAGAGGAGGGAGTGGGTAAGTTCAGTTTATGTTAGAGCAGAAGCACTCAGCTCTGGCAAAAAGAAAACACTGCTCAGGAAGCATGCCCTCCCGTTTTTGTTCCCTTAGTCTTGCTTGTAGCTGTTTTTATTATTAGTAGTACAGCTTTCTCCACACAAGTTTAACTATGTTCACATTGAGCTATTGGAAATCTATGCAAAACATGTATTGATACAGGTTCTTCAGGTAAAGTAATATATTTATTGATGCATTTGCTGGAGATCTATTTATTCTAAGGATATGCTTTTACAACTACATTTACTACTGAAGTTTGAAGAATTTATATGCTTTAATAAACAAACATTTCCACTGGAGCCCTCTGATTTCCTTTTTTCTCCTGGCAAACCAAGTGTTCTTATGAGGAAGGCGAAGCTCTCGGGAAATGCTGCTCTCAGATGCTTTGTTCTATTTCTCAAAGAGGGTAGTTTTTAATTATGAGTCTTCTTGGTTTTTTTTTTCTTCTCTTTGTTTTCTTTTCTCACATTTGTTTTTCATAGCATCATAATATCCTAGAAAGAAGTGAAAATTTCAAGGCTGTGTAGTCATATCTTCAAGATCAAACCTCAGCATCTCCTGAAAGATGCAGGTGGCTCCAGGTGAACAAAAGCCCACACACAGCATTTGCTAATATTAAGAGGGGAGCCTTCGGGGTTCCAGTTTCTAGCCCTGGGCCTTTCTTCTGGCTGTCCTACATGGCCAGGCCCCTCGCTCCTTCCCAACTTTATTGTGATCAATAAAATTGGAACCCTGAAATACCTATACCCACCGCTAACCCAGCCCCCATCTACCACCCCACTGAGATCGCTGGGTCCCTCAGCTGGAAATTGGAGCAAAGCTGTCCCTTGTAGGACTCAGGAATCCCTGAATTCCCCTAAGAGGCCCTGTGCAGAGCAGTGCGGGTCAGAGTGAAGAAGGTGCTGGGTCCCTCCTGTAAATGGGGGTGGGGGGGTGAGATCTGAGTCCGCAAAGGTAAGACCGCATTGTTGGCTTAATCGGAGCAGAGCTGGGGACTCCATGGTTCAGTCCCTTTGCCCTCCCTCCTCCTTTCTCTGTCAGTCCAGTTGTCTCCACTGGAGACTAAGACCCAGCATTACTGAGATCGATGGATTGACTAAAGACGTAGTTGATGGAGTTGACTAGGTCCTTATTTGCCCCAGAAATACTGCTCTTAGGAATAGTACATAGGCTACTCATTTAAATGTGATATTTTTTTCCAGCTTTGTTGAGATATAATTAATAAACAAGATTATGTGAATTTAAGGTGTACAATGTGCTGATTTGATACACATATATATATGGCAAAATGATGACTGCCATAGCTCAGCTAGTGCCTCTGTCCTGTCACATGCTTACCATTTCTTTTTTTGTGGTGAGAACATTTAAGACCTAATTATGGCATTTTATTGATACATTCTTGGGGGTGAGTGGGCATTTCTTGTGGGTGGGATGTCCACAAACTGTGCATGTGTGTAACCACAACCACAGACTTCTTAAAAGCTGGAAATACATCCCTCTTGATCAACATGCTTGTAGCTGCCACATTGCCTCTGTGGGCTGGAACAGTATGGCTGCAGCCTGGGGTGCTCAATGGGCTGTGTGTGTGCTGGGTTCTTGGGCACCTGGAGAAAGGAAAGGCCTTGGGCAGAGGCCATTCCACAGCCGCACCGACTATGCAGTCATGTGCCTTCTCCCCCAGGGTGTGGCCCAGGCTGGGAGAGTGATGCATCATTTATGTTACGTTGTTACCAGAAGATATTTGTTTTAATAACGTCCCTAACAATTAATTTTCTTAATTCCAGGCAGAGTATACTGAGCCTTCTGTCGGGGAACTGTTTGCTGTTTGTAACTGGTTGCTATTTCTACACATGCCTTTTTGCCACTTATAGTAACAATAACAAAACACACTCATTGTGGAAAATTAGGGGAAAAGGCCTGTCTTCCAGAGGTGAAGCCACTCCTGGTGTTTTAGTACATGTATTTGTCCCACTAGAGTGACCCATCATTGTTTTCCCTGCGATGACTCACTGATTTCCATCCTCACCCTACGGCCCTGAAGCCTGTGTGTGGTCCTGGACCACTAGTGGCAGCGCTACTCTTCACCACCGTAAGTACAGTGGGGAGCTTATGAGACATGCAGCATCACGGCTGTTGTGGTCACCTTGGGCACCCTTCACAAAACACTGCAGACATTTATTTCTCACAGCTCTGGAAGCTGGAGTTCCAGATCCAGGTGCCAGCCTGGTCGTTCTGGTGAGGGCTTTTTGCTGCTTACAAATGTTTGCCTTCTTGATGTGTACTCACATGAACAGAGAGCATTGGCATCTCTTCTTACAAGGGCACTAATCCCATCACCAGGCCCCACCCTTGTGACCTCATCTAAATCTAATCACCTCCCAAATACTTCATCTCCAAATACCAGCACATTGAGGATAGGGCTTCATCATGTGAATTTTAGGGGCACACAGACCATAACAGTTGCTCCACCCCGACCTGAATTCCTCCAGTGGGGAGGGAGTCTAGGGTCTTAAAGACCTTGTGAACAGATCTCATGGGTCCTAACATGTGCCATGTTTTTACTTCAAGGGGCATCAGGAGCCACTGGGGCTCAGTCCTTAGAGGATTCTCTGATGTAAATGAGTTGGTTCCCATTCCCCAGTGCTGGCTGGGGTCAGTATGTGTGGCCTATAGAGTCAAATTCCCCCACCCCCCGCTCCCACCTTCACTTGTACAGCTTCCGAAGATTTCTTCTTCTTGTTCCTTCCTTTGTTTTTCCATCACTTAAAAAAACCCTTGTGCCATCATTTTAATGTCTGTCAGGGAGTGAGTTTACATGCATGTGTTCAAGCTGCCTGTTTGCCTGAGAGTTGAGAAAAGTTCATTTTAAGTTTGCAACCACACGAAGTTTCTTTTTAAAATTTTATTTAATTTAGCGAACTGACAAATGCTGTGTTAAGTCTAGTTTTCTGCTTTAATCATGAATTTCCTATTTTTACACTGTCTCCGCAATTGTAACTGCATGTTCACTGTTATTTCTGCAATATCTCTCTGACTGTCTTTAGAGAATGAGAAGGGAAGCAATCGTGCTGGTTGAACTCAACCTCTTCATACCCGAAGTGGAGAATGCTGGAAAAGCTGCCCTTGACTAAGATCTAAGGATGATTTTAATCCTGGTGTAGCTAGATGTGAATCTTAGGTCTAAAATCCTGGCTGATATCCCTCTACTTCATGTGAAACCCATGGTACGTGGGCACAGTCTCTCTTAAAGAACAAAATCCTGGTTGGCAATAGTAATTACAAAGGAATTTCACTGATTACTTGTATTGTTTGAAAAATAATTGCGAAGATTCATTCTACAACCCAAGACTGCACATCTAAAACTCTGTTCCCCAAATCTCCCCCCAAATCTCTGTCCACTTCCACAGGTCAGCCCATACAGCTCTGTTCCCCATGCCCCTTCTCTCTCAATCCCATGTCACACAGCATGTTTTAGTGTCCCTGGTTCAGTTTGTATTGTTTCCTTGTTATCCTGCGTGTCCTCACATGGGAACTGGGATGACCCAGAGGGCTCTTCTTTGTGGCTGGAGGAGGTGACACATCTTACAGGGTAAGGAGGACGTTCTCTATCTGGCTGCAGAGTGACAGGGAGAAGGGTAGACAGGGACACGACAGACTTGATACGTCATTTGGGTAAATAGAAATTTGGGTAAATAGAAATCTCTTATTTGGGTAAATAGAAATCTCTGGAATTAAGACCTCATGATTTTTGGGGTCAGCATCCTCAGTGACTAGGCGTAAATCATTTTTTCTCATGTTCTTTTACTCCCCTTTTTTCTTTTTATGAAAGAGAAAAATCATTTTATTCTCTTTTCCTTACATATGCATCATGATGACTTCATCTGTTATTAACAATCATCTTCTGTTTAGGGAAGAAATGCATTATATTAATACAAGTTTTTGGATATTAATTAACTCATTTGACAAGCATCTGGTGCTTGTCAAGCATCTGGGCTGGCAGACATTTAACGTGACATTAAATAGTCTGTGATGAGGGTAATGATGGAGCGTGGGCTCAGGCTCAGGGATGAGAAAGGAGGGTGGAGTTGACAGAACCTGCAAGGAGAGCTGCCCACAGATACCAGGTCCTTCGATCAAGATCCCAGCACCCGCTTCCCCTGCGAGCAGGTCTGAGGCTGTTCACAGGGGTGCTATTATTTCTTCACGGTGACAGCAAGCATCTGCTGAGTCGGACCAATGGATAATCTCTCTGCGTTGGAGGGAGTCATTCAGTAATATTTCTGCATTGCAGAGCCCTAGGTATGATAACAATATAAAGGACAGGGAATTCACCCAGGACAGTGGTCTCTGCTTGCACCCCTCCCCGCTCCTTGCAGAGCAGGCTGTGTTCCATGCATGACCTTTTCTTCAAGACAGACTCACAAGCATCCTATGTGAGGCCAGCACCGGGCTTTCTTGGAAGAACCAACATAACTAATTGACTGAAATAAAGCCACAGGTCAACAGCACTCTAGGCTTCTAGAGTACAGGAAGAGAGGCAACAGTTTTAATTGGGAAATATCTTTGCAGGTTCCTGTCTTATCTATAAGTCTCACCTGACCTCTTCCCTCTCCCACCTTTAAAAGGGATCAGGATACTGAAGACATGGGTGGCTCCCCTCTGGGGGGCACCACAGCCACTTTCGGAGTTTCCAAGGTAGAGGTTCCTGGCACAGCAAGGCCCACTGCACTAGGATTTCTGGAGCGCTGACACTGTGAGGATGTTGATGAAACAGACATAGAAACACCTAAACAAACCGTCGTGCTGTCAAAGTTCATCCCAATTTGCAGACTCGATGAACTTCAAATGTTCTTTCGTACTTCTCAGTGTTCAGGTGGTTGGCACTCAGCAATAGCCCAGGACAGGCATGGGAGTCACCTAGCTCTGGGAGCTCAGCCTCATCCTGAAACAGACCCCAACTGGCCACAGCAGTTACAGATGTACTTCCAACTCTTACCCTACCCAGAGGTGCTATGGTGAAAACCAGAAAACAGACAACAGTAACCTCCTCCATCCAAGAACCTTCGAGTCAGGAGAAGAACGTAATTTATGGGAGGGAATAGTTCATCCTTCTATGTTATAAGCCAAGGTCTCTCTCTCCTTCACATTTCAGGAAATCCTGTCAGCCCTTTGTCCACCCCTGCTTCGTTCAGCAGATGTCATTGGAGAACTTGTTCAATAGGAGGATGACTGTGTCTCTCCTTGCCAGGGCTTCCCAAGACCTAAGTCCAAAGGGGAACAGGCAGGCCCTCTGGCCCCAGGTGACAGGTCACTCAGTGTTCAAAGGACCCCTGTCTCTACCTTCAGTCTCTTGACACCTATATCAGTCAGCTCGGGCTGTGAAACAAAGCACCACCAACTATGTGGCTTAAACAACACACACTTATTCTCTCATAGTCCTGGAGTTGAAAGTCTGAGGTCAAGGTGTTGGCAGGGTTGGTTTCTCCTGAGGCCTTTCTCCTTGGTGTGTAGATGACCATCTTCTCCCTGTGTCCTCACATGGTCTTCCCTCAGTGACTGTCTATGTCCTAATCTTATAAGGACACCAGACAGATTTGTATTAGGCCCACATTACTGACCTCATTTTACTCTGATTATCTTTTAAAGGTCTCATTTCTAAACACAGTCACATTCTGAGGTCCCTGGGGGTTGGAGCTTCAGCATATGAATTTGAGGGGAGAGATACAACTCAGGCCATAGCAGCACCCAACACTCAACCTCCTGAAAGTGCTCTACACTGGGCAAACAGATACGTCTGCTTGCAGCTAACACATTCTGAGTTTCACAGCAAACATAGACAATGCAGAAACAGAAGGAGAAAAGGGTCCAGCTAGCCTTTCAGCAGGCTCTTTCCCTTCAGGACCATCTGCTCCCCTGTCCTGCCCTCCTGAGGTGGTCTCTGGGATATGGGGACAGGGAGCTTAGGGCCTCTGCTCGGGGCCAGGCAAGTGAGCCAGGGGCCAGGATGTTGTGGCTTACAGGGGACATGGCAAGGGCTTCAACACCACCAGGAATAACAGCAGCTCTCTGGAGGCTAATTTTAGGCAAACCTAAGATGCTGAGCTCTACTGAGACCCCAGAGAAAGGCCACATAGGAGATCTTCCTCAGAGACATGGAGCTTCACACGTAGCAGTCTCGGTCCTCCACAACCAGCTGGCCTCTACTGCTTGCTCCTCCAACGACGACAATAGCAATAGTAGTAAATGCAAAGGGCTTGCTGGTTCCCAGTTCTGGGCCTCAGCTGTGTGCACAGAATCCCTGCCCTGCCTCCCAGATGGCTCACTGCCTCCCTGGCCCACTCTCCTGGCCACTTTCACACCCCATACTGAGCAATACCACCGAGTTGTTGCAGGTTTGAACAAGCAAGTCTTGGGAACTGAAAGAGTTTGACTTGAATGGGACATTCAGAATGCAGTGTTTGAGACCAGGAGGTCTCTAACACTTTTTCAGGTTAACTCAGCCAAGTTGGGTGGGCCTTCCCAGAGTGGTGCAGCCCCTTCAGGCCTTTAGAGGGAGGTGGAGGACCTGCACAAGAATCATTGTCCCCAGAAGAAAGCCAGAGCTGGCAGAAATTGTGCACAAAGGGAGCCTGCAGCTTTCTCTAGGAATAATTGCAGAGTCTCCCTGTCTTTCATCATCAGGAAATCTGAAGGCAAATCTCCACGTGGTGGTTTAAACCATTTCCAATAAATTCTGGCCTTAGTGAAGATATTTTTAAAAGTCTTGGTCACTTTCTATGGGACAGCCCCTCTTGGACCAGCTGGACACATCTACCTGCCAGTTCTGACCTCACCTCCCCTGGGCCCAACTTCCCTACAGAGATGAATCTCCCAGCATTCATCCACATTCCACCAGCCATGTGCTTCTGCTTTCCCAAGGTGTTTGCTGAAAAGGTTCAGACACTCTCAGGCATGGGGTCCTGGATCACTGTAGAGCCTTCAAGTGCAGGAGAGGGCTACGGGCGTGAATGTCAGGCAGGGGATTTCCTTCCCATGTTAGAAAATCTCTGACTAGCTCAAGAATTACATAAACAAAACCCTGAAAGCATAGGTGATAAATAGAGCTTTTATGACTCTGGTTTACATTAAAAATGAATATTTCTGAGACAACTAATGGCCAAGTGACTAAGAGAAAAGACATTTACAATGATGAAAACAACAAGAGACTCCTCCCACATTGACCGCAAAGCTGCCACATGCAACAAGAAAGGACAGTGGGGAATGTGCAAAAGGCACGAACAGGTGAGTGACAGAAGAGGGGACTCAAGAGGCTCACAGTCTCCAGAAGAGATGCTAGCCTTCATTAGTCATTGGAATGATGAATTGCAAAAGCCCATCTGTA
>NW_011888986.1:2042264-2045971 GCF_000151845.1 Pteropus vampyrus | reverse complement strand
AATAATAGAACAGATGGCAGAGGAAATTTGGCTTATTGACAAAATGTTAAAATAAAAATGGACTGAGGGCTCTCCATGTGTGGGGCTGAGAGCAGGATACAGACATAGAGAATGGCCTGCCCCCTTGCTTGCAACACCTTGCACAGATGCACAAGCACATGCATGGCAACGCCCTATCTTAATCATTCTGTAGCTTATATTTCTCATGTCACAGTATCTGTTGCTGATTACTTAATGCTTGTACACTGAGATCTTCTCACAACTTCCCATTGCTTAGGTCAAAAGTCTGGGAACCATCTCCAATTTCTGCTTTTCCCTGGCATTCCACCCCTGGCTCCTCAGAAGGCTCCCACCTCCAACCATCCACCCCTCTCTTGTCCACCATCAGCCCCTCCTCCAGGGCCCCTTGGTTAGTCACTGCTGTCCCCTGGTTGAACTCCCAGAGTCCACTTCAGACCTCCTGGAATGTGTTATCCACACAGCAGCTAGAATGGTCCTTTTGATGTTGAAATCTGATTATGTTATTTTTCTGCTTCTCAATACCTCAGACGAAAGCCCAAATTCTTCTCCTGTGACCAGCCCGCTGCTCTCCTGTTTCTCTGCACCTCACTCTCATCAACCTCTCCTTCTCTCCCTAGAGTATCCTTCTCCATCTCTTCGTGGTACCCATGCTTTCAAATCATTCATGCCTCTGCCCAACAGCTCCTCAGAGGCTTCTTCCCTGACCACTCTATTTCAAACGGCACACACTTCTTATTGTTATCAATCTGTCTAGCTGTCTATCTATCTAATCTATCAGTTATCAATAATTTATATATATCAGTCTATCATATCTATCCTCTCCCCGCCCCCATCTATCATCTATCTGTATATTGTCTTTCTCTCCATACAGAATGTAACCTCCTTGAGAGCAGAAATTCCATTCATGTCTGATTCATAGAAGTGGTACATAGTAGATGTTTTGTAATTATTTGTTGAATTGCCAAATTCTTTTTAATGTCTATTCAACATGTTCATGTGTGAGCATACTATACATTATTCTGTCCAGTCCAGATTGCTTAAGTGAGCATCCTTGTACATATGCCTTCCAGCATTTTTGTTGGCTACTGTATGAGACAGCACGAGCGAATTCACACTCAGAATTCAGCTTCCATATCTCTGTCCTAGACTTGGTCACATGGCTGCACCTGAGTAAGAGAGTGTCTGCAATGTCATCTCTCCCGTCTAGCCAGTTGCCCAGTTCTGAACTGGGGGCCAAGCAGGACACAGGCCTGGGGCCACTGCTGAAAGAGCTTGGGACCCTGGGCCCCAGGGGTGGTCAGCAGTGGGGCCACAAGCCAAGACTTGAAGAATTGCCTTCGCTTGTGTTTCTTTCCATATTTATATATATTTGGGTCTCTTCCAGGTCTCTTCCTGGTCTCTCCATATTATATACTCATCCATTTGTCATATGAAATTATTTCAATTCCTATGTCATTATAACCTGTTTTAACATTTGTTAGAGATAATCTTCCATCGTTTTCTCTTATTTTTCACAATTTCCTCGGGTATTCTCATATATTTATTTTTTCCACAATAAGCCAAGCATCGATATCTCATTTAGAAGAGAATCCTGTTGTCTTGATGTGAATCCACATTTAATTTACAATTTGTTTGATGATAACTGACACTACTCCATTATTGAGCTTCTATCCAACGATGAAAGATGAGATCTGCTGGCCTTTTATTCTAGTTTGTTTTCCATCTCTCACTGCAGTCTTCATTTCCCTACACAGCCTTGCATATTTCTTGTTTTCAAGATGTGTTTTCACCTTTCATATCTTTTCACATGTATTTGTCGCTATTGCCTTTATAAAGAGAACTCTTTCTTCTTTGTTTCTCCCTCTGTCAAGCTAGTTTTGTTTACGTATAGAAAAGAGACTCCTTCAGCATGCGCTGGATCACCAGCCACCTTAACTCTTCTGTAGTGCTTCAGTTGTGTCTGGATTTCCTGAGCCTGTGGCGGTACCATCTTTCAGTAATAATGGCTTTGCCTTCTTCACAACTTTTGTCTCTTTTTTTCTTCTCCTACCTTAAACTGACATGTGATAATAGCAGAGCCATCATGAGAATGTTTCTGGTGTTTCACTATCAAGTTTGATACTTGTTTTCGGTTTGAGATATGCTTTTTAAAAATCATAATAAGAAAATATCCACTTATTGTTATTTTCAAATTAAGTCAGGAATGGATGCTGAATTTTTTTAAATGCTATTTTAGCTTCTCTGCAGATGTGGGTTTCTTCTTTTACATTAATATGGTGAATTATGTTAATAAACGTCCTATTTGAATTATCCTTACTTTCCTGAGGGATAAATCCTGTTTGTCCATGGTTTATTATTATTTTAATGAGCTTTAAAATGAAATTTGCTACTATGTTATTTAGGCTCTTTGCAGAGATAGTCATATCCAGTGTCACTCATTGTATGCTATCATTTCATCTCTTTCGTGCACACAGGCCTTATTGTTCCTTGAGATAGGCTACCTGTTTTTGTAGATTTCCCCAGGATACAGACCTTAGGCACATTCCGACATTTTCCACTCACCATTGTAGTTTGCACTGGGCAGCTTTCATAGGTGTAACTTTTGGTTTTGTACTTTTCAAAAAGTGGGTTTATGTTTTAGACAAATAGAGAGTATGTAACCAGGCTGTCCGGGGTTTAATTCTTTATTTAGATGTAACCTCTCGAGTGCTCCTGTTCATGTCATCAGGCCTCAACTTTCTCATCTGTAAAATGGAGATATTACAACATCTTTCTCATAGGCCATGAGACTGAACAGATTAATAATATTCTCAGACTTCTAAGCATAGCATTCAGGACACATAGCATTCAGTAAACATTTTGTAAGTGTTGGCTATTATTTATTTGTTAGCTTCAGAGAATGTCAGGTTTAACTGGAGGAACCCAATCCTGGCTTGATGTCTTCAAATAGCTGGAGCTCAGAGCTATAGGGGCATGGTAGGTGCCTTAGTTATAGAAAGGAGGACTGAGGCCAGTGAGTGGGAAAATCATAGAGGCCGCTATGGTAGTTTGCAGACTTGGAACTGGTATTTTCTTTCTGGTTGAAGCCCTCTTTCTCTCCTCCAGCGGTTTGGGGCTCTCTGCTTCCTCAGTGGCCAGAGTGCCATGCCAGTGAGCAGGACCTGCCATGAAATGTGGGATGCGGCATTTGGCTGTGGAAGAGCTGCTATTTTCAAGCAAGGGTGGGATTAACTCAGTACCAACTCCCAGGTCAGTGGGGTTTAGTCTTATCTGTGTCATTAATTCATCAAAGACTTGGCTCCGTCTGGTGGAGCTACTGAGTCCCCACGTGGAGCCTTGAGAACATGGAGACATCCTGCCTAGTAAACTGCTGCCTCAATGAAACTTGAAGTTCAGGCCACAGGCTTCCCTCAGAATTGCTCCCTACCCACAAACATCTATAGAGAGAGACCTCAGGCAGAGGAGGGGGGAAGATCACAACTATTCAGAGAAAATCATTTTCCTCATCACAAGACACTCAGTCAGGGTTTTGAAATGAGCAATGAGAGTTTGGTTACAGAGTGCCTGGCTTGGTATCCTGGCCACATCGATTCCGCTTTACAGACCTGAGTGGTCTCTGGTCATCCAATGAATGGAAAAGGCAAGTAGATGTCCAGAGACGTGATGTGTGCCCCTAGTGAGGGTGC
>NW_011888986.1:2037220-2040774 GCF_000151845.1 Pteropus vampyrus | reverse complement strand
AAAAAAAATACAATCTCTTGATTATTGTTATACATGATAATTCAAATGAGAGTAAGAGATGGGCCAAGCTTAGCTTGTGACCAATAAGAATGACAGCCTCTGTTTCAGAACTCCAGCTGAAGGATGTGTTGAGGATATGGATATAGGCCTAGCTCAAATTACAGCCTCTAGTCTCAGATCCATTTCTATAGGAAAAAGGTGTGCTGGAACAACAAGTAACGAAGGTGGCTATGATTGCCAAAGTAATGGGGATAGGCAGAGGGTGGTGTCATGAGGTTTGTGCTAGATCAGTGGAATCCTTAAACAGTTGTTAAGAAGTGAGTGAATAGAGCAGCCATTGAAGCTCAAAATAGAGGTCTTAACGCAAACTCTAGGAGGTCAAGTGGACCAAAGGGAGCCCCTGCTGGTCCCCCAACATTGAAGGCCCTAAGCAAATCTGTTTTTTTCATCTAGTTTGGAGGAATTTGGAAAGATTTAAGCCAAAAATGGCAATAAGAGCTTGACCTATAATCACTTGGGGTGATGGTACCACAATTCAATCAATAGAAAGATTGACAAAAGGGCCAGAGTCCCTTGGCTCAGTCTCCATTGGGGCACATAAGTGGTCAGGGATAGAGAAGTTTCTTGGACTCCATGGCATGAGATGAAAGTCAATTGTTGAAGTTGCAAGGGAGGCTACAGTTACACAGAGAGAATGCAGAAATGCAAGGGTCAATAAGGAGGAAGTTTGGATGAAAGTTGGAAGGTTTAAATAGGATTTATGTAAGTAAATCCTGACATATCACCTTTCTGGGAATAGAAATTACATCTGACAAGGGAACATATCCCCTACCTGGGAACCTGGTGTTGTAAAACCAAAGCCCATGGGTGAAGTCCTAATGGGGCACCAGTTAAAAATACAGGGACCGATGGATTAAGGTAAAAATCTGGACAAAATCTGATGTGTCTGAACAGGCTTTTTGTGAAGTGGCTGCATCTCTTTTACCTGAATGTGTGATGGGAATGGATATTTCCTCTGCCCGGTATTGTAGAACAGTGGGCAGGTACATCTGTTCCTCAGGCAACATTAATTGGACATGTGAGTGGGAACAGACAAGATTGCCTGAGCCTTCACAGGTTGTTAATTTCAAACAGTGCATAATAGAGGCTGGAGTGCTGTGTGAGCAAATTCTCTACAGTAAAGAGCCTTGTGTGGGACTTAGATGAGGCTATAACAAAAGCCTGTGAGCGCCACCCAGCGACGTCTACTGGGACTTTGGACAAGAATTTCCATGTGAGGGGCAATGACTGCTTGCCATCCGACATTAATTGAAACTACTCTGTGACTGAAGGACATAATCTTGAAATCTGAAACACCCAAGAAGTATTGGGTAATATCTGAGAAATGGTCCTTTAGGGTGGTTAACGCCCGATAGAGGATCATGCTGCCTGGGGGGCAACAAGAGTCACTTGGCGTAATTCATGAGCAGGCTGTCAAACTCCCAGAAGTGGAGTAGTGACAGCCAAGGCTGGGTAAAGAAGAGAGGGGAGTTGTTTAATAGATATGAAAAAGTTCTGGCGATAGATTGCACAACAATGTGAGTATACTCAGCACTACTGAACTGAACACTTAAAAGTGCTGAAGGTGATGAAATTTATGTGTGGAGTATTTTACCACAATCAAAAGAAGAGATGACCTGTATAGGTATTTCTCCAAAGAAGATACACACGTGGGCAATGAGCACATGAAAAGGTGCTCAATATGATTAGTTATTAGGGAAATGCAAATTAAAACCATAGAGAAGGACCACATCACAGCCACTAAGCCACTGTAATAAAGATGATGGTTAAGAAGAAATGAGGGGAGGACTGGAGACACTGGGACTTTCTGCTTCTGGGATGTGAGATGGTACAGCCTCTTTGTAAAACAGTTTGATTATTTCTTTAAAAAGTGAACATAGACTGACCACATGGTTCAGCAACTCCTCTTGTATACTTACGCCCAGGAGAACTGAAACATATGTTCATGGAAAAACTTGTGCACAGATGTTCATAGCAGCACCATTCATGAGAGCTAGACAGTGGGAACAGCCCAAATACCCATCAACTAATGATTAAACAAAATGTGGTGTATACATACACTGAATATTATTCAACAATAAAAAGGATCGGAGTACTGACACAAAGTAGATGAACCTTGAAAACGTGCTTAGTGACCATATATTGTATGGTCACTAAGATGAACCTTGAAACGTGCTTAGTGACCATATATTGTATGGTCACAAATGACCATATATTGTATGATTCTATTTATATGAAAATGTTCAGAATTTGAAATCTGAAGAACAGAAATAAAGTGGTTTATTAGGACAGGGGCAGGAAAAGGAATGTGGGGAAATGGGAAATGATTGCTAATAGATACAAGGTTTTTTTGGGGGGGTGACAAAATGTTCTAAAATTAGATTGGGGATCTATGTATATGCTAAAAGCTATTGATTTATACAATGAAATGAGTGAATCATATGGTAAATGAATTATATCTCAATAAAGCTGTTAAAAAGTAAAAATAAACCAAAAAATAACATTATCACGCATATGCTCTGCTGGAGATCCAAGGAGATGAGGTAATTTATGCTGTCAATTTATAAGACCTGATGGTCCATGGTGGAGGCAGTAATTATTTAAGAATAAGAAATAGGTAAGCCTATCATTTTGAGTATCGAGTGCTGGGAGGGAGATTTTGATGTGGTAGCTTCCCTAGACAGTTATTCAGGACTGACTACCTGAGAAGAGGGGTTTTTGCAAATCTGAATGGGGGAAGGAGCCAGCCTGATGTGGAGGGACACCACTGCCTTCCAAAGTCCTCAGGGACAGTGACCTTGAGTGACAGAATAACAGACGCCATCTCCAGAGTCAAGGAAAGACAAGGAAAAGTGAAGCTCTTTAGACTATGTCATCACTTGTGACACCCGCTCTGCCAATCTGTCTGGTTTGTCCCACTCCCATGTCCCCACTGTCCCATTCACAGAGAGGCTTAGGGGAGCCACCACCCACCTCACTTTAGTATTTCATCTCACCCATGTCCCTTGAGCCCACACCGTAAGTGTCTAGGTAGATCCTACCCTTTGAGCAGGAAGGTGAAGTGAGGCAGGAGTTTTAGGGTGCTTTTAATCTTTTGTCGGAGTGCTTGATGATGAATTTCCACTAAAGTTGCAGATTTAACAAATACAACATTCTGTGACAGCCACTGCCTTTCTCTAACAGGAGAGAAACAATGAGATCCATTGAAAAACGCTGTGGCTGCTGAGGACATTATTGATTTTTCCAGCAAGGAGCTTCCACCTCAGGCCAAATACAGCTGTCAAAGAGGCAGTGATGAAGGAGAGGGTGTCTTAACATTTCTGTCGTTTGCCTGTTTGCTGCCAAGCTGATGAATCTCCTGGAAAGTCTCTGCTATAAACAACGGGACAGGGCAGGCTGACCTTCAGGTACATGGAAGGTTCCATTAAAAACAATGATTCTCCACCCACTCCGTGAGTATTGTGTTCTGGCCGCCGTATCTCTGAGTTCTTGGC
>NW_011888986.1:2034460-2037080 GCF_000151845.1 Pteropus vampyrus | reverse complement strand
TAATGGCAAAATGGACTGGCTTGATTGCTGGAGGAGGAAGGAACCTGGGGCCTGGTGATGACATTGCCGTGTAAGCAGGCCTATTCTGGTGTTGGCGAGATTTTAGCTTCCCTTTGAATTCTTCCTTTTTATTTAATATGTCTTCACAAAAATCACCTATAAAATGATGCAGCTATACTTTTTTGTAATTTCAAAATTATATATTGTATATAAAATTTATATATTTTTATATAAAATAAAAAGTTAGGTTTTCTAGAGGAAATTGCCTGCCGCATGCTGGCCAATTAAGACTGCTGACTTTGTGACCTTCTGAGCCTCATGGTCACCATGCACCTGGTGTCACCTGAGAACCAGCGGCAGCTCTCCACCAAAGCCCAACTGACGTTCGCAGGAAACCAACTAATACCCAAGGTCACATAATGAAACTTAAAAACCGAGACCGAGACTTAGCTAAGTGTAAATGACAGTGACATCCTCGAATTTTGGGGGGGTATATTTCAATACGATTTTGTCAATTTAGGGCAGAGTTCTAACCCCAAGAGAGTCGAGACCATGAGCAGGAATTGGTAAAAATAAAAGTGTAAGAAACGCCAGTGTCTCACTGTGGTTTCTCAGATGCCCCATGAACTTTGAAAACATTATGCTTAGTGAAAGTAGCTGGTCACAAATGACCATATATTGTATGATTTTATTTATACAAAAACGTTCAGAAGTGATCATCCTCTCAGCCGCCAGCCTGAGAGAGGCAGTGATGGAGAGAAAGGGAAGTAGGGCCAGCTAGTAAATAAATAAACAAATAAACATGTGTGCTCTCTCCTTTACCCTCCCCAAAACCTGACATCAGGAGGAGGGAGCAGCCCAGGCCGCCAGGAGACTGGGGTTCATGCAAACCCAGCTCACATTTGAAATATATTTAATGTTGGACATAGCACAGAGCTTGGGTTTTTGGAGAGAGACTGAGATTGGATGCGTGAAGCTTGTGACACCCTTGCAGCGGTGTTTGCAGTGACAGCACCCAGGACACCACCAGGGCAAGGCCTCTTTCCACAAGCCTGTGTAATTTCCCAGGAAGTGAATACATGCACAGGGAAACTCAGTGTGAAAAGCACTTTGGGGTCAAAAGGCCAAAGTCATGATATAAATGATTCATTGAGCATTATGCTGAGCCCATAGACTGGCACTTGGGGCTGTGTGTCCCCTCGGGTACTCTGATGGTGTTGATCTGTGGTCATTCAGCTCTGGAGGCCAAGAACAGTCAGCTCTGCAGTGGGAGGCCTTCCGCTAGGGTTTCTAGAGCATGAGTGAGACACGGAAAGCCCTCTGCCTGGGACATTCTGAGAGCAACTGATAAAAAGCCAAAGTCGACAAGGTAGTGACATCTTTTGTTATTGAGGTTCCTTGAAGCAGGAGAATTTTGTGGGCTCAGGACTGGATCTGCACTGGGGATGTAGGTATATGGTCCACCTGCAGACGGGGAAGTGAGTCAGGAGATTTCCTGACTTTTGAAAAAATACGGAAAAAACACCCCACAAAAAACCATAAAAGTGCATAACCAACTAACCAAAGACAAATTATGCCCTAGGGTCAAAGGCATAAATGCCAAAGGGAAAGTGTGTCTTCCTTCTAGCTTTGTGTTGGTGCATTGTCCCTTGGACACCACCAGTAGCCCCTTCACTCATTGTCATTAGAGTTCTGGAGACACCAGGGTTGGGGCAGGCTCTTGGGGTGGGATTGGCAGGCAGCACATGACTTACCTTTGCTCCAGAAATGTATGCTGTGGAGGGGAAGAGAATGGTTAGAAATGCATGTTTTTTGTCTTCCCGTCAAAAAATGACTCAGCTTTCCCGGTGGTCAAAGCCAATATGGAGAAAAAGATTTTGTAATTTCAGGAGTTTGTTTCATGAGAAAACTTCACAGACACACTAAATTTTGGTTACGATTTGGCAGATTCTTAGAGGTCCTCTACCTGCAGGGGGCCCATGACTCCGGGTTAAGAATACACCCTAGCCAAAAAGTTTGCAAAGTGCAGGAAATAAAACCAAATCACATTCTCATGGCCACCACCATTAACAGTTTGTTTTTCTTTTTAGTTTTCTCTGGTGTTTGTGCTTTGAAAAGTTCTTCCTCATCAACAGTCCTTACAAGTTCTTTTTAATGGCTACATAATACTCCACTGCTGAAGCATAGTTTGCTGTTGGACGTTTAGGCTGTTTGCATTTCTTGACCATTAGAAATAACACAGTTGTAATATCTCTGGAAACACATTTTTTCTCTTTTTCACTTAATTTCCTTTGTGTATATTCCTAGAAGTGGGATTACAAGGTCAGAGGATTTAAATAATTTTTAATGCTCTTGATACACATTGTTAAATTTTGATTTTTAGACACGTCGTCCTAATTTACAATTTCAACAGCAGCAGAGCAAGAGAGTGGTCTCCATATTGCATCCTCACTATCATAGGATGTCAACACTTTCAATATTTATAGTCTGGTAGGTAAAATCTACCATCTCTCTGTGGTTCAGATCTGTGCCTAATTACTGGGAGATCAAACATTTGTACCGTGGTGTATTTGCACATTTGTATTTCCTCTGTTTTGAAGGTTCTGTCCCATGTTTATTT
>NW_011888986.1:2032193-2034410 GCF_000151845.1 Pteropus vampyrus | reverse complement strand
TTACAAGTTCTTTTTAATGGCTACATAATACTCCACTGCTGAAGCATAGTTTGCTGTTGGACGTTTAGGCTGTTTGCATTTCTTGACCATTAGAAATAACACAGTTGTAATATCTCTGGAAACACATTTTTTCTCTTTTTCACTTAATTTCCTTTGTGTATATTCCTAGAAGTGGGATTACAAGGTCAGAGGATTTAAATAATTTTTAATGCTCTTGATACACATTGTTAAATTTTGATTTTTAGACACGTCGTCCTAATTTACAATTTCAACAGCAGCAGAGCAAGGGAGTGGTCTCCATATTGCATCCTCACTATCATAGGATGTCAACACTTTCAATATTTATAGTCTGGTAGGTAAAATCTACCATCTCTCTGTGGTTCAGATCTGTGCCTAATTACTGGGAGATCAAACATTTGTACCGTGGTGTATTTGCACATTTGTATTTCCTCTGTTTTGAAGGTTCTGTCCCATGTTTATTTATTTATTTTTTTTTCAGTTTTATTGAGATATAATTGACAGCACTATATTGGTTTAAAGTATGCAGCCTAATTACTTGAATTACATATATTATGAAAGGATTATCATGCTAAGTTTGATTAACATCTATATCCTCACCTAGTCACAAATTTTTTTCCTTGTGATAAGAACTTTTAGGACTACTCTCTTAGCACTTTTAGATAAACAATACAGCAGTGCTACTAGCATCATGTCAAATGTTACATCCCCAGTACTTACTTACTTATAGCTGGAAGTGTGTACTTTTTGATCATCTTAATCCAATTCCCCCATCCCCACCCTTGTTTATTTTTCAATTAGTTTTTTAAAAATTTTTATGTTTCAATTACAATTGACATTCAATATTATATTAGTTAAAGGTGTATAGCATAGTGATTAGACATTTATACAATTTATAAAGTGATCCCCTTGATTACTCTAGTACCTTCCTCACACTATATATAGTTATTACAATATTATTGACTATATTCCCTATGTTATACTTTACATGCCTGTGGCTGTTTTGTAATTGTCGATTTGTATTTCTTCATCTCTTCATCTTTTTCACTTAATCCCCCAACTCCCCTCCTATCTGATAACTATCAGTTTGTTCTATGTATCTACGAGTTCAGTTAGGTTTTTTCACCTAATTTGTGAGCTCTTGAAGTACTATGACTACTAAACTTTATCTTAGTTGATGCAAACATTTTCCCTACTTATTGTATATTTCCAACTAGCATGTGGCAGTTCTATCAGTTTTTTATGCATAGAAAGTCCCTATACTCATAGAAAGGGAAGATAACTAATCACATCATTTCTTAATATTTTTTATGATTTTAGTTTTATATTTAACTTTTTAATTCATCTACCATTTATTTTGATATATACGATGAAATCAGGCCCCAAACTGATTATTTTCCTAATGAAATCAATAATTTTCTTAGTAACATATTGACTAATCCATTACATCTTTGGTTTGTGATTTTCAAAATATAGTAAGTTCTTGTCTGCTGTAGGCAGAACCAGAAGATGTCTCCTGGGACTATGAATGTGATACATTTTACTTTTGCGATTAGTTATGTTATATGGCACAGTCGAACTTTAAATGGAGAGATGATCTGGAGGGCTAAGCTAATCACACAAACCCTTCCCAGCTCCTCTGGCCTGGAAGAAGACAAGGTAATGACGGAGGAGGTGGAGGAGCCTCTAGCTGCTGAGAGCAACCACTGGAAGGTTCAGAATTAGACTGTGCCCTGCACACGTGTTCCCAATGGGAACAGGATATTGTCCCTCTCTGCCCCACTGCTCCCTGAGGAGGCTAATGATCACTCAGTAAATGTTTGACAGTAATGTATTTTCTGGAAACTTCACTCCTTCCTCAACCAGAGAGGTCTCAACTGATAGCCATCAGCCACATTGCTATTTAAACATGAATTCATTAAAATAAAATAAATTGGAAAAATTCAGTTCCTCAGATGTACTCAGTAGCCCCCGTGGACAGCACTGACACAGAACATTTCCACAGTTTGGAAACTTCTACCAGACAGTACCAGTCTATGGGCTCTGAATCAGGCACTGCTTTATATGCTGTTCCTCCAAAGCTTGAGATGGCCCAAATCTTCAGGAAAAGTATCAGCAGCTACTGCCTATGAGTCCTGACATATGGGGTGAAAGGAGCTGCCTTGTATCGCTTCGTTAGCATTTTCTGTTTCAGGTTAT
>NW_011888986.1:2027506-2032143 GCF_000151845.1 Pteropus vampyrus | reverse complement strand
GCATAGAAAGTCCCTATACTCATAGAAAGGGAAGATAACTAATCACATCATTTCTTAATATTTTTTATGATTTTAGTTTTATATTTAACTTTTTAATTCATCTACCATTTATTTTGATATATACGATGAAATCAGGCCCCAAACTGATTATTTTCCTAATGAAATCAATAATTTTCTTAGTAACATATTGACTAATCCATTACATCTTTGGTTTGTGATTTTCAAAATATAGTAAGTTCTTGTCTGCTGTAGGCAGAACCAGAAGATGTCTCCTGGGACTATGAATGTGATACATTTTACTTTTGCGATTAGTTATGTTATATGGCACAGTCGAACTTTAAATGGAGAGATGATCTGGAGGGCTAAGCTAATCACACAAACCCTTCCCAGCTCCTCTGGCCTGGAAGAAGACAAGGTAATGACGGAGGAGGTGGAGGAGCCTCTAGCTGCTGAGAGCAACCACTGGAAGGTTCAGAATTAGACTGTGCCCTGCACACGTGTTCCCAATGGGAACAGGATATTGTCCCTCTCTGCCCCACTGCTCCCTGAGGAGGCTAATGATCACTCAGTAAATGTTTGACAGTAATGTATTTTCTGGAAACTCCACTCCTTCCTCAACCAGAGAGGTCTCAACTGATAGCCATCAGCCACATTGCTATTTAAACATGAATTCATTAAAATAAAATAAATTGGAAAAATTCAGTTCCTCAGATGTACTCAGTAGCCCCCGTGGACAGCACTGACACAGAACATTTCCACAGTTTGGAAACTTCTACCAGACAGTACCAGTCTATGGGCTCTGAATCAGGCACTGCTTTATATGCTGTTCCTCCAAAGCTTGAGATGGCCCAAATCTTCAGGAAAAGTATCAGCAGCTACTGCCTATGAGTCCTGACATATGGGGTGAAAGGAGCTGCCTTGTATCGCTTCGTTAGCATTTTCTGTTTCAGGTTATGTGGAGCTGATTTCTGGGCCAGATTGGCTCATTTAAAAAGAAAAGAAAATTATCTTCAGAACCCTTGGTAAGGTCGAGAACTCAACTCTGTAGTCACATAGCCAGGAGCAAAAGAAACTCTAATTGCTGCCATCCAGGACTGATGGCTGCCATCTCGGCCTCACACCGCTAGCCATTGTAGACAAGGATCCAGAGGCTGCATCTTATTGGTGATAACTAGTCACATGCCCACAACCTAGCTATAAGGGAAGTCGAGGAATGTATTTAAAAGAAAACTTGGCTTCTTTTCTGGGAATACATTCATTTGGGAAACTTTCAAGTTGTAGAAACATGAACAGACATGAATGTCAGATGTCCACCACAGAATACAGTTGCCTGCATTCTGTCAGGATCAGTGCCATATGCTCCTGTTCACCTGTCAAGACTCTCTCCCCATCAAAGGCTATTAAACATCTTGGAAATTTTGTTAAGAGTTACAGCCATCTTCACCTGAACTTTTGATACTACACAAACGCTGAGCTGTTGATATGGGCTAAATCTATGTCCATGAAAAATAGAGAAAAGGTCTGTTGTTAGCACATTTAGGGACTGGAAGATCTCTGGAAGCCCATAGCCACTCTCCTTACAGAGAACCCAGCACAGGATGGGCAAAAGCATGTGTGAGTGGTGGCAGGTGGAGTACAGATCTGCTTGGAATCCTGGGGATGTTCCCTTCGGTGAGCTGCTCTTCACTGGAAAATTCCTTAGATTAACTAAAACACACACCAAGATGAACATGGGGAAACAGGATAGGTGAAGATGCCTGAGGTGGCTCCTAGTGTGACAGCTACTGTTTCTTGGGCCAGATGCCACTGTTTCCTATGGGAAATGTTACACGGGTGTGCCCTGGCTGACCACACAACGAGATTGCTTTCAGGATTTGAATAAAATGGAAAGCTAAGGCAGAGTCCAATCATCATGTTCTGACTTTCCAGGCAAACTTCAGAGCTTCAAAAAGTTAAACAATCCAACTGCAAGTTTTATTAGTTTTGAAACTATTCCTTGAATTTCTTGAGGATACGAGACAGAAAATTTTTGTGGAAAATTCTGAAGATACATCAATAGGTCTTATGTTTTACAGAAAAATAATATACTGCAATAAAATGCCAGTCAATTCATTATTTTTAAAAATGGTTTTTCTTAATAGTGCATTGTTTGTCTTTTTTTTTTTTTTGCCTTTCTTTCATTAGGGATTTGGGGGAACAGAAATCCTACAAATATTCTTTATTGGGCCCACAATCTATTGCCTTTTGGCAACTATGGAGTGTCCTGATGTCTTTCAGTCCATGACAATGAAACTGAAAAACCTGGGAAAACTTATTCGTCTGTGAGGTACCTCTCTGCTATTGAAGCATTCCTTCCTCAAATAATCCACATCCCACATGCTGCTCTAGAACACACATTTTATATTAAAGTCTGTGGGTTAATTTTTGTATATGGTGTGAGTGTGGATGAAAGTTTATATATTTACACATGGATATCTAGTTATTTCAACACAATTTGTCGAAAAAGTCTAAACTTTCCCCACTGAATTGCTTTGTATGTTTGAAAAAAAGTCAGTTGTTCATATATGTTTCTTTTGTGTTCATTGATTTATTTTTCTATCTAGACATCAATTCCACACTGTCTTGGTTACTATAGCATAATAATAATAAAAAAAAACTTGAAATCAGGTAATATTAGCTCTTCGACTTTATCCTTTTATAAAGTGGTTTTGGACATTCTAAGCATTTGCATTTCCATGTAATTTTAAAATCAGCTTGTCAGTTTCTACCAAAAAAAAAAAAAAAACCTGTCATAAGTTTAGTTGGGATTTCTTTGAATCTCCAGAACAATTAGGAGAGGATTGACATCTTAGTAATATTGAGCCTTCTAACCCATGAACAAGGTATATCTTTCCTTTTGATTGAGGTATTCCTTAATTTCTTTCATCATTGTTAGTGTACAAGTCTTGCATATTTTCATCATATTTATCCTTAAATATTTTATATTTTTTGATGTTATTGTAAATGGCATTATCAAAATAATTTAAATTTCTGATTATTCATTGCTAACATATAGAAATAGAATTGACAGTTGTATGTTGACCTCAAATCTTTCAAATTTACTGAACTTATTAATTCTAACAGCTTTTTTGTAGATTCTATCGAGTATTACATGTGGATGATTATGTCATCTGTGGACAAAACAATTTTACTTTCCAGTCTGAATGTCTTTTGCCTTTTTTTCTTGACTGTTTACACTGGCCCGAACCTTCAGTACAGTGTTGACTAGAAGTCATGAGAGCAGGCAGGCTTGTCTTGTTCTTCACTTTAGGAGAAATGTGTTCAGTTATCACCACCAAGTATTATGTTAGCTATAGGTTTACTATATATGTTCTTTATAAGATTGAGGATGTTCCTTTCTAAGAGTTTTTTAAAAATCAGAAATAAATATAAGATTTTGCTGAGTGCTTTTCCTGTATCTACTGAAATAATTATATAGTTTTTAATTTTAATTTTTTTTTGTATTTTAAAGTCTATTACAATGTTCAATTGCATTGATTTTCAAATATTAAACCAATCTTGCATTCCTGGCAAACCCTACTTGGTCATAATGTATTATCCATTTTATACAGTACTGGTTTTAATTTGCTAGGATTTTGTTTAGGTTTTTTCATCAATGTTCACATGGAATATTGGTCTTTAGTTTTCTTTTCTTGCAATATCCTTATCTGGTTTTGGTATTAGATTATTAGCCTCATAATATAGGTTAGACTATTTTCTTTCCTCTTCAATTTTCTAGATTTTCTTTTGTGGGAACAGTTTTAAACACAAATTCTCTCTCTCTCTCTCTCTCTCTCTCTCTCTCTCTCTCTCACACACACACACACACACACACACACACACACACCTTCATGGCAATGGTATTGCTTTCAAGATTTAAATTAAACAGCAAGCGAATGTAGAAGCCAGTCACTACATTTTACGCAAACTCCAGAGATTCTAAGAGTCTCTGAATCTATTCAGGTAATGAGCTTTATTTGTTTTAATTATATTGCTTTTATTTACTTTATTTCTATCATGTCATCTGTTTTTTCTTGAGTGAGCTTTGGCAGCTTGTGAGTTTCAAGAAATTTATCTATTTAATTGAAGTTATTAAATGTATTAGCATAAAGTTGTTCATAGATTTTCCTTACCCTTTATTTTCCAGACTTTATTGAAATATAATAGATAAGTAGTTGTTTATATTTACATTGTACAATTCAATGAGTTTTTTTCGATTATAGTTGGCATACAATAATATATTAGTTTCAGTTGTACAGCATACTGATTAGAGATCTATATAACTCGCAAAGTGATCACCTCACTAAATCTAGCACCCCTCTTCACCCTTACATATTTGTTACATTATTATTTTCCTTATGCTACACTTTATATCTCTATATCTATTTTATAACTATCTATTTGTACTCTTAATCCCTTTGCCCTTTTTCGCCATCCCCCCAAATCCTCCTCCCATCTAGTAGCCCTCAAAATATTCTCTGTATCTGTGAGTTTATTTCTGTTTCTGTTGTTTTTTTGTTCTTTAGATCCCACATGTACATGAAATTATGCGATATTTGTTTTTCTCTGACTTATTTCATTCAGCACAATACCCTCTG
>NW_011888986.1:2019059-2027456 GCF_000151845.1 Pteropus vampyrus | reverse complement strand
TGTACATGAAATTATGCGATATTTGTTTTTCTCTGACTTATTTCATTCAGCACAATACCCTCTGTGTCCATCAAGGAAAAATCTTTTTCCATCACCTTCTTTTTAGTCTGTGTGTGTCTTTTAATCTGAAGTGAATCTCTTGTAGGCAGCATATGTAAGGGTCTTGTTTTCTTATCCATTCAGCTACTCTAACTTTTGGTTGAAGCACTTAATTCTGTTCCATTTGAGGTATTCATTGATAAAAATGTAGTTATTACTATTCTTCATTCATGTTTTTGATACATGTTTTTTCTTCTTAAAGAAGTCCCTCCAGCATTTCCTGTAATACTGGCTTGGTGCTGGTAAATTATTTTAGCTTATTTTTGTATGGGAAGCTCTTTATTTGTCCTTCAGCTCTAAATGATAGCTTTGCTGGATAAAATATTCTTGGTTGTAGCTCCTGCGTTTTCATTACATTGAATATTTTGTGCCAAGCCCTTCTGTCCTGCATAGTTTCTTTTGAGAAATCAGCTGCCAGTCTTATGGGTGCTCCCTTGTAGGTAACTAACTGCTTTTATCTGGATGCTTTTAAGATTCTTTCTTTGTGTTTAAACTTTGGCATTTTAATTATAATGTGTCTTGGTGTGAGCCTCTTTGGGTTCATCTTTTCTAGGACTCTGTGAGCTTTCTGGGATTGTATGTCTATTTCCTTCACCAGGTTAGGAAAGTTTTCATCATTATTTTCTCAAATAGCTCTTTGATGTCTTGTTTTCCTTCAGGTACCCCTATGACACAGATACTTTTACATTTAATAGTGTCCCATAGGCTCCTTAAATTATTATTATAATCTTAGCTTCTTTTTTCTTGCCGTTCTGATTGAGTGTTCTTGGCTTCAATATCCTCTATACTGGTGGTTCGATCCTCTTCTTTATTCGTTCTGTTGATTCCCTCTAATATACTCTTCATCTCAGTTAATGTGTTCTTCATTTCTGACTGGTCCTCTTTGATAATTTCCATTTCCATTTTTATGTTTTTTATCTCTTCGTTAAAGTTTTTACTGAGTTCATCTACACTTCCCCCAAGTTCACTGACCCGCTTTATAACCAGCATTTTGAAATCTGCATCTGATAAATTGTTTGAATTCATTATTTCCGGATCTCTGTTCTGTTC
Source organism: Pteropus vampyrus (assembly GCF_000151845.1). NCBI lineage: Eukaryota > Metazoa > Chordata > Mammalia > Chiroptera > Pteropodidae > Pteropus > Pteropus vampyrus. The sequence continues at coordinate 2,026,307 of NW_011888986.1, read as the reverse complement.
TCTCATAAAGTTTCTGCTTTTTTGTCTTTCCATTTTGACTGACTATTTGTGTCTGTTTCTATGTACTAAGCAAAGCTTCTAAGTCTCCTGGTTGTATTAGCATGGATTTGTGTAGTAGGTGTCCAGAGGCACAGTCCTGAGAGGGGTTAAGCGCAGGCCAAGTTCAGCCCCAGCCTGTCCCCCTCTGGGGCCACCTGTTAAGATTCAGCAAGCAATCCACAGATGCTGTGCTTAGAGTTGCTTCAAGAAACCATGCCAGAAACCGAGGCCAGCAGCCACCAGTGTGAGTCTTGGTGCTGCTCAGCAAGGAGTTAGGGGAGGCGGAATTTCAGGGAATCTTCTGGGCAGAGCGACCTCTGTTATCCAGTTTGATGACATCTCAGCTATGGTGCTGGGTCTGCACACTGGGAAGGGGCAGGGCTCAACAGAGGAACAATGGATTCTGCCAGCACTTCTGCCCAGGAGAAGCCTCACCTCTGGTCCTCACTCCAACACAAATCAGTGTCCCCCTGTATGTCCCTGGTGCCCTCTGTGCAGCCGACCCAGTGCAAGTGATCAGAGAGAGCAAGTCTGTCTCCCTGAAAGTCCTCTGGCAGACACGGCCCCTTAAGAGGGGTCTGCAGCTGCCAGCTGCCGCAGCCTCTGTCCCACTCAGCTGCTGGGGACCAGAAAGCCTTGTGTCTTTGCCCCCTCCTACCTTCTACCATTGCGAGTTGGTTAATTATTTATCTCTCTAGTTGTACTGCTTCTGTTCACCTAGATCCCAGGCAATTTTGCTTGCTGTTTGCTCCATGTTTCTGTCACAATTTTGTTTTGGTCACAAGAGGGATGAACAAAACCTCTATCTCTATGCTATTTTTTCCTGCTCCTTCCTTATTATCTTTTTAATATATGTGGAATCTGTGTTGATGTCACTTCTCTCATTTCTGTTATTGGTGATTTGTGTTTTCCCTCTTCATTGGATAATTAGGGATAATAACTGTTATTTTGGTGGTTTATTTAGGGTTTGTGGTATATTTGTCAGGGTCTACTTTCAAGTAATATTATACCACTGCATGTATAATGTAAGAATGATACAGTAGGATGCTACCATTTTACCCTTCCAAGCCTTAATAGAGTGTTACCATATACTATCTAATATGTATGTTAAAATCTCAAAATCTATAGTTTTTGTTTTTGTTGAAAGAATTATCTTTAAAAAGATCTAAATAGTAAATAGTAAGAAACAACCAAAAATGTTTTTACTATTTGTTTACTACAACCAAATATGTAGTTACTATTTCTGTATTTTATTAATTTGTTATAGCCTTATTTCCATCTGGTTTTGTTATACATCTGCCTCAAGGATATTCTTTAAATTTCTTGACATGTAGGTCTCCTAGTGAAGAATTCTTTCAGCATTTTAAAATCTGAAATAGTTTGAATTTTATCTTTTTAAGATTTAAGGTATTTTTTGTTGTATATTGAGTTCTTGATAAACAGATTCCTCCCTGCCAGTGTTTCTCATTTGCATAGATTTTAGTGAGAAATTTACTGTCAAACTTTCTTTATTCTCTGACTTTTACAAAGATTTTATCATTATCACTGGTTTAAAGCAATTGTGTGATTTTCTTTATGTTTCTTGTGCTTGGATCATTGAATTTCTTGTATCTGTGGGATTTCATTAAATTTGGAAAAATTTTGTCCATCATTTCTTCAAATATTTTTTCTGTTCTCACTCCTTTCTTCAGGAACTCCAGTTAAATGTATATTAGGCCCTTTGAAGTCGTCCCAAAACTTACTGATTCTTTCTGATTTCATTTATTAGTAGTATTTTTTTCCCCATTTTCAGTTTGGACAGTTTCTATTGCTCTGTCTTTGAGGTCACTAATCTTTTCCTCTGCAGTGTCTAATCTGATATTAGTTTCATCTGGCTTATTTTTTTCCCCCCTCCGACATTGTTATTTTCATATTTCAAAGTTTGACTTGGGTAGTTTTAAAAAATATTTCCCATGTCTCTATTTAACTTTTAAAACATATAAAATACATTTAAAATAACTGTTTTTAATGTTCTTCTCTGCTAATTCTTTCATCTGTGTTAGTTTGGGTTGGTTTTGATTGATTGGCTTTTCTCCTCATTCTGGGTTGTATTTGGCTTCTTTGCATACCTAATATTTTTTGGTTGAATGTCAGACATTGTGTATTTTACCTTGCTTGGTGCTGATATTTCTGTATTACCATAAATATTCTTGAGCTTTGTTCTGGGACCGTTAAGTTTCGTGGATACATTTTGATTCATTCTAATCTTTTAAGATTTGTTTTTAAGATTTATGACCACAACATTTTTTGTCTAAGGTTAATTATTCCCCCACCACAAAATTTCTCTAAGTACTCTAGCTGCTCTACCTGTGAACTGTGATTTGTGAAGTCATTTAGTCTGGCTGAATGTAGTAGTTCTGGCCTTGTGGGGGCATAGGGTACTGTTCCCTCTAAACTTCTAAGTGGCCTTGGGCAGTGTCCTCCTATGTATGTGATAAATACTCTGGCAAATACTCATGTGCAACCTTCTGTAGATCTCTGGAATTCTCTATGTCACTCTCTCCTCTCTGGTACTCTGTATTGTGAACTCTAGCAATCTTTGTCCCCCTGGACTCTCAGCTCTGTCTCATCGTCTCATGGAGTTCACCAGGTTCCTACTTTCTGCCTCATGGTCTGGTAACTTGGTCAGTAATCTAGGGCCATTAGATGACTCATCTTGTTTATTTTCCATTTCTCAGGTATACTGTCATTCATTGCCTTATGTCCAGTGTAGAGAGGCTAAGTAAATTTTCTGAGAACACATAAGTTATAAGACATAGAGCAATGCCAGTCTCAGTTCTGTTCATTTTAAGGGCTCACAGTTGTAACCTCCATACTAGTGAGAGCATAATTTTAAACAGAGAAATGATACAAGCACATCTTTGTATAAATCCTTGCCCTTGACCAAGATTTTCAACCTCCTCGTGCCACAATGAAACTAATCCTGAATCTTTACATGCAGGACAGAAACCAGATGAAGCAATAGCATGTTTCCTCAATATGAATGTTTACCCTAGGCAGCAGGAGTCATATGGCAATGGGGCTGCAATGGGATAGTAAAGTCAGCAGCTGCTATAAAATCTTGGCAGGCCTTATTGGGTGGCAAAAGGCATGATCTCCATGCCAAGACTGGATATTATCCAGAACATACCTTAATCTCCATCTATGTTCTAGATAGAGAGCAAGGTCAGGTTTAGAAGTCTTAGAAGGCTTGATCCCACTCCCAAAGATTTCTAATTACAACCATTTTCAACCTGGGTCCTACAAGAGAATTAACCTGCAGATGAATCATTTGAGCAACTATTTTCTCAGTTTTCCCAAGAATGCCACATAGTTGGTGCCATTGTAAATAGAGAGTAGATAAGCTCACTTATTACATACGTTGGTTGCCTTGGGGCATCGGGGTTTTATTCTATCAGAAATCCTTGTTGAGAAAGGTCAAGTGAGGTTTCCAAGCTAACTTGGCTTATAACGGGAGTACACAAGTGAATGTGGGATCTGTAGCTCTGCCTGAGAAGAAACATCTAACTGGATTTGAATGGGCACAAAACCTCAACTCCATGAGCCCATTGAAATAGCCTGACCTCATCTAGTCCAGGCTTAATATATCCCTCTCTTATCGCAACCTCCCTGAATTATGGGGCAAGGATGTTCATCCAGGCAGGCAGGGGACATAGTGTCGTCTTGAGAAGGGCAGCCACACATCCTCACCCTGTGATACATCAGCCTATGTCACTGGAATGTGAATGTGAACCTTGTTATTTCTAAGATGTGTTCACATACCTACCCAGCTCAAACTCAGTTACCATAAATGGACAGTGAGCTAATTTTCCCTGGCCTCATCCCAAGACCAGAGTGCTATGTTCCCAAAGTCTAGCTTGGCACAAATAACTTTACCTACTAGGGTTATTTTTCCTGCTGCTGTGGTGTAATTGCCATTTCAGGAGCAGAGAGAAATTCAGAATTTATTTCTCTCAGTGGGAAATCCACAGGGAGGTAGGTGGTTACTGGAAGGTGATTTCCCCTCACCCCCCATTGTATGGTTCCTTGAACAAATGACCATAAATAATAATACTTTAAAGGGATTAATATTTTTCTTCAGGATGAAATCAGTGGAGCAGATAAATCTATAGCTATAGATATCTTTTGTCCACTTTTATCCTATATCTTTACAGCTTTGAGGCATACACAAATGGACCAGGAAACTATCCAGCAGCAAGTAATACAATTTCAACACAGAGATTTATCACTGCTTTTGGAAGTAAATCATGGCTGATATTCTGGGCTGAATTTATGGAGTATTTGATCTCACTCAATTAGATCATGCTAAATATAGACTTGAAGAGGAGTCAGGGCAGAACATCCATAGAGGCCATGAGCTCACCTGGATTTTTCATGGTTTTTTTTTGTTTTGTTTTGTTTTGTTTTTTCTCTTCAGAGAAAAAAAAATGTAGGCATGCAGCTTCTTCGAGACAAAGCAGAAGGGTCACTCCTTGCTTATTCTTGGAGGGAAACTCAAACTGCTATGAAAATAGAGTCCCAGCTGTATTTGAATTTATAGAATTTTAGGACAATATTTTATTTTATTTTTTTTACAAAAAATACTTTCCCCTTACCTCATAACATGCCACCTTTATAAGATTATCATCCACATTTTTTTTTTGATGACAAGAAGTATTCATGATGACTCATCTTAATGATATTTCTTACATGCCTGGAGAAGTTGGTGCAATCTTTTGGAAAGAAAGACCTCAGGCCTGTAATGTTTATCAAAATACCAGAGAGGTTCAGGATTGAGTAATTGACTCAAACTTCCCCACAAGCCTTACCACCACCTCTGAGAAGAACACAACATCAATCCTCCAGGATGGCTTAAAACTTGCCCTGCTAATCAGAACCTTCGGCAAACAAGTCTGCACAACCCTTTTCATAGTCACTCTGCTCCTAAACCAATTCTGCTCTGAGAAAATGCTTTCTTGCATTTAACAGGGTCTCTCATGCTTATATTTGTGAATTTTTCTTTATTCTGTGTTTTTATTGAGGGACAGTTGACATGACATGAGAGAAACATGAGAGAGTTGGTAATTAAACCAAAGAGTGGATGATTGTGTTCAGGGAGACATTAGAGAGTGAGAACATAAGATCACTTTCCTAAGGGTAGGTGAAAAGAGGACTCATGAAGGAGTTTGAAGAGAAATGTCTAGATAGTCAAGAGGATAAATAGAAGCATGTTGTCAATATGGCCATGCATCCTCAAGAGCTCAAGTAAGAGAAGAACTAAAATTTATTTATAAAATTCTACAATAAACATACAATTGATGATCTTAAAGCAATTTATTTTTGGAAGGGAAAGTACTGAAATTTAAATGCAACCTAATTAACCTCCTTTTAGTTTTGTTATCATGATAATGCTGACCTCAGAATGAGTAAAGAAGTGTTCTCTCTTCTATTGTTTTGAAAGAGTTGAGAAGGGTTGGTATTAAATCTTTAAAAATTTAGCAGAATTCACCAGTGAAACCATTTGATCCCAGGCTTTTCTTTATTGGAAGTTTTTGGATTGCTAATCAATTTATTCATTATAAGTATATTCAGACTTTCTATTTCTTGCTGAGTCAGTTTTGATAGTTTGTGCATTTCTAGAAATTCGTTCATTTCATCTAAATTATCTAATTTGTTAGTACATAATTGTTTATAGTATTCTCATATACACTTTTTATTTCTGCAAGGTCAGTAGTAACATCCCTTCCTTCATTACTGATTTTAGCAATTTGAGTCTACTCTCTTTTTTTCTTGGTCAGTCTAGCTAAAATTTTATAAAGTTTGTTGCTTTTTTCAAATAACCAACATTTCATTTTATTGATTTTCTTTGTTGTTTGTTTCATTTATCTCTATAATGTTTATTTCTTTTCTTCTTGCTTTGGGTTTAGTTTGCTCTTCATTTTCTAGTGTCTTAAAATGGAAAGACAGGTTATGTATTTGAAATCTTTTTTTTTAATGTAGGCATTTGCAGTTACAAATTTATGAGCATGTATGGCATTTGCTATGTCCAGTGTGTTTTGGTATGTTGTGTTTTTATTTTCATTCACCTCAAAATGTTTTCTAATTTTCTTTGTAATGTTCCTTGACTTGATTATTTAGAAGTGTTTAATTTCCACTATTTGTAAAATTCCCAAATTTTGTTCTATCAATGATTCCTAATTTCATTCCATTGTTGTTGGAGAACATAGTTTATATGTTTTCAATATTTTTTAATTTGGTAAGATTTTGTAGACTACCATACACTCTCTCCTGGAGAACGGTCCACTTGAGAAGAATATGTATTAATTTTTTTGTTGAGTGGAGTATTCTATAGATGTCTGTTATGTCTAGTTGATTTGTATTGTTGTTAAAGTTCTTTATTTCCTCATTGATCTTTTGTCTAGTTGTTCTAGCCAATATTGAAAGTAGGCATTGAAGTCTTCAACTATTAATAATAAATTGTCTATTTTTTCTTCAATTTTATCAGTTTTTGCTTCATATATTTTGAGGCTCTGTTGTTAGGTTTACATATGTCTATAATTGTTATATCTTCTTGGTGAATTAACCCTTTTATCATTAGATAATGTACCTTTTTGCATCTTCTAAGAATTTTGTTTTGAACTCTATTTTGTCTGATATGAGTATAGACACTCCAGCTCTCCTTTGATTACAGTTTGCATGAAATATTTCTATTATTTTACTTGCAACCTACCTTTAAATCTAAAGTGAGTCTTTTGTAGGGAAATAACTACAGAAAGAAAGCAGATTATGAAGTCTCCAGCTTGTGTCCTCCCTCAGTAACAATAATTTGGTAGCCACCTATGGACAGAAGTGACTTTATGGGAGCTTTAGGATCCAAATAAGAAGACGAACGAAATAAGAAGTTTAATAAAGAAATAGAAACCATGAAAAACCAATCAACCAACCAAAGAAACAGAAATCTGGGGTCTGAAAAGTACAATGACAAAATTAAAAAATTCAACAGAGAGCTTTAACTATATAGTCAATCCTGTAGAAGAGAGAATAGCAAACTCAAAGACAGGCCATTTGAAGTTAGCCAGTTAGAGAAATAAAAAGAAAAAAGAATAAAAAAGAATGAACAAAGCATACATGAATTATGGGACACCCTCCCTCCAAGCCAATGAACATTCACATCATGGATGTCTCAGAAGG
>NW_011888986.1:2007981-2016836 GCF_000151845.1 Pteropus vampyrus | reverse complement strand
CAGCATTCTTTTCTGATAAAAGCTCTCAAAAAATTAGGTATAGAATGAATGTACTCAACATAATAAAGGGAATATATGACAAGCCCACAGCTTGCATCATATTTAGTGGTGAATAGCTGAAAGCCTTTTCTCTATGATCAGGAAAAAGACAGTAGGCCCACTCTTACCACTCTATTCAATACAGTGCTGGAGGTCCTAGCCAAACCAATTAGGCAAGAAAAAGAAATAAAGAGTGTTCAAATTGGAAAGAAAAAAGTTAAATTATCTCTGTTTAAAGATATGATTTTATATATAGGAAAAACTAAAGACTCCACCAAGAACTGTTAGAATAAATGAATTGAATGAAGTTTCAGTATACAAAGTAAATGCACAAAACTGAGTTGCATTTCTATACACTTACAACAAACTAACCAAAAAGAAATGAAGGAAACCTTCACATTCACAATAGTATAAAAAAAATATTTAGGAATAAATTTAACCAAGAATGTTAAAGATCTGTACACTGAAAAGTACAAAACAATGATAAAAGAAATTGAAGAAGACATAATAAGTAGAATGATAGCCCATGTTCTTAGAATGGAAAAATTAATATTCTAAGAGTCTTGCTACCCAAAATGATCTACAGAGTCAATGAAATACCTATCAAAACTCCTATGGTATTTTTCCACAAAAATAGAACAAACAATCCTAAAAGTTGTATGGAAGAACAAAAGACCCTGAATAGCCAAAGCAATCTTGAGTAAGAAGAACAAAGCTGGAGACATCCTTATTTCAAACTATCTGACAAAGCTCTAGTAATCAAACAGTATGGTATTGGCATAAAAACAGACACGTAGACCAATGACCAATGGAAGATAATAGAGAGTCCAGAAATAAATCCTCACATATATGGTCAACTAATCTATGACAAGGGTGGCAAAAATACACAGTAGGGAATGAATAGTCCCTTCAATAAGTGATGTTGTAGAAAGTGAATATCTACATGCAAAAGAACTCTCTTATCTTACACTATATTAAAAAATCAACTCAAAATAGATAAAAGACTTAAATGTAAGATCTGAAACCACAAAACCCCTAGAAGAAAGCATAGGGAAAAAGCTTTTTAACATTGGTTTGGTAATAACTTTTTTGGATAAGATACCAAAATTATAGGCAACAAAAGCAAAAATAAACAAGTAGGATTGCATTAAACTAAAATCTTTACACAGCAAATGAAACAGTCAACAAAAGAAAAAGGCAATGTATAGAATGGGAGAAAATTTTTGCAAACCATATATATGATAAGGAGTTAATATTCAAAACATATATGGAACACATATAACTCAATAGCAAAACAAAAAAAGCAAAAAAAAATTGATTTAAAAATAGGCAGAGTACCTGAACATTTTTCCAAAAAAAAATTCAGATGACCAACAAGTACATGAAAAGGTACCAATTATCACAGTAACGCAAATCAAAACCACAGTGAAATGTTACTATATACCTGTTAATGTTACTATATACCTAATCCCACACGTGGAATCTAAAAAACTCAAACATATAGAACCAGAGAGTAGAACCATGGTAGTCTGTGCCAGTCTCAGATAACCAATACTTTGGCTGAACTAGCCCTTGTGATTATCATTATGTTTTCAAGATGCCCTTCAGCAAAAATCGTGAGGAAAGTTTGAAAGAGACAGGGTTTATTATTTAACAGTCCTGGAAGTACATGGTAAACTTGGTAAACATAGCAAGGTTGCAGGGAGAGAGAAAAAAAGAAGGGTAGAGGGGAAGCGAAGAGGCTTAAAGTACTGCTTTTATTGAGGTGGAGTGTGGAGATCTAATGGGGTGGAGTGTGGGGCAGAGTGTGGGGATGTAATCTTTACCAGTGAATTTAAAACATAGGAGAAATAATTTAAAGGACAGGAAGAGAAAAACAAGCCATTCAAATGGTTAATTAGAAGAATCGACTAAGATCTCTAAAGCAAAGGAGCTTGAGGGGCAGGGGGCAGTGAGACTCTTTATCTAGTTGTGTGGCTTGGCAATGTGTTTCTTTGAGAGCCATATTTGAAGTGGATGACTCTTTGAAGTAGATGCCTCGATAATTAAAGTGTAAGTCAGGCACTTGCATTAAACAAACAAACAAACAAAAAAACAACAACAACAACTCTCAGGGTTTATACTACACACGGTTGCCAGGGAGTGGGATGGGAGAGAGTTTGGTTAAAGGTGTAAACTTTCAGTGATAAGAAGAATAAGTTTCAGGGATCTAATGTACAACATGGTGACTACAGTTAATAATATTGTATTTTGTGCTTGAGAGTTGCTAAGAAGATAGATCTTAAATTCAATCTTCTCAATAAACACACACACACACACACACACACACACACGCACGCACACACAGAGGCACCCCAGATGGCAACTATGTACAGGTGATATATGTATATATGTTAGTTGGATGGATGGATGGAAGGTGGTTATCATTTAACAATGTGTGTGTGTTTCTGTGTGTGTGTGTGTGTGTGTGTTTGTATCAAGTTGTATACTTTAAAAATATATAATTTTTATATGTCGATATTCTAGTAAAATTCTTAAAAATAAATAAATATAGTTATAAAAAATTGAGTCTCTTTTAGATAGTATATAGTTAAAACAAATTTTTTTGCCCATTTATGCCTTTTAATACTAGAGTTTAATCCATTTATATTTAATGTAATTACAAATAAGAAAGAACTTCTGCCAATTTTTGTTTTCTATGTTTTATATTTTTTTGTTCCTTGTTTTCTCCACTATTGCTTTTTTTTTCTGTTAAATAGACATTTTCTAGTGTGTCATTTTAATTCCTGTCACTTCTTTTGCTAAGTATTATTTACTTTTTAGTGGTTTCCCTGGGGATTACAGTTAACATTTTAATTTATAATAATCTATTTTAGATTAATAACTTAATTTCAGTAATATATAAAAATTTAGCTCCTATATAGCTCCATTCCCTGCCCCTTTATGTTGTTATTCTCACAAATTACATCTTTATACATTGTGTGCCCAACAACATATATTTATAGTTATTCCATTATGCAGTTGTCTTTTAAATAACTCAGAAAAAAAGAGAACAAAAAATACATTAATACTGTCGTTTATATTTATCTATGTAGTTACCTTTATCAATGTTCTTTATTTCTTCATGAATATTTGAGTTACTGCTTAGTGTCATTCATTTCGGCCTGAAAGATTCTTTTAGCATTTATTGTCAAACAGGTCTACTAGTGGTAAACTCAGTTTTTGTTTATTTTGGAATGCCTTAATTTCTCTGTCATTTAAAAAATTAATAGACTTCATTTTTTTTGTGCAGTTTTAGGTTTACAGAAAATTGAATGTGAAGTACAGAGATGTTCTATTTACCCCTCCCACACAGATTCCCCCTATTATTATCATCTTGGATTATTGTGGTACATTTGTTACAATTGATGAACCTATGTTATACATTATTATTATGTAACGTTGATAGTTTAGATTAGGTTTATTCTTTCTGTTGTACATTCTATGAGTTTTTGACAAATGTGTAATGATATGTATCCACCATTACAGTATCACACAGAATAATTAAAAATCCTCTGTGCTACACCTATTCATCCTTGACTTTCTCCTCCTACATCCCTGCAAATCATTGACCTTTTTAGTGTCTCCATGGTTTTCCCATAATGTCATATAGTTGGAATCATACAATATGTGGTCTTTTCAGATTGGCTTCTTTCCCTTAGAAAAATGCATTTAAGTTTCCTCCGTGTCTTTTCATGGCTTGATAGCTCATTTCTTTTTACATTCATCAATAATATTTTATTGATATTAATAAATAATAATATTAATAAATAATGATATTAATAAATAAATAATATTTTATTGATGAATGTGCCACAGTTTGTTTATTCATTCACCTATTGCAGGACATCTAGGTTCCTTCCAAGGTTTGGGAATTACAAATATAGCTATGAATGTTTGTGTGTAGACATTTTTTTAACTTATCTGTATAAATACCAAGGAGTGTGATTGCTGGATCATGTGGTAAGAATACGTTTACTGAAAGGAATTGTCGATCTATCTTTTAAAGTGGCTATAAATTTAGTACTATCACTGCAACAGAGAGAATTCACAAACCCTTGTCAGCATTTGGTGTTGTCTGTTTTGAATGTTAGCCATTCTACTGGCCTATAGTGATATCTCATTGTTGTTTCAATTTGCAGTTTCCTAATGACATATGCTGTTATACATCTTTTCATATGCTTATTTGCTAGCTGTGTATCTTCTTTGTTGAAGTATCTTTTCAGATTTTTGGTCCACTTTTTTGGCTCAACTTCTAAATTGGGGTGCTTATAGTCTTATTATTGAGTTTTAAGAGTTCTTTGTATATTTTGGGTACCAGTCTTTTAACGTATGTGTTTTTGCAAAAGCATTTCTCCCAGTCTGTGGCTTGTCTTTTCGTTGTCTTACCAGTGTCTCTCTCAGAATGAAGTTTTAAATTTTACTAAAGTCCAACTTACCAATTTATTCTCTACATGGATTGTGTTTTTGGTGTGATATCTTAAAAGCCAAACCCAGAGTCTCCTAGATTTTTTTCTATGTTATCTTCTAGAAATTTATAATTTTGATTTTTACTTTTAGGTTTATGATCCATTTTGAATTATTTTTTTGTGAAAGGTATAAGATCTGTGTCCAGATGACAATGATGAATTTTGTATGTGGATGTCTTGTTGTTCCAGTACAATTTGTTATAGACTATTCTTTTATCATAATTTTGCTGTTTTTCTCATATTGATCTTATACATATTTTGTTAGATTTATACCTAAGTATTTCATTTTTTTAGATGATAATGAAAATGGCATTGTGTTTTTAACTTCAAATTCCAATGTTTATTATTGCTTTGTAAGAAAGCACTGACTTAATTAATTAATTTTTTTTATGTCAACTTTGTATTTTGCAAACTTGCTATAGTTGCTTTTGAGTTCCAGGAGATTTTGTGTTGGCTCTTTGGAATTTTCTGTATAAGCTATCATGTCATTCATAAACAAATGCAGTTTTATTTCTTCCTTGTTAACCTGTATTCATGTTATTTTCTTTTCTTGTCTTATTGAATTAGGATAACTAGTGCAATATTGGATAAGAGTGGTGAGAGGGGACATCTTTGTCTTATTTATAATCTTAGTAGGAAAGCCTTCTCATCATGAAGTGTAGTTTTAGCTATAGTTTCTTTTCTGGTAGATTTTTCTTTTTTAATCAAAATAAGGAAGTTCACCTCTACTAGTTTGATGGGAGTTTTTATCCTAAGTAGGTGTTGGATTTTTTTCAAATATTTTTTTTCTGCAATTACAGATAAAATCATATGATTTTTGTTTGTTAGCCTATTGATGTTGTGGATTATATTAAATGATTTTTGAATGTTTATCCAGCCTTGCATATAATGCCCTATAGACCACTTTTGGTGTAAAAGACATGATGGACTGGGATGGAAACAAATCATAAAAATATGTCTTAAAAAATCTTTTCAGATGAATTAATACACAACATCAGGTAATGATTCTCTCTTTAAATAGGGTAGGGAATCAATGTTCAATTCTCAGAAAGTCACAATTTTATTAATTTATTGAATATGAATTTGCAAAGTGCCTACACATTATCAGCTTCTACTTGAAGCCATTTCTAGATAAAAAAAGAAACCTGACATCTCTAGAGGGGCTGCCAGGTTTCCCCTAAGTCTACAGCTGAAAAGATGTTTTTTTTTTTGGAACTGGATATTTTCTGTACTTTTAAAGGAGTAACACCTTAAAGCTGAATCATCTTTAACCTGGAGGTCTAACGGTATTTAGCAATACTTGCATTCTAAGCTTACTTATTCTTTCCTCCTCAGCTAGTCTTCCCAGTCTACTGGTCAGTCAATCAAAAGCATTCATTTTTGTTATACTGTTGTTTTTGTTTTCTACTATTTAAAAAAAATTCTTAGAGTATTCATCTCTCTACTTACACTATCCATCTATCTTTGCATGTTATCCACTTTTTTTTCATGAGAGCTCTGATTATCTTAATCATAGTCATTTTAAATTTCCAGTCTGGTAATTCCAACATCTCTACCATGTCTGAATCTAGTTCTGATGCTTGCTCTATCACCCCAAACTGTGTTTTTTGTCTTTCAGTTTGCCTTTTAATATTTTGCCAAATGCTAGACATGTTGTACTGGGTAAAAGGAACGAAGATAAATAGGCCTTTAGTGTGAGGTTTTTTGTTTATCTGATTAGGAATTAGGTTATGTTTACTGTTTGCTGTTGCTGCAGCTATCAGAGGTTATAAGTTCCTCTGGTGTCCTTGTTGTGTCCCCTGTGTATGTGGGTTTTCCATAGAGACTATAAACGAAGTCTGATATATGCAATTCTTTCTTTTGTATTCCTCTATTATTATACAAGAGCTCTGTTGATGTGACACATGATGTGAGAGAGACAAAGCATTTTATAATTCTATCATTACGTCTCAGTCTTTTAGCAAGTTTGTGGCCCTGGGCTGTGACCTTCACAAATATTCCTTAGAGGTTTTCTCTTTTAGGTGAGACAAGCAGGTTTTAAAGACTGAAATTAGCTAGTTAGTTAGTTTGTTTATTTGTTTGTTTGTTTGTTTAATTTCCATAGGTGGTTAGGCTCTGGTAAATTCCTTCAGGTAGGCTTTGGTAAAATACTTTTTCTTGAGTGCAGTCTCTGTAAAGCAGAACAGAATGCTCTGCATGTATTTCAAAATGGTGACTTTTCCTTCCTCTTGCCATAAGCATCAGGTGATTTTTCTCCAATCTTCACTGGAGAACCCGGGATGGATCCTGGAGATAAAGCTAATAAAAATATAGTTTTCCAAAGTCGAGATCCCCTTGGAATTTTTAACTCTCAAATTTGTCCAAACTAAAATTCAGAAATTCATCAATTAGAGTTTAAATCTTACTCTGCTGCTGGTTCCTGTGAAGTATCTGCCCCTGAGATTTCTGCTATAAGCTGTGATTCTCTGTATCTGTCAGCCCATTTCATCAAATTATTTAAGCAGTGTTTTGCCATGTGACCTCGATTTTCTGATGGATCTAAGAGTAGCTATTTTTAGATCCCTTTTGAGAGAATATGAGTGATAGTTATGAAATTCTCTCTATATAAAATCAAAAACTAGAAATCTTCATTTTTGAAGGATAGTTTTGCCGAATATAAAATTGTTGCTTTTCAGTTTTTTAATTTCAGTGCTTTGAATACAACATTTCACTATCTTCTGACTTTTATGGTTTCTGATGATAAATCAGCTGTTAACTTTATTAAGGATCTGTCAGTTCTTTCTTTCTGCTTTCAATATTCCCTATCTTTGATTTTCAACAGTTTGATCATAATATGTTTTGTGTGGCTCTTTGAGTTTATCCTACTTGGATCGTGCTGAGATCCTTGGTTATGTAGATACATGTATTTCATCAAATTTAGGAAAATTTCAGCCATTATTTCTCCCAATATTCTTTCTGTCTCTTTCTCTCTTTTCCTGGAAATCTCTATATGCATATATTTGTATGCCTGATGATGTCTCACAGGTATCTGAGGTTTTGCTAATTTTTCTTCAATTTTCTTTTATGCTGTTCCTCAGACTGAGTATTTTTATTTGTCCTATATTCAAGTTCACGGATTTTTTTCCTTCTTGCTCAAATTTGTTATTGAATGAATTTTTTAAATTTCAATTATTGTACATTTCAAATCCAGAATTTCTAGTTGGCTTCTCTTTATAATTTCTTTCTTATTCATATTCTTTATTTTATGAGATATTATTTTCATGTTTTTCTTTGGTTTTTACATAGAATTTCTTTTATTTATTTGAAAATACTTAAAATAGCTGATTTAAAGTCTTTGTCTAGTAAGTCCAACACCTGAGCTTTATTCTGGGATTGCCATTTTTGATGTGGACAATCTATACTTTTCTTGTGTCTTTGCATACCTCATAATTTTTTGTTGAAAATTCAACATTTTATATATTACAATGTTGCAATGCTCAATTCTCCTCCTTCCTTAAGGTTTGTTGTGTTTGCTTCTTGTAGTAATTGTTGTTTGCTTGTTTAGTGATTTTTCTGAACTAATTTTGTAAAGTTTGTTGCATATGGTCATGTTTCTTTGTCATGTGTGGCCATTCTGTTCCATTAGCTTACTAGTTAGCTAATGATTCAACAAAGATTCTTTAAATTACTGGGAACAAAAAAATATCAAAGTCTTTGCCGAAAGGGAGGTGCGTGTGTGTGTGTGTGTGTGTGTGTGTGTGTGTGTGTGTGTGTGTTGGGACATACCAGCAGCACTCGACTTGGCAGTTTGCAACTCTGCCTTAGCTTTAATTTTCTGCTTTCACAAACCCTCAAGTTCAGCTAGAGGTAAAAGGTTATAGATTTTTGAGGCCTTTCCTGAGCATGTGCTCAACTGTGGGCATGTGTGTGGCTTTCTAGGTTTCAAAGTATTATGTGGGAGCTTTTCAAAGCTCTTATTTGCCAAAGTTCTTTATTCCCTGGTATTTACCCCGACCTTTTTGGCTAATCTATTGTGTACTGTTATCCATTGCCTTATGCATCAGTGACTAACACTTTCCTATAATGGTTTTTGACAAATGGCTTCTAAGTAGCAGCTTTAGTGTTATGCCAGAAATCCAAGCCTTTTGAGTGTTTTTCAGGCAGCCGGAATAATGACCACAATCAGATCAATTAATAGCAAGTTTTTGAAAATAAAGTTCATTCTGCTCCATCTGGTGCTTGTACTAGGAATGTCGATTTTTATTTTCAAGGCTGATGCTCAGCTGGGTCATGGATGATGGGATAGGCTGAATTAAAATACCACAATCA
>NW_011888986.1:2002250-2006675 GCF_000151845.1 Pteropus vampyrus | reverse complement strand
TGTACTAGGAATGTCGATTTTTATTTTCAAGGCTGATGCTCAGCTGGGTCATGGATGATGGGATAGGCTGAATTAAAATACCACAATCATTACTGAGATTCAGGAATTTTTGTGAAATAAGTGCATCCCTTACTCTGCTACTTTTGTTATCATTACCCAGGAGTGAATTTTTAAACTGTATTTTATTTATCAATGTGCTGACCAAACTGTTGCTCACATGATAGATGTTTGTTACACATTTGTTGCTTGGATGACTGCATAAACCAATAGGAATTAAAAATGAAGACAGTTGAGAAACTTGGCTAAGACAAGTAATAGATGTATAGTATATACAGGATATGCAGTTTTAAGAGAGTTTTTTTTTTTTTTAATTGAACAGGTTTATAGAATGTGCGAAAGAAACCACCAGAGAGGGAAAGTTTAAAAATTTTTTATTTAACAAGATAAAATCTTTATCTATTCTTATTTTAACAATGGTATGATATTCTGACTCTGTCAGACTGTGGTTCATCTCAGTGTAAAGTCTTTTCCTTTCATGCCTGTTTCCTTAGTTGTCCTTAAAGTAGATGTTTAGGGGTAAATAGTTTTTTTTAATAACATTTTTTGAGGTATAATTTACATACAATAAAATTCACTTGTTTTAAGTGTATAATTCAATGATTTCTAGTATTTTTATAGGGTTCTACAGCTATCACCATGATCCAATTTTAGAGCATTTCCATTGCCTCAGAAAGATCTCTCATGTACATTTGCAGCCTCTTTTCCCTGGTCCCTAGTAACTAGTAATCTGCTTTCTGTTCTCATGGAGTTTTGGTTTTGTGCCATTGAAGGAGCTCAAACGCAGCTAGTTGTGTCTTCCCAGGCAGAGCTGAAAAGCCTACACCCATCATGTGTACACTCACCATAAGCTTGGAAATCTCAGTCAACCCTTCTCAATAAGGATTCCTTATAAAATAAAGCCCTAACCCCTTACAGCAATGAACATAAGTAATAAAAGAATTCATCTCTTCTCCATCTACAATGGTACTAGCTTGTAGCATTCTTGATAAAATTGAGAAAATAGTCACTTAAATCACCTGTGTGCAGGCTACTTGTCTTGTTGAATCCTGATTGATAAAGGCTATAATTAGAAAGCTTGGAGAAGAGGATCAAGCCTTGTAAGGCTTCTGAAGCAGTCGTTACTTCAACAGCTAATTACTTACTGTCTCTCTATGCCCAGGTACTCTGTGTCAGGTATTGTGGGAAGCTTAGGATACAGGATTCCTAGCCTGGAGTAGCTAATAGCCTCCAAGAGGTTGCGAATGACTGGTTTGCATGTGACTTTGTTAAAGAGGAAGATAAAGGATATTCAGGAGGCAAGGAAACTTTTTTTCTTTACCTAGGAAGTCTCACTAAGAGGAGATCATAGTGGTCTTACATAATTAAGTTGACTGGGTGCTACTAGGCAGACATTTCCCCAATCTTTAGTCTTCGGGGGCAGAACATTTTATATTTCTTCTAAAACATATTTTTTATGGAAGCCAAGGACCAGCATTATATTGACAAGGAGAGGTGGTGAGTTAGAATGAGTCTTGTCTTCAGTAGTATTGGTCTTGTTCAGGAAGTGGACCTCCAGCTAGTCTACATACTCCTGGGTAAATCACTGAAACATCAACTTACTTAATAAAACTTGCAGATAAAGAATAATTAGGAAAATATATTTGCACAATATGAAATAATTTCTAGCATATGTGAAAATACATTTAAAATACCACAAGGCATTTGACTAAACATAGTGCTATGCCGGGGTTTTTCTAATAATCATTTGCTCCTCATCCATTTTGTTTTTCTCCAGCTTTCACTGTATAATTGGTGCTGCAAATTTTAAGAAAAATTAGAATATAAAAACTCAAAATTGAGAAAATTTTATTCTATCCAATATTTGTGCATGCATATGAATTAGTAAAGGGGCATCATTTAATTTTAGCAGCAGGAACCTTGTTCAGGGAAGGGAGAGGGGCATTATTTGAAAACCACTAACCTGAAATTAATGGGGGAAGATTATGTAGAAAGTTTGTTTTAAGGCAGAAACCCTCTCTTATCTTCTGCCTGCTGGTCATTCTATATTCTGTCTCACAGGAAACTGAATTCTGGATTCTTGTTTCCTCACTCTGTAATGAGAAAACAGAGGGAACACTGAGTCGACTAAGAGTTCTAGATTCAGTTTTAGCTGCAGCATTATCCAGTGACTTTGGGCAAGCCAAGAATCTTTTTTGCTTCATTTTTCTCATTGGCAAAATAGGGATAATAGCATTTCTCAAAGGGATAATAGTATTTCCCCAGCTGATATCAAACACTCTTCCATGAAAATCAAATGAACGAATGAATAAATATAAATTGCTTTGCTCGAGGATTGTGTATTTATTATTTAATCTCTCCCTGGGCCATAAGATAATGAATTCTTTATGATATCTTGCTTCCATGATGGTCCCTAATGATCCCATCTTCTGGGATTCATGTCCTTATGTGGTCCTTTCCCACGATTGGACTAAGATTATTCTATGCGACCAATAGAATACAACTGGAGTGATGTCATATTACTTCTGAGATTAATCTATAAAAGACACTAGTGTGGTTGCCTCTCTCTCCTCCACCCCTTTTTATTTCTTATTCTGAGAGAAGCCAGCTGCTATGGCATCAGCTGTCTTGTGGAGAATCCTATATGGTGAGGCCTCTATCAATAGCCATGTGAGTGAACTTGGAAGTGGCTATTTCTTGAAAGTAGATCTTTCAGCCCTAGCCAAGCTTCCAGATAATTGCAACCTTGGTGAACTACTTGACTGAAACCTTGTGAGAGCTCCTGAGCCAGAAAGACTGAACTAAGTCACTCTAAGATTTCTGACTCTCTAAAACTCTGTGAGTTAATAAATATTTGTTGCTTTCAGTGGCTAAGTTTGGGGTAATATGTTATGCAGCAATAGATAACTAATTCATTCCTCAAGTACAGAAGTGTATGTATTTGCCCATAGACTCCAACCCAGTGCTAATCACTTGGAGAGTATTCAATTCGACGAGAACTTGATAAACAAACATGAAAGTGATGGAAGGAATGACAGGAAAACAGAATGTACATATGCACATAACAATTTACCCCCAGCTAAGGCTGTCTGTCCTGCACACATGGAATGACACCATAAATGTCTGTTCATCGACTTTCATGACCTGCTAGCAAAAGTGTTTCCAAATGTGACAACCTGAGCCATTGTTTCAAATGGCCTCTGCTTTACACTTGTCTTTACGGATGCAGTTTTGCATGTGATCCAAATGTGAAAAGGCATAATCTCACGGTGAGGAGGAGGAAGTCATTATATCTTCAGAATAACTACTGTCCATGACTTTCTGCCTCTGTAAACAGTTTTCTTCCCCCACCTATTATCAGATCCTAGTCACGGCTGTCGTCTTTTATTTGGAGATTATATATAGATGGATGTTACAGAGACTTGACTGTATGCAGTTGTAGGAGCTGGCTAAGGCAATTGTCTTTATGTCTGGTGCTGGAGCTTGATGTCCACAGGGAGGCAGCTGGGGAGGGAAGGTGGATATACCATGGGAGAGAGCAAGCAGAAGCTGGATTCCACAAGAACAGACTGCAACACACTTCCATTCTTGTTGCCTCTGACTTTGAGGGTATGTGTGCTTGTCCTGCAGAAACCAGGGACTTTCATCATAGAGCTAAACACACCGCTGTCCCATAAGTCAGAGAAACTGAAGAGGGATTCAGGGGAAGGCAGAGCGATAGCTGGCCTGGCATGGCCTCATGCCAATGAGGTGAATCAATAGATGAAGGACGTGAGTGAGCTATAAATGGCTGCTGCTTCACTCTTCTCTCCTGAGCACTGCATGAGAACCTCTCCTGTGGCCAGCCCTGACCAGAAACACAGGAAAATACTGGGAAATGTAGTCCAGCCAAGACATTGATACCTTACAAAGCCACCAGCCCCAATGGATTATATCACACAGGCCAAAATAAAATGAGCCTACTGAAAAAATTTGTTTGTTGCTAATTGTAATAGAACAGCAGTGCTCAAAGATTTTGGTCTCAGGCCTCTTTTGTACGCTTAATAATTAATGAGGAGCCCACAGATCCTGTTTATGTAGATTATAGCGATGGATATTTATCGTTTTAGAAATTAAACCAAAGAAGAAACATAGAGGAGTGAGAGACATCCCCAGATTTCTCCTCTTGAAACAACAATAAGCTGAACATCTAAAACTCAACAAAAAAGCACCAAAACTGCACACCAGCATGTCTGAATGTGGGATCCGTGCATAAGAACTACCAAAGGTCAGAACCCCGGGAATTGGGCAATAGACTGAGAGAAACAAAGAAGCTGCCTCTCACAGCCAGAGCTCCCCTTCAGGAGGAGGGGGAGAAGGGGGAGGAGA
>NW_011888986.1:2000210-2001056 GCF_000151845.1 Pteropus vampyrus | reverse complement strand
CTCCAAGACACATTGTATTAAAATTATCAAAAATCAACAACAAAGAAAGAATTCACAGGGCAACCAGGGAAAAAAAGATGGTAACTTATAAAGGAAAACCCATTAGATTATTGTAGGATTTCTCAGCACAAACCTTACAAGCCAGAAAAGAGTGGAATCAAACGTTCAAACTATTAAATGAAAGGAACTACCATCCAAGAATAATATATCTAGCTAAGCTCTTCTTTAGATATGAGGAAGAAATAAAGATCTTTCCAGACATACAAAAATTGAGAGAATTCTCCACTATGAGGCCTGCATTACAAGAAATACTGAAAGTGATTAGCTCACCTAAAACAAAATGACAGGAAAAAAAATACATAATTAAGAGTAAGAGTAAGGCGACTAGCAGAGTTATGCAACCCTTACTAAGAACAGGGCATTATAAGCTTAAAAATAAGAAGAGATTTGCTATAGCAAGATAGTAATGAACATTCAGCATACATAGGGACAAACTGAGACAACAATGACTGAAAAGGGGAAGATTCAAAGATCCAAATTCACAAAGGGGAATGGAGATAAGGCACACGCAGAAGAATATGGATGACTGTATATATAACTATCCTTTACATATTCGTAATGATAACCACATGCCAAAGATTCAGAACTGAAGTACATAACATAAAACAAGAAGGAAAAGAGGGGAAAACCACAAAAGCCAACCAAAATAAAGAAAATAGAAACATAAGGACAAGGAAGCAATGGAAACACCGAGTTACCAGAAAGTAAAAGATAAAAAGACCTCATATTTCAATAATCACCCTAAATGTAAATGGACTGAACTCACCAATAAAAAGGCACAGAGTT
>NW_011888986.1:1997298-2000160 GCF_000151845.1 Pteropus vampyrus | reverse complement strand
GAGTTACCAGAAAGTAAAAGATAAAAAGACCTCATATTTCAATAATCACCCTAAATGTAAATGGACTGAACTCACCAATAAAAAGGCACAGAGTTGTAGATTAGATCAAAAAACAAAACCCAACCATATGCTTCCTCCAGAAGACACATCTCAGCTCCAAAGACAAATATAGACTCAGAGAGAAAGGGTGGAAAATGATATTTCAAGCAAATGGCATTCAGAAAAAAGCAGGAGTAGTGGTACTAATATCAGACGAAATAGACTTCAAAATAAAAAAAGGTAAAAAAAGATACTGAGGGACACTTCATAATGATAAAGGAAATCATGCACCAAGAAGACATAGCACTTAATATCTATGCTCCCAATCAGGGAGCCCCAAAATATGTAAAGCAATTACTAACAGAACTAAAGGGAGAAACAGACCAAAACACTATCATAGTAGGGGACCTAAATACCCCACTGTCGGATATGGACAGATCATCCAAACAGAAAACCAATAAGGAAATAACATCCTTAAATGACACAGTAGACCAACTGGACATAATTGACATTTACAGAGCCTTCCATCCGCAAACAGCTGCTTATACATTCTTCTCTAGTGCACATGGAACATTCTCAAGAATTGACCACATACTGGGACACAGAGATAGTCTCAACAAATATAAGAGGTTGAAATTATACCAACCATATTCTCTGATCATAATGCTTTGAAACTAGAGATCAACTGTAAAAAGAAAGCAGGAAGAACCACAAATACATAGAGAGTAAACAACATGCTAGTGAAGAATGACTGGGTCAAAGAAGAAATAAAAAGAGAGATCAAGAGATACATAGAAATGAATGATAATGATAGTACAACATATCAAAACTTTGGGATATGGCAAAAATGGTCATAAGAAGACAGTTTATATAATTACAGGCCTATCTCCAAAAATAAGAATGAGCCCAAATAAACAACCTAACACTTCATCTTAAAAAACTAGTAAAGGAAGAACAAATAAAGCCTAAAGTCAACAGAAGAAAAGAAATAATCAAAATTAGTGCAGAATTAAATAAAATTGAAAACAACAACAACAAAAAAAAATAGAAAAAATGAATGCAACAAAGAGCTGATTGAGAAGGTTAATAAAATTGACAAGCCCCTGGCTAGACTCACTAAAGAAAAAAGAGAAAAGACACAAATAAACAAAATCAGGGGTGAAAGGGGAAATTACGACTGACATTGCAGAAATACAAAGAATCATATAAGAATACTATGAAAAAGCATGAAACACCAAATTTAATAACCTAGAAGAAATGGACCAGTACTTAGAAAGATACAATCTTCTTAGACTGAATCAAGAACTGGAAAATCTAAATGGAAATTTAAACAATCATCAAAAACCTACCAAAAAGTAAAAGTCCAGGAACAGATGGCTTCACCAGTGAATTCTACCAAACATTCAAAGAAGATTTAATACCTATTCTCCTCAAACTCTTTCCAAAAATCAAGGAGGAGGCAAGACTTCTCAACTCATTTTATGAGGCCAGTATTACCCTGATACCAAAACCTGGTAAAGATAACACACAAAAAAAGAAAATTACAGACCAATATCTTTCATGAACACAGATGCAAAAATCCTAAATAAGACACTAGCGAACCAAATACAGCAACATATTAAAAAGATTATATACCATGATCAAGTGGGCTTATTCCAGGAACACAGGGATGGATCGACACACACAAATCAATTAATGTGATATACCACGTAAACAAATTAAAAAATAAGAATCATATGATCATATCAATAGATGCAGAAAAAGCCTTTGGCAAGATACAGTATCCATTTATGATCAAAACACTTAACAAAATCGGTATAGAAGGAAAGTAACTTAACATAATAAAGGCCAATATGACAAGCCCTCAGCCAACATTATACTAAAAACCTTCCCTCTAAGATCAGGAACAAGACAAGGCTGTCCACTATTGCTACTGTTATTTAATATAACATTGGAGGTCCTAGCGAGTGCAATCAGTCAAGAGAAAGATATAGGAAACAAAGAATAGGAAACAAAGAAGTCAAACTGTCACTATTTGCAGATGACATGATTCTCTATATAGAAAACCCTAAAGATTCCACAAGAATACTGCTAGAAACAATAAGCAAATACAGTAAAGTTTCTGGAGACAAAATCAATGTTCAAAAAACGCATAGTGTTCCTATATTCTAATAATGTAGTGTCAGAAAAAGAAGTGGAAAAAATAATTCCTTTTGCAATTGCAACAAAAAGAATAAAATACCTAGGAATAAATCTAACAAAACATGTAAAGGACCTATATAATGAAAACTACAAGAACCTATTAAAAGAAATTGGAAAAGAGTTGGGAAGATGTTGGACTAGGTAAAAGCAGGGTTCATCTCCTCCCAGGTCCACATTGAAATTACAACCAAATTATAAAACAATCAACATGGAGAATCATTTGAAGTCCAGCTGATCATAACACCTACATCTGACAATATAAAGGAGCCACATCAAAGCCAGTAGGAGGGGTAAAGTTGCAAACTGGGCTGGACTCACACCGAGAATTGTGGAGGTTCACCGGGAGGGAGAGCAAGGCTCTCCTGAAGGAGAGGGGGTTCCTGGCCTAATCTGCGGGCTCCCCAGCCCAAGGTCCCAGCCTAGAGAAGAGGAGATTCAAAGAACTCTGACTGTAGCAACTAGAGGGCCTTCGGCTGTCTGAGTCAGAAGGAAGAAGACTGAACCCCTAGATGTTCCTTTGTAGGACCCGCACAAAGGCTTTCTGACTTGTGGACACTCATCCAGGACACTGGCAGTGGGTCAGAAGCTGCGTGGGATTCATTCTGAGAAAGTCTGTATTAC
>NW_011888986.1:1994685-1997248 GCF_000151845.1 Pteropus vampyrus | reverse complement strand
AAGTTTCTGGAGACAAAATCAATGTTCAAAAAACGCATAGTGTTCCTATATTCTAATAATGTAGTGTCAGAAAAAGAAGTGGAAAAAATAATTCCTTTTGCAATTGCAACAAAAAGAATAAAATACCTAGGAATAAATCTAACAAAACATGTAAAGGACCTATATAATGAAAACTACAAGAACCTATTAAAAGAAATTGGAAAAGAGTTGGGAAGATGTTGGACTAGGTAAAAGCAGGGTTCATCTCCTCCCAGGTCCACATTGAAATTACAACCAAATTATAAAACAATCAACATGGAGAATCATTTGAAGTCCAGCTGATCATAACACCTACATCTGACAATATAAAGGAGCCACATCAAAGCCAGTAGGAGGGGTAAAGTTGCAAACTGGGCTGGACTCACACCGAGAATTGTGGAGGTTCACCGGGAGGGAGAGCAAGGCTCTCCTGAAGGAGAGGGGGTTCCTGGCCTAATCTGCGGGCTCCCCAGCCCAAGGTCCCAGCCTAGAGAAGAGGAGATTCAAAGAACTCTGACTGTAGCAACTAGAGGGCCTTCGGCTGTCTGAGTCAGAAGGAAGAAGACTGAACCCCTAGATGTTCCTTTGTAGGACCCGCACAAAGGCTTTCTGACTTGTGGACACTCATCCAGGACACTGGCAGTGGGTCAGAAGCTGCGTGGGATTCATTCTGAGAAAGTCTGTATTACATGGCATCAGAATGAGGGCTGGAAAGGCAGCTACCATTGTGCCTTAGTCTGGCCCCCCTACAGGGTAATCTACAGACAACACCAGCTTGACTATGCAGACTCCTCCCACAGAGCCATTAGGAAGAGCTGGTCAAAGGGGATCCGCTGGCCGACACAACCTGCAGATTGCCCAGGGCATTTGTTGCTGGATGGATGCCAAGCATAAGAGAGGAGGCATCTGAGAAATGCAAAGAGAAGGGCTTACAGAAGTGACTGACTCAGCTAGTTATAGGTTAACCACATCCTATAGATCTCTGAAAGGCCTTCTGTAAACTCTTGTCACACCTACAAGAGAAACGATCTGTAAATAGATAGGACTGGTGGTCCAGGAATTCCTTCTCCCTTGCAGCCCCCACCTTAAACTTCTCCTCCCCATCCTGAGTCAGAAGGTGAACATAGAAACTCAGACAAAGGAATTACGTGCTCCTTGCATGGACACTGCAGAGGTATATAAGCTTTAAGAAATCTAACCAACGGGAGTCATGCTTTCATGCTGTTAAGTCCATGCACTCCGCCAGCAGTAAATTCTCCTTCCTCTAACAAAGTTGTCTGAGCACCCAATTTCCTCTGTCCGGTGTCGCTTCCTGCAACAGATTTCTGATGCATTGGCCGGGAAGCGTGGGAAGAATGGTTCCCGCGTTTGGCAGACTTCGGGTACCCTACTGGGGAAAACCTGACATGCCCTATAGACATGCCTGTTGAGTGTGCAACAGAGATTACACCATGTGGACGCCTCACAGGACAGAAGGGAAAACCCCCTCTACTGGTCTCTGCAAGGATCAGACAACAGAGGAAATGAGAAAACTAGGATGCGTCAGGGCCACGATAAGGAAAAATTGGGCAAAATGTAGCTAGCTAAGGTCCTGCCCCACTGGGCAGAAGGGAGGGCCAATCCCTTTCCAGAGAGTAATCGAGCATCTTCTACAAGTTAAGAGAAGCAACTGCTTACTCTCCACAGGACAGGTTAAGGAATGGCAGGAGGTTGTATGAAAGAGAGTGAGTGCTGAGTAATTGAGACGTGGCCTTCCCATGAAGTGAAAGTTGAACCCAATCCGCGGTTCCTTGGCGAACCTCATATGGCTTAAGGCGGTGTCACTGGATCTCCGTGAAGAGTCTATTCCAGTGGTCTGAGTTGGGAGTTTATACCAACTCACAAATTGCTAAAAGGTGCCTGAAAGATCCCCGCTAGGGGAGCGGTCAGAAATGGGCAAAGAGAGTAGTGTCCTCTCCAAAATTTTCCTGCCCCTATCTCCCAACCCTCCATGTGACATGGTGGTTGTCTGTCATGGGAGGCATGGGAGGTGCACAGGGAAACCCTAATCCCCTGACCGCAAAGGTCAAAAACTTCAAGACAGGGGTTATTCAGGAGATTATGGAGTTAAGCTCACCCTATAGAAACTCCGCACTCTATGTGACATAAACTGGCCCTCTTTTGGTAATAGATGGCCGGTAGAGGGAGCTCCTAGTCTTCAGTTGGAAGACACAGGTCAGGGTCTTCCCAGCAGGGGAAGACAAAGGTCAGGGTCTTCCAAAAAGCAGGGAGGCGATGTTGTAACTTGGTGTGTGAATGAGCGGGTCTGGCCGGCTTGACTCGGTCAAGTACGAATTTGTGGCTCCACGGCTGGGCACCTTTAAGGTCCACTAAAAGCTACAGAGTCCGAGTGGGCTCATCTGTAGCTCCATGGTGTATGGCATACGGTCTAGGGCAGCACTGGACTAGTCTCTGATCGTAAGTCACAAAGCTGTCTGCTATGGTCAAGCATCACCTAAGCTCATTCAGGACGTGGCCAGAGGAGCACCTGAATGGTCTCCTCTCT
>NW_011888986.1:1990276-1993455 GCF_000151845.1 Pteropus vampyrus | reverse complement strand
CACTAAAAGCTACAGAGTCCGAGTGGGCTCATCTGTAGCTCCATGGTGTATGGCATACGGTCTAGGGCAGCATTGGACTAGTCTCTGATCGTAAGTCACAAAGCTGTCTGCTATGGTCAAGCATCACCTAAGCTCATTCAGGACGTGGCCAGAGGAGCACCTGAATGGTCTCCTCTCTGGAAGAGGCACCCATCCTTGTTGTCTTTGCATCACTGATACAGAGTGTGTGTGTGTGGGGGGACAATTAATTATTGATTCAGCTTAAGAATTGTCTATCTCAAAATAGCCCTTTTGACATAGGGACCCTCTGTTGAATTATTTTCTTGAAATTTTAAGGTCTATTTTCCCCCTCCATTACAAAGCTCCCTAAGGCAAATATGGGGGGAGGTTCCACTGAGCCAAACATCTTAAATTGTATGTTGAAAAATTTTAAGAAAGACTTCTCAGGGGATTACAGGGTCAAGATGACCCTAGGAAAATTACAGGCTCAAATTACTTTTAACACAGGTGGCCAAACCCCTCTATGAAGCCACAAAGTGGGGAGAACAAGATCCCCTACTCTGGGAATCTACACAACAGAAGGCCTTTGAAAAAAGATCAAATGGGCACTCACTAATGCCCCCGGAGAGAACTCCCAGACCCATGCTGCTGTCCCCTGTCACCCTTCTCCCTTTCCAGGCAGCACTAGCACCCTACTACAGGGCACAGGTGCAATCTTCTTGGGATAAGTGACATAATTTCACATTCAGACACAATTAGGATTGTGTTCACTGGTGGTCTAATGGTTAAGATTCAGCGCTCTCACAGCTGCAGATCAGTTTCAATTCCCAGTAAGGGAAGAATATAAAAAATAGAAAGAAGTTTCCTATGTACAAACTTCCATACTCTTTTATCAAGACCCAGATTTATTAGATGTCTCAATGATTGGAGCATCTCCCAGAGATCTCAAAATAATCAGGAGTTTTCTCCCCTCCTTCACTCTTGGTCTCTGAGGGGGGGCTGAGTTTTCTGGGGACCCCATCTATTTCATCACTCCCTGAGGAAACTAGATATGCACCCCCAGGGAATTACAAATACTGATGATGGAAAAATATGAGTATACACATGACCTCTGATCTGTATTTGTCCGTGAGCTATATGTAATATGGTAGTTAAGAATTCTAATTATGATAGAAAGGAAAATGTATGTTGTAAGTAACAGAAGGTATAAAGTATGGAGGTTTATTTAGAAGGAAATTAAAGGAAAGGTGTTTGTCTTGAAGTTGGTTATTTCTGAATGAGTGAGAAGAGGCAAACTGAAGGATGAGTAGTAGGTTTGTGAAAAGAAATCCTGAGAGGAAATTTTATGTGATTAAGCTAAACAAGATTAGAAATGTAAATGTCAAAAGTAAGCTAATGCAAAACCAGACTTGTGTTTTAATGTTTCTTAGACTATCAGTCTGCTACTGATGTTATGGAAAAGTTTTCTGCATAGAAAACAAGGATTTCATGCTTAATCAAAATAATTTCTGTGTTTTATGTAGCTTTAACCAGTTTTCTGAGGCTTTTAGAGAATATACTAACATTGGCCCAATGTCTATACATTTCATAACTCGGTCTGTGCCCAATATTCAAAGGAAGCTCCAAAAGTTGGGGTCTACACCCCAACCCCACAGGCTGCCTTAGGGCCAGAGGTCTTTAAGGTGTCCAATAACTGAGATTGGGCAGAGAAGGAAGCAAAGTACAAAAAAGGTGCAAATTTTAGCTGCCATAACATCTTGAGGTGACCCTAGGCAATAAAAACCTTGCAGACCTGGAGGGCCTTGATCTTGATTGGCCATGAATGGCATTTTGGGGACTGAGGCATAATCAATGTGCAAACTGCAGAAGGAAGGGCACTGGAAGGGTGAGTGTTCATCCAGCCCTGAGAAGCTGGGGATGGGTAGACTTCATAAGCCCTCACCCCACATAACAAGTCTCTCATGAAGAGTCTGCTCTCTTCTCCAATAATGGAAGCCCAAGTGCTTGAAAGCTCCAGTCCTAGAGAAATCCACCATGATCACAATAGTGGAGCCTCAGGTCACCCTCGACATGGCGGGAAGGAAAAAAACTGAATTTTTACTAGATACTAGATCTACCTACTCTGTCCTGACCCATCCCATGGGCCTCTCTCCAATGTTAACTGCACAGTTACAGGGATAAATAGTCAACCTAATGTAATTTACCCTTCCCATTGTGAGACCAGGACTAGCAATGAAGTTCTCTGCCACACATCAGGACCAGGGTCCAGTGCGGAGAGCACCTCGTCTAGAAAACTGAGATACAATCAAAAAGGGGGATGGCCCCCTTGCCCTCCACATAAAGCACATTTGTGGGGAACCTAAGGCTAAACCATTTGTAGACAATCTACCTCTATGTCAGGGTTTCCTATGAACAGAGCAACTAACTCACCTCAATCTGTTGAACGTCAGCCCTCAACGCAAACAGAAAGAACCCCACCAGAAACTCAGGAAGGATAAGGCTATGCTTTCTTTAAAAATTTATATTATAATACCAGCAGAAAAATGCATAACATTTACTAAGTGTACTAACTAATGTTTTAACATCTCAGATAATATGACCTTGAACTTCAGCCCCACTACTTCTGTAAGCTATACAAATGAACATGTTAAATTACCCACTGAATGGTTTCTTATTAATGGAAGAACTATTTATTCTTAAGTTCCTTCTAACAGTACTGGGGGACCTTCTTCCCTGGAAAGACTAACTGTATTTATGCCTTAAAAGTCTCCAACTAGGCACCGCAGGGAACTCACCCTTGACCCCAGCTGTAATAGTGACCTACACTTATTTAGTCCAGCTGAATATACTGCTTTGTCTTTATTTATTGTACTAGCTATGACTATTGCCCTAAATATAGAAGTCAACAGGATAACCTGCTCCATGGCAAAAGCCTTAAATGCAACCTCTCAGGCCATCCATGCCATGGGAGAAGAATTAGGACAGGTCAGAGAAGCTATCCTTGAAAACAGGGCTGCTATAGACTATTACTTAGAGATAACCATGGATGTAAAAAATGTAAAGGGCTATGTTATTTTAATATCTGACAACTCACAAGTAATTGAAGAAAAAGTAAAACAAATTCATGATGTGTCAAATATTAAACAAAGAACAGGAATTTTGGTCTTGATCTCTCCCCC
>NW_011888986.1:1985802-1990226 GCF_000151845.1 Pteropus vampyrus | reverse complement strand
TCACTTCCTGGCTGCCCAGTCTCACTGGGCTAAAGGAAGCATTTCTTATTTTCATTTTGTTTATCTTTGTAAGAATTATCGCTTGTTGCTGCATTCAATGCACTTCCACCTGTAGGTCCGTTGTCAGTTGCATACCTAAGACAAAACCAAAACCGAAGGGAAGAATTTTCTTACAGCAACAAAGCGATCAATTTCATCTTAAGCTGGTCTCATAGATATGAGACTGATCAAAAGAGGAAGGAAATGATATAGGACATCACTTGTAAAATTCTTAATCTTTTAGCAGGAAATGATAAGGGACATCTCTTGCAGAGTTCTTAATCTTTTTTAGTAAACCTAGTTAAGTTTTCTTCCCTCCTTTCTTTGGAAAAAAAGGCCCTCTCCCTCAAATCCGAATAATTGCCCGAAACTGGTGACTCAGATCCTTTGGCTATTGATAAGGGTCATCGGCCCATTGTTAGCAGAAATGGTGTTAGGCCAGACAGGGCCCTTAGAGTCTGAGAGGGGAGGAGACTTTAGGTCAAAGATCTTTTTACCCTTTAAGAAATATATTAACCAAGCCTGTTTCTCTTTACTCACTTAATAGGCAAATCAATAATAGAAATTAATAGATATATAATTTAAATAACCAGTTCAAATCTTCTTTTCTTTGTTTAGGGACTGAGGCAGCACTTTAGCAGGAAATCCAAGACCCTGCACAGATTAAGGCAGTAAGGGAAAGAGCTTTATGAAACCCCAGTAGGCAGGGACTATGACCCTTCTCAGCAGGAAGTAGATACGGAAGAGACCTCCCATCCCTTAATGTCCATACTAACAATGAGAGGGTTCATGACTCTTAGAAAAGAATTAGGTAGGAAAATTAGTTAGGGGGTTCCTGGGTCTGCCTGCAAAGACAATGAGGTCATCCTATCCTAGAAGGGGTCTGAGACTGGATCACTCCATGTGGGCCTTACTGGATTTGTAGAAACAAGGCCTACATTCGCCTCCCCAGAAACTGGGAAGGAAGCTATATAATTGGCATGATAAAGCCATCCTTTTTTCTTTTACTTCTAAAAACAGGGTAACAGCTCAGTTACCCAGCCCCATAACCCTTACAACAGGTAAAAGAGAACTCCAAGTAGGGAACTAGAAGGATGATGAGTAGCACCCAGAGCAGATAATCCAATATATAGGCCTGCCATTTGGGCAGAAGATGGATCTTGGGGCTAACATACCCCCGTTTACATGTTAAACTGGATTATCCGATTGTAGGTAGTCTTAGAAATCATTACCAATGAGACTGAGAGAGCTCTGACCCTCCTTGCACATCAACTAACTCAGATGAGAAATGCCACCTACCAAAAGAGGTTGGCACTTGACTATCTATTAGCAGTAGAAGGAGGCATGTGTGAAAAACTCAGATCTCACCAACTGTTGCCTACAGATAGATGACCAGGGATAGACCACTGAAAACCTTGTCGAAAAGATGACAAAACTGGCATATATGCAAGTATGGCATGGATAGAATCCCAGTAGCCTTTTTGGGGGGATAGTTTTTGGCCTTTGGCAGGTTTAAAACCTTAGTAGGAGCAGTTTTACTACTTCTAGGAATCTGCCTGATAGGGCTATGTCTGCCGCCCCTACTAATGAAAAGCTTAAAAGGCATGGTAGAAGCCATAGTACAGCAGCAAGCTGCAGTCCACATATACTTTACCTGCCACTATCAGGAGATCTCCCAAGAAGCTTTAGATAAAGAATGTGAGACTCCAGCATAAAAATAGAATGTCTAGAGTCTCAAAGGAAGGAATAAGAGAGGAAGCATCTGAGAAATGCAAAAGGAATGGCTTACAGAAATGACCAACTAAGCCAGTTGTAAATTAACCACAACCTATAGATCTCTGAAAGGTCTTCTGGAAACTTGTCACACCTACAAGAGAAACATATGTAAATAGATAGGACTGGTGGTCTGAGAATTCCTTCTCCCTTACAGCCCCCAACCAAAACTCCCCTTCCCATCTTGAGTCAGGAGGTACACATAGAACTTCAGACAAAGGAATCACACGCCCCTTGCATGGACACTGCAGAGTTATATAAGCTGTAAGAAATCTAACCAAGGGGAGCTTGTGCTTTTCTGCTGTTAAGCCCATGCGCTCCACTGGCAATAAATTCTCCTTCCACTAACAAAGTTATCTGAGTGCCCAATTTCTTTTGTCCGATGT
The DNA here is from genome assembly GCF_000151845.1 of Pteropus vampyrus. Taxonomy (NCBI): domain Eukaryota; kingdom Metazoa; phylum Chordata; class Mammalia; order Chiroptera; family Pteropodidae; genus Pteropus; species Pteropus vampyrus. The sequence continues at coordinate 1,988,028 of NW_011888986.1, read as the reverse complement.
TGCTTACTGCAACAGATTTTCTGCTCCAATTCAGGGCAAAGCATTCACAGAGGGCGACCAGCACTGTGAACTGCTTTTCCAATCCCAGTGGGTGACCAGCATTGTGAGCCCCATTTCTGAGATAGGGTAAGGCAGATCACTGTTGCCAACACAAACTTGGGCAGATATCGGAGTCCTGCTCTGATAGCACAGCAGCTGGTCTTGCTGTGATCTGGGACTTATGAGGGAACTCACGAACAGTTACCAAAGTTGTAGAAAGACTGAGGCTGTTTTGATCTGACTGCCGTTGTCTCTCTGAGACCCTGCCCCACCCTACTCACAAATTGCCCCAGGCAGCCCATTGCCACTGAACTGCTGCAACTCATTCCTTCCCCTCTCCTGAACTCCCAATCCACACAGACAACAAGCTTTGGCTAGTACAAGGTGGGCACTGCATGGATATCAGTGGCAGGCAGACCTCTGCTGCCTTCAAGAGTTGCAATATTGTGTCCAGGTCGACCAGGGGTCTGTGGGACCACCCCAGATGGCGCTGGTCTCACTGTGATCTGTGACTACAGTAGGAATGCTCAGGCACAGAAGTTGCAGCAAAACAGAGGCTGTGTTGATCTGACTGCCATTGTTTCTCTGAGACTTTGCCCCAACCTACCCACGAATTGCCCCAGGTGGCCCATTGACAGTGAACTGCCACACCCTTCCCCTCCCCTCTCCTGAACTCCCAATCCACACAGGCAACAAACTTTGGCTGGCACAGGGTGGGTGCTGCATAAAAATCAATGGCAGGCAGACCATTGCTGACTGCAAGAATTGCAGTATTGTGTCTGGAGAGAACAGGGGTCTGTGGGACTGCCCCAGACAGCAGCTGGTCTCACTGTGATCTGTGTCTATAGCAGGAACGCCCAGGCACAGAAGTTGCAGCAAAACTAAAGCCATATTAGCCGAACAGACCTTGTCTCCCTCAGATCCTGCTTCACCCAAGCCACAAAGTGCCTGCAGCCCATTGACAAGCAGCCTCTTGTGCCCTGCTTGGCTCTGAGGCTGTGCAGTTAACACAGGCAATAGACCTTGGCCAGGGCAGTGAGCGCATTTTGAGGAAAACAGTTGTGGACAGACCACTGCTGCCTGTATGAGCTGCAATATCTCTTGAAGGGATTGCAGGGGTCTGTATTGGCTTGATGGCCCTTGACTCATTGAGCTCCTGCTCCATCCAATACACAAAGTGCCTACTGCACATTGATAGGCAGCTGCCCCTGCCCTGGAGTAGCACATTTAGGCCCAGAATGGGCAGCAGTTGACCTTGCTACAAGTAGAAACGTATACAAGGAGCCACAGAGACAGCGTTGGCATGTAAACTGACACTGCAGTGGCAGAGGGAAATTTACTCAATAGACTCAGGAGACTTCCAGGGTCCCTGCACCACCCAACATGCATATTACCCAGAGGCTCATCCAGTTTCAGAGACTTACAGGCAACTGACAGGCAGTGTCAAGCCTTGAGGAGCACTGGTCCCTCTGCTAGACTGCCATAGGTCAGGGACAGGGAATAACCAACAGCTGCCTATAGCATTGTCTCTTCCACTTACCTATAGATCCAGGACAGGCAATAACCATCAGAAGCTTGCTTTGTAGTCCCCACTGGGAAGCCCTGAGCAATCAAAAGCAGTGGCTGACCCTTCTTTGAAAGGGCGTATGAGGGAGCTTTTGCCAGGAGGCCACAAAACCAACGCATCTGGAGGCTGGCAACAGACCACAATGGAGCAACTCCTGACTAGTTCCAGTAGTGATACACACAAAGGGTGGTTACAACAAGTACACAAGCCTGATAGGGAAAATCCCACTCATTGGGGTCAGGCCCCACGCAATGACTCTTATCTTGAGGGTGCAGCCAATTCCCACAGTCAGCCTGAATGTTAATCCCGCCCACTGATCTACTAACAACAATAAAGGCTTGGCGACAACAGAAGATCATACACAGCCCACACAAAGGTCATGTCCAGAGCTCCTGACATAAGGGATCAGGGAGAGTGTGCCACTGGGTCACACAGGATACCTTCCACATTATGCCATCTGGCCAAGGCTAAGAGGTGAAGCAAATATTCCTGACACATAGAAACAAACACAGAGAGGCTAATAAAATGAGAAAACAAAGAAACATGCCATAAATGAAACAACAGGAGAAAATTCCAGAAAACAAGCTAAATGAAATGGAAGCAAACACCCTACCAGAGAC
>NW_011888986.1:1983537-1984872 GCF_000151845.1 Pteropus vampyrus | reverse complement strand
TCTGGAGGCTGGCAACAGACCACAATGGAGCAACTCCTGACTAGTTCCAGTAGTGATACACACAAAGGGTGGTTACAACAAGTACACAAGCCTGACAGGGAAAATCCCACTCATTGGGGTCAGGCCCCATGCAATGACTCTTATTCTGAGGGTGCAGCCAATTCCCACAGTCAGCCTGAATGTTAATCCCACCCACTGATCTACTAACAACAATAAAGGCTTGGCGACAACAGAAAATCACACACAGCCCACACAAAGGTCATGTCCAGAGCTCCTGACATAAGGGTTCAGGGAGAGTGTGCCACTGGGTCACACAGGATACCTTCCACATTATGCTATCTGGCCAAGGCTAAGAGGTGAAGCAAATATTCCTGACACATAGAAACAAACACAGAGAGGCTAATAAAACGAGAAAACAAAGAAACATGCCATAAATGAAACAACAGGAGAAAATTCCAGAAAACAAGCTAAATGAAATGGAAGCAAACACCCTACCAGAGACCGAGTTCAGAATAACAGTTATAAGGATGCTCAGTGAACTTATGGGGAGAATGGATGAGCACAATGAGAACCTCAACAGCATAAAAAAGGACATAGAAACCATAAAAAAGAGCCTGATGGAAATGAGGAATACAATAACTGAAATGAAGAATACACTAGAAGAATTCAATAGTAGGTTAGATGAAGCAGAAGATCAAATCAGCGAATTGGAAGACAAGGTAGCTGAATACACCCAATTAGAACAACAAAAAGAAAAAAGAATCTTAAAAAATTGAGGAGAGTTTAAGAGACCTCAGGGACAACATGAAGTTTAAAAATATCCAAATTATAAGAGTACCTGGAAGAGAGAGAGAGCAAGGGATTGAGACTCTATTTGAAGAAATAATGACAGAAAACTTCCCTAACCTGACAAAGGAATTAGACATACAAGTTCAGGAAGCATAAAGAGTTCCAAACAAGAAGTATTCAAACAGACCTACACCAAGACCCATCATAATTAAAATGCCAAAGATCAAAGACAAAGAGAGAATCTTAAAAGCAGCAAGAGAAAGGAAGATGGTTACTTACAAGAGTACCCCGATAAGAATATTTGCTGACTTTTCAATGGAAACTTTGCAGGCCAGAAAGGAATGACAAGAAATATTCAAAGTTATGAAAAACAAGAATCTACAACCATAAATACTCTATCCAGCAAGGCTTTAGATTAAAATGGAAGGTGAGATAAAGAGCTTCCCAGACAGGAAAAATCTTAAGGAATTCATCACCAACAAGCCAGCATTACAGGAAATGTTAAAAAGTCCTCAGTAAAAAGAGAAGGAGTAAAAAAAAAAAAAA
>NW_011888986.1:1982042-1983487 GCF_000151845.1 Pteropus vampyrus | reverse complement strand
AAATATAATAATAAAATGGCAGTAACAATGTACCTATCAGTAATCACTTTAAATGTAAAAGGATTAAATACTTCAATCAAAAGATATAGGGTAACCGAATGGATAAGAAAACAAGACCCATGCATATGCTGTATACAAAAGACCCACTTCAGGTCAAACAACACTCACAGACTGAAAGTAAATGGATGGTAAAAGATATTTTATGCAAACAGAAATAAAAAAGAAAGCTGGGGTAGCAATACTTATATCAGATAAAATAGACTTTAAAACAAAGGCTATAATAAGAGATAAAAAATGGATTACATAACAATAAAGGGATCAATAAATCAAGAAGACATAATCCTAGTAAACACATATGCACCCAACATAGGAGCACCTACATACATAAAGTAATTATTAACTGAGATAAAATGAGAGAACAATAGTAAAACACTCATAGTAGGAAACTTTAACACCCCATTGGCACCAATGGATTCCAGACAAAGAATCAACAAGGCAACATGGGCCTAAAAGACACACTAGAACAGATGGACTTAATAAATATTTTCAGAGCATTTCACCCCAAAATATATATTCAGCAAAATATATATTCTTCTCAAGTGCACATGGAACATTTTCAAGGATAGACCACATGTTAAGACACAGATCAAATCTCAATAAATTTAAGAAGATTGAAATTATATCAACCATCTTCTCTGATCACAATGATATGCAACTAGATATTAACTACAAGAAAAAAAAGGGAAAATATAAAAACGCATGGAGGCTAAATAACACACTACTAAACAATGATTGGGTTATTAATGAGATCAAGGAAAAAATCAAAAGATACCGAGAGACAAATGAAAATGAAAACACAATGACTGACAATTTATGGGACACCGCAAAAGCAGTCCTAAGAAAGAAATTCATAGCAATACAGGCCTACCTCAAGAAACAAGAAAAAGCTCAAATAAACAATCTAACCTCACAGTTAAAAGAACTAGAAAAAGAACAGCAAACAAAGCCCAAAGTGAACAGAAGGAAGGAAATAATAAAGATCAGAGCGGAAATAAATGAAATAGAGTCTATAAAAACAATACAAAAGATTAATGAAACCAAGAGCTAGTTCTTTGAAAGGATAAACAAATTGACAGACCCTTAGTCAAACTCATCAAAGAAAAAAGAGAGAGGACTCAAATAAATAAAATCAGAAATGAAAGAGGAGAAATAACCATGGAATCCACAAAAATACAATGGATCATAAAAAAATACTATGAACCATTATTCGCCAAAAAATTGAACAATCTGTAAGAAATGGACACATTCTTAGAAACATACAATCTCCCAAGACTGAGTAAAAAAGAAACAGAAAATCTGAACCAAACGATTACCACCAATGAAATTGAATCAGTAATCAAAAATCTCCCAAAAAACAAAAGTCCTGGATTAGATGGATTCATAGG